>NC_142243.1:85382177-85693264 GCF_052056855.1 Sturnus vulgaris
GCCAGTCGATAAGGGGAAGCACTAACTGGGAGCTGCTGCTGAGGCAGATGATAACTCTCACATCAGAAGCCTGGAGACGGGATTTTGGCAGCCTGGGAAAGGTACATGCTTTGCCTTAATTATGAACACAGTTAGTTATATTGCTCGTGAAAGTTTCATTACACTAGTTAGCATATTAGCATTACAAGCAACATAATGAAGCATAATTGGTACAAGGGTTCAGTGTGAACTAATTGATCTGGAAAATAATGGCATTTCAGAATACAAACAAGAAGAATAAACCTTGTTGTTTCCTAGAAATTTCCAGGAGGGATTTTATTTATAAAATATTAAGATAGAATTGAGAACTTGGTAGAAAGCTGATTTAATTATTTTGTTGATTAGTTTCTAGAAATGGCATCTTGCTTATCACCCAGTAAGGACATTTACCAGCAGGGACCTCTATATTGAGCTGTGTTTGATTGGAAACTGCTGAAAATATTGGTTTGGGAATAAGAGGATACATCATGCTTATAAAAGATAAATTGCTGCTAATTTTTGTTGTAAAGGTAAGTACATTCCGGTAAGGTTACTGAGAGAGGGAAAACCATTCTAGTTGCAAAAAAACTGTCAGCACAGCTATAAGATCTTGCTGTGTCCTATGCTGTACAATATGCTAACTGGAAGAGATAAGTTTTTGCTAATCAAAAATAGTGACATAGCTTTCAACTTCAACTTCCTTCTGTTGCACCTCTCTCTTGTTTTAGCTAAATTAAAAATACCTGTTCCAATTAAAAAAAAAAAAAAAAAAAGAGATCCAGCATTTAGTTTTACAAATTATCTTTTTGCTTACCCATATCAAACCTACCTCTGGAACCTATAAACTCTCCCTTGTATCAGAGCCAAAAAGAGCTCTGTGTTTCTGTAAAAAAAATCAGGGTTTACAATTATAGTTGTGAAAGTTAATGAAATGCCCTTAAAAGAGCTAAGAAATATTGTCACTTAAATGGGCCTTCCTGATAGCAATTTTGGTGAGATGCAATTGTTATTATGTGTGCAAGCACCAACATTTTTCAGGGGAGAAAATTCTTTGCTGATGCCATTTGGACGACTTCTGCAGCAAGAAGCAAAGGTATAAAATGAGTAGAGTCTTATTTAATAACTATAGCTGGGATCAAATTCATGTTTTCAGCAGGTGCCACTGGTTTTATACCACACAAGATAGTTGTTAATATTTGAATAGCGGGGTCCTGGCACTCCTGAAGTGAGCAGAGTGAATGAGCTTTCCAGGTGATTTCACAGCTGGGAGGCTGTGGAGTGAGGCCAGCACCATCCCCCTGGGGATGGGGAGGAAGGCTGGGGGCTGGCCTGGGTGAGGGGCACTGAGAGGAGCACAGCATGTGCAGCGGAGGGGAGAGTCACATCACCTGGCTGGTCTGTGCCTATCCTCCTTCTCTCCTGGGGTGACAGCAGCAGGCATTTCCTGGAATCCTTCTAATGACATCCTCCGTGCTTTCCATCCTATTTTATTTACCTCTGCCAAGTAAACCCCTAGTCAGGTAAGACAAACATATTAATAACACTTTAAACCACTTCAGCACTGCAAGAAACACAAAGCTGAGAGCTGTGACAGCCAAGTTCAACACACATAATTTGCCCATTTGAAGGTTTTGCAGTGAGTCATTTTCGGGTGTGTATGCCAAGTGCACCGGCACCAGTGCTGCAAGAGGCAGCGCTTCTTCCTGCGGGGTGGTGTCGGATCAGCACAGATGGTGCCATTCCCAGCACTGAATCACCAGCTTTCGTGCCACAGGTGGGTTTGCTTCCTTCAGGGATGAAGGAAGAGCAGGTGGGGTGGGCTGAGTAAGGAGACCTCCCCTGACCAGCACTGCAGCTCAAAAGTACACCAGGCAGTGGCTCCCAGCAGGGTATGAGAGAAGAGGAATTTGAACTTTTCATTAAGTCAATAGCTACATGCTGTCTGAATTACATTTAGATATTACATCAGCATTTGAGCTAATTACAAATGTGGAGCAGGGGCACTTTTCTCTGGGAGTGCTCCTCTGGTCTGTCTGGGAAGTGAGGCACAATGTGAGCAAAGTCTCTCATTCCTCTGGAGGAGGACTGCCTTCTGCACAACCGTGCCAACAATGTGCCCAGGCCAGAGACTATGGAATAGGGATTACCTCCCAGGCCCACATAGCCAGGGCAGCTGCTGACACAGCTGGAGGGTTACAGTGGAAGTTTTAGCAGAGGCTGATGCTGAAAGACACATTAATGGGCTTGGAAGTGCTTTGAGATCCACTGAGAGTAACTTTTGAGAACAAGATATATACTGGTGGGAAAATATGCAATGAATAACAAGAATAGGCCATAATTCTGAGTAACCGTCTTGGATGTCTCATAATGTTCCCATTTTTGCTGAAAGTCAGAGCCCCTGAAATCATCTGCTTAGCTCTAAATGCCACTTCTAAACTAGAAAGATGAGTAAAAGTAATGGTGAGTCTTACTTTGCATACCTCATTATCTTGAAAATAATCTAGTGATTTATGCCGCTGAGTGCAGGATCTTTGAAAGCTTGAGTATGGCGTCCTTAAAATCTGTGAATCCACTGTCACGCATTTTCTACTAAATGCAGCACAAATTGGGAGAAGTCCCCAGGTTCATCACCTGTCTGAGTTAATTCTTCTGCAATCTGGGATACAGATCCCACTTTCCCAATGCTTGCTGATGGTTACAGTGCAATAATATCTCAATGACTTTGCAAGCTAGCAAACAGTTACTAAAAGAATCTGCCTAATTTGAAATTTTGTAGTTAGGGATCAGTGTTTTGGAACCTCACTGATATGCAAGAAGCATATGAAGTACACACCTAACATGGGAAGAACATGTTAGTAGTACAAGAGGCACTCCCACATTTTCTTGCCCTATTATTCTGATGCATAGTCAAAATAATCCTTCAGAAATAGTAGACAATGCAGTCCATAATCCAACAAGTTCTTGGCTATTTTTCTGCATGTGCTTTTAAATTTCTTTCCTGTATTGGAGGCTTTTCATGTGTGGCTCAAGGGCATAATACACTGATTTCATATAAGAAGCCTCTCATTAGTGGAGAGCCAGCTTCATTAGCTGAAGATCTGTGCTGGACTTTGAGAGAAGTTTCTGCAGTTTGTGATCAATATTAATCTTTCCATGACAGAGGTTCAGCCACTTGGGGTCTGATGTTATTAAGTCAGCTTAACATTTTCCCATTAAGTGGAACCCTGTTCTGTTACTTAAAAGTTCATGACACCTAGGAAAAATTCCTTAGATTTTAGTAAGGGTGCCTCTATGACTTTGGAGATGTTTTGTTTTTTTTTTTTAACTAATTCATTTTGCTACATTCAAGAAAGGGAAAAAACCAGAATGATTGTGTTGTTATGGCGTGCTAAAAAAACTGGTGCTGTCTCTCAATATGGTTCTTCTGTAAATATTATGATGAATTCTTTTTTTTCCCAGCAATGTCATACTTCAGCTCCTTGAACCAAGCTGACTAGTGATCACCAGCTGTGTGTTTCTGGTTTTCAGAGAGCCTTGATTTCTTCTTTTCAAAGTCCTTGATCCTTTTTTCAAAAATGCTGATCATTCACTACTGCAGCTGAAACATACCTATGCTGGACAGAGAGAGCATCTGTGAAATTCTGGAGAAAGAGGAAGGCAAATAGGCACATGCATTAGGTATTTAAACACATTAAATTTGTTTGCCTGCAATGAACTGGCAAATCCAGGTCCTAAGCATCTCCTGTTGTGTGCTCTAAATTAATAGACATGCACAACTTCATCTCCTTTGAAAAATCTTTTTTATTTCACAATATTGCATCCTCTTTTAAAAGTCAGATTTCACTTCTACTATTTTTTTTTCTTTTCCTTTTTAGCCACAAAATATGAAAGTTAAGTAGAGAAGAGTAATAGTTTCTGGACTACTTAAAAAAAATCAGAAATCCTTCCTGACTGCTTTTACTTTTAGCAGGCTTCAGTTTTTAACAGCCCCCCTCCCCTTCAAAATTGTTGCTCAAAACATTTCTTTAATCATGATTCCTCTTGTGCTTGGCATTCTCCTGCAGTCCCTGATGAGGCAGTGACACGCCACAGCTTTCCCTACCTGTGCTGTGTGCAGCAGAGATGGGGCAGTGCCGGGGCTCAGCTGCTGTGGGACAGGCTAAGTAGGGTCTTATCCTCTGTGCAAAGCAGCTTCTTGGGGAGGAGGCCAGCAGGCACCACCCCTCTCACTCTGTTACACAAGAATTCATGAGACAGCTGTAGTTTACATAATGGTACCCAGCATCCAGGCAGCATTTCTCATCAGTGGATCATGAAATGCTCTTTGAAAAAAAAAAAAATAGGTCAGTGTTATCATCCTCGATTTACATATTTTGACTTTGAAAAAGGGCATTTTTCTCTTGGTCAGAGCAATGGTAAAAGACAAGACAGCTTGTTCAAAGATTTAAAACACTTGAGCAATGTGCCTGAGTGAAAAAGGCTTATCTATTTAGTGCTTAAGACCTGTGGCTGAATCTAAAACATATCTAAATTATCCTTGTGTAACTTTGCAGTCATGAAATTAAATACTGCTAATTACCTTCCTGTCTCTGATTGTTATATTTTGGGCTGCAGAGCAAGCAGTCCCTATAGATTGATTTGCTTAACACTTTGCACTAAGACCTTGTCTTTAGTTGCATGTAGTCTGTGTGTGTGTGTGCACAGCTGTGCAGGTTAGGATTTTCAAAGCTGTCTGAACAGCTTTATCTTTAAAGGCAGCTGATCTTGAAAAATCTTTTAAAGACATACTTCTGTAAAAAAAAATCAGCATAAGTTGAAGTTTGGGGGAAAATATTTTTAGGCACATCATGGGGGATTTTCAGTCTCACCGTGACTCTGGATGCATGCTTTAAAGTTGCCACTTTTATTTCTGTGCCTGCAATCCTTGCACACCCTATTCCCACAAGCCCTCTGCTTTGGTTCTGCCCCTGAAAAATGAAACAACAGCACCTTCTTTATGCAGCTCTCCTCGTGCTCTGCCTTTTTGGCCTGCAAACTCTTGAGACCAGAGTTCCTGCCTTAAATATACTGTCTAGCTTTTCTGGACCCAAATGTTATTCAAGAAACTTGCTGTAGCTTCACTGCAAGAAATTTATACTAATATGATATTATTATAGGCTTTTTGATCATAATTTCCCAACATAATAAAAGATAAATACATTTAGGAAGAGGAGTGTATATTGCAGGAATGATCATTTGTTTGACCTTAATCTGTCATTGGCAAAGCTTCCAGGCTGCACTGTATTAGCAGATGGATAATGGGCTCCAGCTGAAATTACTTGCACAGTTAAGTATTTATTTTCTCATTTTCCTACAGTGAGAGTCTCTAAGAACAGGGCTGGCATATAAACACTCACATACATTCCTGCATAAACGTGTTGGGCTCATTGTTTAGACTGTTTCAGTGAGAAGCTGAGGTGTTGCCATCTCTTCTCCAGTGCTTTGTGTGAGGAACAAAAGCTGGAGCCAGGTAGTCACTGTTGCTTCCCTTGGGGAGCTTGGCACAAAAGTGCAGCACCTCATTTGGGACAGATTCCAAAGGACGGGGGAGGGAGGTTTTTCACAGACTTCACTGGATTTTGGATCCTCTTCAGAGTTTTTATCTGAGAATAGCTTGCAAAGCTTCTCTGTATTGAGCTTTTCAGTTATGTCTTTGTGCTGTGTAGCTTTTCTCACTTTCTTAGAGAGAAAGTAATTAAAAAAGAAAATTTACCACAGAAGTAAACAAAATTAGAAAATCACAAAATTCAGAGGAAATAGGATTCAGGGGATAAAACCAGAGAAAACAAGAGAATGAACACTCATTTTGCATGCATGTGATCTTATTGCCTATAACTTTCGTTAGTAGGTTAAGAAGAGCTCTTGCAAAGATTTTTATTAACGTGTAAGCAACATGAAGAACAAAAATGATCAATGCTGTTAATTACACATCTTCTGATGACTTTGACATCTCTAGAAAGGAATTCCTCACACCACAACTGGATAAGATATGCATATTTTTTGTTAAGATGACTACTCCCCTAACTGATTCAAATATTATTAGAGCAGAATTAAGTGATATGCAATTCCTGCCTGTGAACCAAAAATAGTCTCTCATTTGAACACCAAGATGTAGAGGGTTATTGATTATAAATTAAAACGTTATGAGCAGATTGTGAACAAAGAAATGGGTGCATCCAAGGGTTTTGTTCAGGAATAATGCATTTATTTATTCAGGAATGATATAAAGAAATTTGCATCTGATGAATGATAATACAGATGCTTAGTAGTTACAGAAACATTATTGTTTTCCTGTGGTAGGAAATTGTCATTTGGAACTGGCTTCTTTCCTTAGCATAGAAACCTGACATAACTGTTCCCAATGACACAGGGTAATTTTAATGAAACTTAATTGAAAGAAATGGAAAGGCAGGTAGGATTTGGTACTCCCATTTCAATTATATTAATTCTGCTTATATTAACCAGAGACAAAAGAAATTCATTTAACTGTGCTTTATTCCTAACAGAATCATGGGTAAATGACATTCAAAGAAAATTGAAAAAGAAAAGAAGAGCAGATTCCCTGCTTAGATTTGCAGAAGCTGAACAGAAAAGTGATTTTAAAAAAATATTTTTTAATAACAAAAATATGTAGCAACCAGTGAAATAGCCATAGATTTTGCAGGTCAGATTGGGGTTTAGTGATGTCTAGCAAATCCCTGGTGTGGTTAACTGCACAAGCAGTATGGCCAGGTATCCACTGGTCAATTTAGAGGCAAGTAAAAAAAAATCTGTGAAGAACTGAGTCCTGTGGACGTAGAGCAGAAACAAGTAAACTATGTCATGATGTCACAAAGAAATACAATGAATGTTGAATAAAAAATGTATTGGATCAGGAGCCACGGGTATTTCAAAAGGAGACATGAAGCTTTGATCAGTTTGGTAGCCACCTGAGGGGCAGCAACTCTTTTAGGATACCAAATGCAAACATAGAAGCCTGGAGTCTTGCTGGCTGGTGGCTTCCCCACACCTCTGCCACTCAGTTACTCCAGGCCTGGAACAGTGCAGTGCTGTGCATGACCTAGTGAAACCTGTTAAATCGGGACTGGGATACAGGGCTTGAGCAGGAATTTAAAGACTTGGAAATTTGCTCTGTGGTTCAGTTTTCTCTGCTTGCAAATATGCATGTTTTAGGGAGGGCAGGGCATCTGCAACATTTCTGCTACTGCCACGCAGTGCACACAAATCAGCTCCAATGACAGGTGTGGCAAATCCTTCTAGATTTCTTGTGGATACACATGATTAATAATAGAGCAGAGCCAGATGGGATATTTTTTATTTAACTTAGGGAAGCAAACAGCATAGACTATGTCAGCATTAAAAATTACATACTGTCATAGGAGCGACCCTAAATGTTGATGAGCTCCCTAAATCCATGTTGCACGAAGCTTAGGATGACACATAGACACAAGGCCCAGAGCATTGCACCCTTCTGATGCAGAGAGGGAGATGAGGTGCTCTCTGTCCACATCAAAAAGCACAAAGGGCATGAGATTCTTAATGTAAATCTGAGACAGATGTGCAGGCTGCAGCTGCAGTCAGTGGAGTCTTGAAAGGGCAGTCAGTGGAGACTGGGTGTGACTGCTGTCCACTGACAGCATTAGATGGCTCCTACACCTGGCCCAGATAGAGGTACTGCATTGTGGCCACCCAAAATTCAGGAATAAAAGTCCTACCCAGCTTGTTAGAAGTTAGCCTGAACACTAAATCTCTACCAAGGCTGCAGATCTTGTTGGTACGAAAGAAGGATTGTTACATATTTCTTGGAAAATTGGATGCTGTCTTATTTGAACACTGCTGCTGCTCTGAGCTGGTCAGAATTCATTAGGGTAGAGAGAAAAGGTGCTAAAGATTATGCATGTGAGTTGTGAGTGAATAAGAGATTGGTGAAACTAGATATTCCCTGTAGAGGCATATGGAATTTGATTTTCTTTTAAAAGGTAATTTTTTTATCTTCTAGCAACCTTGTAATGTGATGTCTGTTGATCCAGTGTAGATAATTATATTCTGAGTTCAGGCACAGAATCAGGTGTGAAATCATGAAATTATTTTTCTTTGTTTTAGGCTAACATGTGAATGACAAAATTACTTGCAAAAACTATACAAAACTGCAGTTTTGTTGGACTTAGCACTTAAAGGGAACATTTTCTCTAGTTCTGAAGAGTCCTCAGACTTTGCATAAATCAGCAAGTGCTGGCATTTTCTTAATGTCACTAACGACATTTTGGCCAAGAGGGTCTCAGCTGACTTTATTTACTACAGAATAACACAAAGCATATCCTGAGGGGAATTACTGCATCACTGGGTTTGTTTACATTACTCTTTGAGCTGTCATCCCCAGCAAGTGTAATTAGCTGCCCAGTGAAACAAGATCTTTCATTACCATCTTTCCTAATGCTTAATGTAGGAATAATTCTCTGGGATGTTTGTTATATATGGACTAAACAAAATATTTCCTTCTCAGTGGGGTGAATAAAGTTACCATTGTCAAATGCTGAATGACAAAAGACAGAGTTTCCCCAAAGGCACTGTTTTGGAGGGATAGCTGAGGGAAACTGACATTGATCTGATGCAATGTTGCTGAGGTTATTATATGGCAAATTTAGCAAAGAGCATATTATTCCAGGCCCTTACAGAATTATATCCACCAAGGGACCAGTTAAGAAAGCAAAAATCTCTTTCTAGGAGAAAGAGGACCACACTGAGTATTTCGTAACAACCATGTTGTTACTCAAGTGATGGATTAAGCCAAGGTTAATGTAATGTAGCTGAACTCACAGCTACTGATACAAACAGAAGGGAGGTCTGGTGACACAGCTACCCACTGTGCTGCTCTCTGAAGAGCAAGCAGAGTGTGCTTACTGTAATAGTTGTATGTCTTAATCACAGCATCCAGCCAAATTGATTGCTTTTCGTGTCAGTTTTCAGTGCTTTGGGGATAGGAAGAGAGTAAAAAGTGCTCCCACAGAGTCAGAGAGGTCTTAAAAAAATACCTAAATCACTTATGAACCAGATTTGCATTATGACTTGTGGGTGTAGACCACTTCAGGAGTGTTGTGAACCTGAACCCAGGATACCTGGCCTCCTACCAGCAGGGCAGTTCAGCCACAACTATGAATGCAAGCAACATTTCAGGACGGTGTCATAGTGTTAAATATTCCACCTCAATTACTTTTTTTCCAATGAATTTCCCTCTTCTGATCAGATCAGTCCCAACTGGAAGGGTGTGCTACTACACAATGGTGCCTTTTGCCACGTTGTAATTCTAAGGTCTTCACATCTTATTTCTTCACTGCACAGGCTGTGTTAGGGCAAGGCTATGTTAGCCTGATACCCCACTGGTCTCAGAATAGCATCATTAGAGGGCTCAACATAATAATATGTGCTAAGAGCCAAGGGATGTAAAAAAATAAGTATCTGACATCTGAGCAAGGCTTCAGTGCATACGACCTGGGCTTTCCATTCTCCATAGAGGTTAATAATTTTTCTGGCAAAAATATTGTCTTAAATGACATGATCCCCAGGAGGTTAAAATGCTCCCCTCTTCAACTGGGTTACTGATTCCCTTTACCATTATGAAAAATTGCATCAAGTTCTCTGGAGAATAAGGTAGTGGTAGAGGGGATGGAACTGCTCATTAGTGCAGGGACTGTGACCCATGACTCAGCTTCCACAGGCAGCAAAGGTGGAAGAGACAGTAAAAAACGAGGTGGGGTGTTGGAAAAAATGGGAAAGCAATCCTGACATTTCTTTTCAAATCCAGATGGTGAGTCAGTTCTCCATGTAAGAGTTGTTTGATTTATAAAAGATACAGCTTTGTTAATTTTTTTGGCAAATGAATAACAGGGATGGCTTTGGGTTTTGTTTGTTTGTTTATATGATCAAAAGGAAATTTACAGAAGAACAAGTAAGCAAGCCATGACTTTTATCAGGCTGACACCAGTGCAAAGAAAGGGGCAATTAGATGCTGACATAAACAGGTTGCACCAGTGGAGAAGTCAGTACAATGCCCATTGGTCCCCCTTTGAAATGCTCGTCCCTGCTCCTCTAAACTTCGTTGTCTGATTTTCCTTTGAACTGTTCAACGAGTGTATGGCAGTTGGAAAAGTCTGGAGGAAATACAAGTCATCCCATCACTTGAACTGTTCATCTGCAGTGGTAGAACCCATGGCATTAGGAGGTGCAGCCTAGTCGATGGCACTTGGTACCGAGCGAGGACAATTTGCCTTGAGCTGTACACCAAATAAAAGTAACACAGTCCCTAGAATGCTGGTGTAACATGAAGAAGAAATGAAACAATTCTAGACCGCAAAGAGTTTAAACATGCTTCAGAGGTATTCATTAACTGTATGTTAATTAATAGTTGAGGTATGTACAACAATTGATCAATTGAATGACAGAATCATTTCGTTTGGAAGAGAGCTCAAAAACCATCAAGTTCAACCATTAACCCAGGACTGTAAAGCCCACCATTAAACCATGTCCCCAGGTGCAACATTTACAGATTTTTTTAAACACTTCTAGGAATGATGATTTCACCATGTCCCTGGGCAGCCTGTTCCAATGCCTGACACTCCTTTCCATAAATAATATTTTGCCTTATATCCACTCTAAACCTCCTCTGGAGCATCTTGAGGCAATTCCCTCTCATTCTGTCACTTGTTACTTTTGAGAAGAGACTAACCCCCATCTGGCTACAGTCTCCTTCCAGGCAGTTGCAGAGAGCAATAAGGTCCCTCCTGAGCCTCTTTTCCTCCAGGCTAAATATTCCCTGCTCCCTCAGCTGCTCCTTATAAGATTTGTCTTCTAGTCCCCTAGTTCCAGCCAAAAAGAGATTAAATGGTCCTGCTCAGTGCTTCTTTTCCCTGGCATTTGCGTTTCTTTGCTACAGGATGAGTATCTTGCCTTGAATAGCAGAGGGGGAGGTCAGTCTCAGCATTCGCGTGTCCTTCATGCCCTCTCAGGATCTCGTCTCAGCTGGAGAGCATCTAATGAGGAAAGGCTGGGCATGGTGCTAGTCTGACACCAGGGAATTTGCAGAAGACCTTAGATGAGCTGCAATCTTTGACCCTTTCAATTACTCATATCCCCTCAAGATTAGAACCTACATGTGGAACAGAAAAGGTGCACTAAGAAAGAAAAAACTGCTGTCAGTTCATCCCATGTTGTTTCAGACATTTCTTCCTCATCAAAGGAAAGATTCCCCACACTCTTCCCCTGCTTCAGCCTTGGGTCCATCTCTATAGTGCTCTCCAATGTTTTAGTTATGAAAGCTTAATAAAAATCAAACAAACTCTGATATGCAAAATGAGTTAGAGTTGGTTTTTTAACCCTTTTTTCAGGAAAGTGACTGATGATTCACTGTTAACCTGGTCAAAACAGCCTCCCATGAGAGGCAGGGTCTTGATTTTTGCTTTAATAAAGAAGTTAAAAAATGTTTTTTTGCAAATTCTTGTCAAATAATCTTAAAACACTATACAGAGAAAAAACCATATACACAGCTATGGTCCTTTGTTTCTTGGCAGAATACCTGTTATGTGAAGGGAAATGGTTTTCACAATAGAAGGGCATGGTATGTGATGTCTTTCCCAAGCAATTATATCCCTTCACAGTAATGCTTTCCTGAAAGATAATCTGATGAAATTCCTTTGGTCAGGAGCCTATTTTTAATTAAATACCCTAAGGATAGCTATTTTAGCTATTTAACTTTGAGCTATTTAACTCACTTGGGTTTAATGGCTGTCAGTAAACCCTTAGCAATTCACATGCTCAAAGAAGCTGAATTTATGAGTAAATCCTAACTCACCTCAGCCTGAATCTGTGGTCTGGCAGAGGGGTTATAAAGGGAGTTAAGGAGTCTCTCTCTGCTACACAGACCTCTGGAGACTGGGGAAGCAGCTAGGTATCCAGTTTGGGACACTTGCAGGTGGACCACTGGTCTGATGCCATGCAGCTATTCTGATGCCTCTATGCCTGAACTCCCTAGAGTTTCAACTTTTGCATATTTAGCCATCTTGGAGCTCAGACATGCTCTCCAGAATTGTTTATGCACAGCTCTAAAAATAAGCAGTCAAACATATCAGAGAGACCAATCAGTGACGTAGGCTGTGAACATCTCAAATACAAAGGGGCCCTGAAATTTATACATATATAGACACAATAAAATTGAAGGTGATTCACACATTAAATGCATGCTTGGGTGCAGCCAACAGAGGCAACTGTTTGGGAAGCAGTCTGCATTCTGATTTGGGAGCTTCTGGACCTTCCAGGGACAAGGTCCAGGATCCTTGGATACACCTGGGAAACACTGAGAAACTAGAGACTTCCTGCTGCTGTCAGGCAAGAACAAGGGGAGGGGAGCTACCAGGTGGGCTCAAGGAATCTCTGGCAGCTTCTAATGATAATGATCAGCTGCCCTTAACCCAGCATGCCTGGAGCCTTTGTGGCAGCTGCCCATCCTTAAAAGGGTGAAGCACGTTTAGCTAGTGCTCAGGTGAGTACTACACAAGAGCTTTGGCTTAGAACACAGATCCAAGGCAGCAGTTTGTGCAGCAGACCACAAGGGAGGGGGCTTCAGTGGGAATTTTAGTGTTGTGACACTCTGGGTTACAGTGGTGATGTGTCACAGGGCAGCCTGCCTGGCAGGTGTTGGAGCAGCTGTTCCTGCCAGGCCAGTGGCCTGAGGAAGAGTCTGAATAGCAGATGAAGGCCTCCAAGCCATGGGCTGCAGGGAGTACCTGAAGCGTCTCTCTGATGCCCAAGAGATGGCCTACTGTCCTGCCAGATGTGTGCTATCTTGGAAGACATAAAAACCAAATGGAGGAGTTACAGGTGGGAGTGAGCAAGCTGTGCAGCATCAGAGAGTCCAAAAAAGCAGACAGATAAGTATTTTTAAGAAAAAAAAAAGGAAAGGTTCTTCTCAGTAGTATGAAGAACCCTAGATTGCAACTGCAGCAGAGAAGCAGGCAGTATCCACTACTAATATTAAGGCATTGAGGTGAGTGCAACTACTGGAGAACGGGAAGGATGGCAGTTCATTACTTCTATCACTAAAGAAATGCTCCTGCCCCCATCCAGGGACTTAAAACTGGGAGATGCATTTCCTGCCCTCAAAACTGATGGGAAGTCAGGTATGCCTTCAGGCAAAGAATCTGCTCCATCTGACCCTAAACCATACAAGACAATGGGGATGAAATGGTGAGCCCATGCAAACAGGTGCCTCCTTGCTGCGGGGGACAGATCTGCTGATCTGACCATCACCTAGAGTGATTTGCTGCCTGTGTTATGACTGAGGGAGTGCTGATACACTCCTCCAACCCTCTGGCCACCAAGGGAGGTGATTCTTCCCCTCTGCTTATCAAAGGTGAGGCCACATCTGGCACACTGTTGGTTTGGGCTCCTCAATGTAAGAGCAATGAGACATTGGTGCATTGAAGAAAGTCCATATAAGGTCCAGGTACAAAGATGATGGGCTAGAGCATCTCTAAGGAAAGGCTGAGTGAGCTGGGGCTCTAGCTTGGAGAGAAGGCTCATGTTTGAACTTATCAATATGTGTATATAAATACCTGGGGGAAGGGTGTTAAGAAGATGAAGTGAGACACTTTACAGTGGTGCCTGGTGAGAGAGAGTAAAGCATAAAAACTGAAACACAGCATGTTTCCTCTGAAGATCAGAATACACATTTTAACTGTGAGGGTGGCTGATTGCTGGCACAAGTTGCCCAAAGAGGTGGTGGAGTTCCTGGAGATATTCAAAAGCTGCTTGGAAATGGTCCTGGCCAGCTGGCTCTAGCTGATCCTGTCTTGATAGAGGTGGGGAAAAGTTGGATGAGATAATCTTCAGAGGTCCCTTTCAATCTAAGCCCTTCTGTGATTCTTCCTATTATTGCCACAGGGCTTTCTGATGGCAAGACTAGAAATGTCTAAACATTACTGTGATATTTCACTTTTTTATTTCACTTCAGGTTTTTCACTACATCAGAAAAGTAAATTTGCAGAGTGCTACCTTGAGACAATACTCTAATGAGAATATGCTCGTTACAGATGGAGCTGTCTGAACCCATTAATTGTAGAGAAAAGCATGTCTGAAAAACAGTCCTCAGAGTATTCAAAAAACCTTTGCCTGATTACGGCACAAGCTCAGAGACAAACCCAGAGCTGCAGCCTCCCATGTAACATGCTATAGATGGCCACACCACATCAAATGGGCTGCCACTCAGCAGCCCCAGTGGCCTGGCTGTGGTTATAGAAGAGGGATGAACTCTATCTTATGGTGGTACATGTATAATTTTAATTAATTCAGCAGCTGGAAAGGAGTCTACGTTGGGTGGCTAACTTAGAATGCTGGCTGTGTACACATTCAGCCTAAAAATAGAGATGGCCATATTGTCAGTGGTACAGTGAGTTTACTTTCATTTTGGGCCGACACCTGGGGCCAATATCAGCAAATGGAGCCATGTCAGAAAAATATACTTGATTCAGAAGCAAAATTATACATTTTTATCTGTTTTAAATTTAGCTTCATATCATCATGCTCCAAAATCTTTCTAAAGAGGAAAGAAATAGTGCTTTAGTTTTCTATTGAAGATTTCTTTTGTTTACAGGTATAGATGAAATAACCCCCCACAGTAAATTGAAGATTTATTCCGTTTCTTTGAGGAAAGTGAAGCAACTTACAGCATAATGCATTCCTCAGGTCATACAATATATTCATCTTCTTTTTAGAAATACAGGCAAAACATATTCACTAGCTACAAGTTCCCCTTTCCTGAAAGTTCCTTGAAGAAATAATATCTGGGTTAGGAGTCAAGCATTTTTTTAATCTACCAAAGCAAAGCTTGTAACACCAACACAGGCAAGGTTTGAATGCTGCTAATAAGCTAATCAGCGAATCTCTATTTCTCCTGATCTTTGATGTATTAAAACAATTGACATGAAGTTTCTGATTAATAAGTACTTGCTGAAATCTTCACTTTAATCAAGCCCACTTGTTTTTTACTAAGGTTGAACAAATGTTCTGATCACAGTCAGCTATCATACTTTTATTTAAAAAAAACAACATAAAAGACTTAATTTAGGATACTATTGAAAAGATAATAATTCATCTTAAACATTGTAACAATTTATTTTTACTATTCAAGGTATGATATTTCTTTACTGATATTAAGAATGATTAGGATTTAACTTATAGTGTTAAAAAAACACAGTTATTACAACCAGCCACATCCTGAAAATGGTCACAACCAGCAGACTGACAGTCAAATTGGGTTGTTTGGCTGAACTGCTGCAGTATTGCCATATTGTTAATCACCAATTTCCACAGCAGCAAGTTTTCTTTCTGGTGCTGTTAATGTCTCCCTTGATTCTTTCATAGGTCTCTGGTTGTCTTTTAGGCATAATACTGTCTTGTTAAACTATGCTTAATCGTCTATAATGGCTGTTTCAAGCATTTTTTCCTTTCCATAATCTTTACAACGTGTTTAGGAATAGAATCCAGTGCAGTGGATTAGAAAATGTGTTTATGTCCAGCCTGGGTATTAATTGGGAGTCTTAATACTTACCCTGCTTCAAAGCACAGGTATCTCTTTGAAAGGCAGTCCTTTGCCTAATCCATCCTTTTACTCTGTGATTGGGGGTGGAAGGCTTAAAATGCTTACCTAAATGTAAACCTTTGGTCTGGATGTTTGGGAAGTTGTCCCAAATCTGGACATCTGGGAAGCTGAGGGCTCCAGTCAGGGTTTGTGTGCTCATTTGTGATGAGGTGAAAGGAGGGAGTGCTGCTGTGCATTGAGACCCATAAGAAACATCTGTGAAGACACTAAAGCAGGTCAAGTCCTGTTTTCTGAGCTGAGCTGATACAGCAGAGTGCAGGCACACAGTTCTTCCCTCCCACCACTCAGAACCATGTGGCTGCATCCAGAATGACAGGAGCAGCCCCCCACTTGTACCTGTCCAGTGCCCGGCAGCGCTTTGGATGAGTGATGTGCTGGGGACCATGCAGGAGCTGTGCAGGGATGATGGCTGGCACTGAGTAGGGAAAATCATAGCTCCAGGTGCTGTGGATACGGAGGCTCTGGGGAGCTGGCAGTCGGGAAGCAGGCACAGCAGCCTGGAGCAGCCAGCTGCAGTAGAAAGACCAAGCACAGTGAGTTGATGAGGTGAATAAAACTGCTTGTTAAATAATTAAGCTCCCCCAAGGAAATACCTTTTAGTAAGAGGATGAAGAATGCTGGCGTTTGGGGGTGTTTTTTTATTTGTTTTTAACAGGGTTTTCGTGCTCTATGTTTGTACCACAAATTAGGATGGCAAAACAAAACTTTTTAGGAATTTCAACAACCTACATGCTTTCTGGGGAAATTTTGCCATGAAGCAAATTGCTAATTCTGTCATGTGATCACAATAATAATAACTAGACATAATAGGCTATTTTTTAATATGCCTCGAATTTTTATTATATACTGTATATAGTTCCTGCTAAAAGGGGCATTCTTCCTCGAGAATTAAAAGTCTAACGTTCTAGTCCTGTAATTTGCAGTATATCAGTGCATTTCTTAATCTGTATGCACTGCCAATGCAGTCAGTTCCTTGGGAGCAGTCAGTCACAGGCTATGGTTTTCCTAGAGCAGAACTGAAAATTTCCTGGGAGGACCCAGTGCTTTCTTTCTTTTTTTTTTTTTTTTTTTAATTTAGCTAATATGTCTTATTTTCTTGTAAAATTGAGGCAGCTTTCACTACAGGAGTGTAGGGCAGCTCCCATAACTCATTCTGATAGCCAAGTGAATACTGTTGCGATGAGTCTCTGTAAATCCCAGAAGGTTTCTGGGATACACTGTGCCTTTCCCTTAATATGGAAACAGTTATTTACAGCCAGCAACCACACTGAGTACAGAGAAATGAGTAACTCACTAAAAGGGCCTGTAGCTTCTGCCCTCTAACTGGACAGACAGAAACCCCTAAAATATTGATCTTGCTAGTAGTTCAAAAACTGCCATTGGCAAATAATTATAATTTAGTTGTTCCAGTTTTACTGCAGGATAGGTGTCTAAGAGAAGTCATGCATTTTGTTTGTTCATAGTGGCTAATGCTGTTGAAGGCCCAGCACTCTGCATTCTTTTATGCTAACAGGACAGTGGCAGTTGAATTTTGTCACGTGTGACCTGGTGTTTTATTTGTCAGTTTTTAAATTTGCAATTGCCCTTTGCTAGACTGTCACCCCAGCCTGACACCAGCTGAATGAAGCCTCCCTTGGAAAGGACAAAGAGTGAGCCAATGAAGAAGGTGTCTTTCAGGGCTTTCAGTGGCAGACAAAACCAAAGTATTCCCCGTTCAGCAGTGGTGTTTATGGCCCAGCCTCGTGGTCCTTCAGTTCACTCCCCTGTTTTCCTGCCTGTGTGAAAACTGTGCAGTCAAGTCCCACAAGAACTATGAGCACTTCCTTGGATAAAGGGCACATATGCACAAGAAACTTTCTTTCCCAGCTGTCTAGTCAAATAGTTTATGATGTGGAAGAATAAGCTCTATTTATTGCTGCTGTTGTAGATAGCATCAATTACAATACCCCTTGGGAATCTCCATCTTTCATCACTCAAAACTCCACCCTGTTTACTTTTATTCTTATTCCTTTAAAAGAGATTACTTGGACATTCTTCCTTCTTTCCCCGCAGGAAAACTTGACTTGAGTAAATGGTATTTCCACCATACTAAGTATCTCATGCAGCTATCATGTGAAAATAAAAATTACTTTGTGGGATTTTCCACTAGCTCTGAATGTACGTAGCTTAAAACATAAGAATAAGATGTGTGAGGAGGGAAAAATAGTGTCGTTATTTCTCACGGAGTTTTTTGTTAATCTATCATGTACTGTAAAATTTTTTGCTGTTCTAGAGGTGTGTGAGATACATCAACATGCCTTATTGACTCTTCTAACATTGAGTATCATAAGATCTTCAAAACTGAATTGCTGCCAGCTAACCTAAATTAGGACGGTGCTTTGAGGAAACTGATTCCCCAGCAAGCGTGGGTGTAGCCTGTTAAGGGATGGCAGTTCGTCCTCTCTGTCCATCTGCCACCTGCCTTAGCCCACAGTCTGCTTTATTTTCAACTGGCAAGTAAGGAGCTTCAAAACTTAAAAAAATAATCAAATGTATTTTGAAATAGGTAAGCCATTGAAGCAGCAATTTAGAAAAAGCCATCACATTGGTCATCACAGCTTTAAAAGTGAAAAAAAAATCTGTTTTCCTTTGTGCTATTTAGAAGTAAGATAATAATTCCAGGGCAAGTTTACCTTCCAACGTGACCAGTGAAAAGTACTCAAAGCAACATACATAGTAGTTTAAACTATGTGCATTGAAAAGAAAGAGTCAAGATAAGCATGATGTATGGTTAAACAGTTGGTTCCTCCATGGTCTTTTCATACAAATGTAGGTATAATACCGATCTCTGTTTCCTCTGAAAAATCTACTGCAACTTACTTTGTACTACATGGTGACATGTTGTATCTCATTCTTTTTATGCACATGTATATGAACAAGAGATAAAAATATTCTTTCTTACATTGACTTTTTTGCTCTCTTTCATAACTTGGAAGCTATTTGTACTGCTAAATACGTAGGAGACAAGATCTGAGTACTACTTGTACTGTGCAATATTTTGCTTTCTTCTCTAACTGCAAGGCTTTCTCCTTGCCACGAGTCAGTTCACCCAATTTCATTTGTTACCAAAATATCTCCTTTTCAGTGTGAGATAGCCAGAGTGCCATTCTGTATGGAGCAGCATGGGAGGAATAGACTTTGACAGCACTTTAACACTGTATGTAATGAGGAATCTGATTCATTTGCAAAAGTGATAAGGATATTTATTGTCTACATTGGTGGTTAATGTTGACCAAGAACTGAAAAAAGCATGTGTTTTTTACATGTACTCATGGTGGTTTTACTCAGAGCTGCAAAGGGAGGTGTAACCCACTTGCACCTGAGGCAATGCTCGCCAGGGGAGTTCCATTCAGGTCAGGCTGAATTCTGATCCCAGCTCTGCTGCCCACCTGAATCACTGCTGTCAGCAAAGCCTGCTGTCTCTCTGGATTTCCTCTCCATTTCTCAAGTAATATTAATTGCAGTCATATTTTCTTTCCTGCTATGAAGATTAGAAGGGTAAAGCTAAGCCTGTCAGTGAGTGACTTAGCTAGCATGTTGTTAAGAAACCATTTTGAAGGTTTTGTGGCAGTCTTCTTTAGAAATGCACTGTAGGCATGTCCCTGATCTCTCATGACCCTTCTACAAGGGCATAATCTCATTGGCTAATCCATGTTGCTGCTTCTTTGCATTTCACTTGCAGTATTTTGCAGAGGATCAAGGATCCTTGATCAAAGATCAAGGACATTGATCATGTCATCAATGCCTACACAGAGGAGCAGCGCAGCTATCTTCCTTATTGTCTACAAATCACATGTGAAATAGAGAAAGGAGAACGGACAGTGATCGACCACAAGCGTTCTGTTACCCTCTAAAGGCTTCCCATTTTAAAAAATCCCACCTAAGTGATTTAAAGCATTGCCTTTTTTTTTCCCCCAGAAGTTTATTCCCTGATGTAGAAATCTGAGAGAAACAAGATTTTTTTTTATTTTTTTCTTTTGCAGTTAAGGGATTCTCTGACCCCCTTAACTCGGATAACTCTGTGCTGAAGCTGAAACACAGAACTACAAAGACACTACCAGCTAAAAGTAAGAACTTCCATTCAAAGCTTCGAATGTTGTCAACCTCTTGGTATGTCATGAGGTATCATGAACTCCAGGATATCATCTGCCTGAGTACAGAAATAAATATTACTGGTAAAAGTTTAGTATTGAGCTAAATTGTACTTAAAAGTTTCTAGCACTGGAGTTTCCATAGCCTCTCTGACTTCAGTTTATTCTGGATCCATTTTGTTTTTGAAAGACAGTGTTCAGTCTAGGCATATATCTCTTGTAGAGGCTTAAAAATGCTCAACACAATACAAGAAGTACTTGCAGGATTACTTGACGGTCTTGTTCACTCATGTCCAATTTACATGTTCCTGTATTGCACAGCAGTCTGCCACAGGCTTGTGTTCAGTTCATGGTCTACTGTAAACCCCAGAAACTGTTCTCCAACACTTTCTAACTATTTGGTCCTGATTTGTACTCCTGAAATTGATTACTCCTGCCTAAGGGGCAGTGTTTTTTACTTGTCTTGACAAAATTTCATCTTTTTTCTTTTTTTATGCTGTCTGTTCCTCCAGTTTCTCAGCTTCAAATTCTGCCTCTGGTATATTTGTGGGAAAAAGGTAAAACCAGTGACATACTGATTAGGGTAATATTAACTTCACATCCTTAGGAAACTGGTAAAAATTTCAATAAGAAGAGAATTCAAGACGTGGCATGTTGCACTGACTGTCCTACAACGGCAGTAGGAGGGAAACATAGTTGTAGCCGTGGAAAGGGATTTTAACCCTTTAAGTGCAGCGGAAATAAGATGCACAGCTACATGGTCGTCTTTCATGATAGGAAAGAAAGAGAGAAGTTTATTCAGAAACACACTTGTTTTTATAGCATGACTCGCAATTCCAAGAGTAGAGAAAAGGTGACTGGTTCAGAGAGAAGACACCCCATTCCCAGGGCCTGGTCACACACCACAACAGACGTTCTATCTTTGTTATTAATTCCTTTTTATTTTGACCAAGATATCACCCTGGGAGAAATTCTCCCTAGTCTACAGCTGGACCAGCTTATCAGCTGGGAACAGAGCTGAGAAGCTCTGGCCTGGAATATTTCTCAAACTGTCATTTTCTTGCTTTCTCAATATGTGTCCCTACAGTAGTGACTACAAAGTTCATCCAAAAATTGTGTCCTCCACTATAATCAATCATACCTGAATTCTATTTGTTCTTGGTTGCCCATACAGCTCAAAGCTCTCCCAGGGATCTTGGAACATGAAAACTTGCTGGGCCCCACCCAGATATGCTCCAGCATCTGCTGTTAACATGTGGCTCTTCCCATTAATTTGAACTATAAAGCCGGGTCTGCTGGAAGCTGTGTGCATTTCTGCTTTGCTAGATCAGGGCCTTAACCTTCAGATGAAGTGTGCCCACAGGAATACAAGTAAGATGAACTGCAATCAGATTTTCCTACCTTCTAGTAAGGAGGGCAAACCAAGCATTTCTTGTTCTCACACCTGTGCTGACAGGTCATACTATTAGGTTACAAAAGTTCACTATTGATGCTTGAACAGAAATGCATGCTTTTCATAAAAGTACTCCTGGTAAATTTGCAGAATAAGGAGATTGTACTTTTTAGCTTTGCTTTTAGCAGAAACACTCTGTCATTTACAGATATATTTGTGTATTTGATAATGATCCCAGTATTTAGCAGCAGCTATTTTTGCCTGTTTGTTTGGAAGCCTCTAATGGCTTAGTCCAGTTGAGCTCATTTCATAGCTTCCCCTATCTGTGGGGCCATCTGTTATCCACTCACTTATTTTTCTTTCCCTGATTGGTTTCACACAGGCCCTTTAGTTCATTTCAATTAGGGTAGTTTGGAGAAGATCATACTATAATCTGCTGCAGTTGTGTCATGTGTGTTGTCCCTGTCCCACTCTGCTTGTTCCCCCACAATTAGATGGAAAACATGCCATGATGAAGAATGTTGTTGAATTTACCAGGCTTGGTGGAAAAAGACTCTGTGGGGATTTTCTCCAAAGCTGGAGGATTTCTGCAGGTAAGCCTATAAAACCTGCAGAAGAGGGTAATGAAAAAATCTAAAAATAGAAAAAAGGAATAGAAAAAAAAGATAAAAGTTTTGATGCTTTCTTTAATCATACTGTTGACCTTTTATGTATTATCTGTGCATATATTCATGCATATATATGTTTATATAAACACTGTTGACCTTTCAAATCTATACATGAATAATACATAATTTATAAATATATATTATATATGTGCATGTAATATAAAAATATCTATCTCACTTCCTTGGGGATGTTTTCTTTAGTTTAAAAATTTCTGGCTTCCAATTCATACAGGTCATGAGTGAGGCTGGAGAAATATAGGGGAATGAAGAGATATTAGAAAATTCCTAGAAGCCTCTTGAAATAAATCTCCAGACAGATGAACCTGAAGCCCTCTTTTGCTTCTGGAAATTGTGTTGCAGGTCGGTTTTTTTAATATATAATTTCAGACTCTGAGTGAGAATTAGAGAATGGTAGAACGGGGAATTGCTGCTGTGGGGAGGATTTTGGAAGCAATAGTTCAGATGCAGAAGGGCAATGTCAAGCTGGAGGAACCCTGTCTCGCTTCCCATATTGTTTTGTCATAATGAACAGAATCCTGTGGAATCGCCTGTGTTTTAAACAATTCTCATTTCAGATTGGGGTGGGCAGCCATCAAGGAATAGTTGACAAGTTCGAATATCATCTGTGTTTTTGCAACAGCGCTGCAATAGGCTACACCATTGAGAAGCACAGGAGCAATCTTAATTTGAGATGTTACCTTTCAAACCATAAAGTCTTCTTGCTGGCTGCTGGCGACATGGGTTTTGCAGAAAAGCTCGTGGCACGTTACTGCTGTAGGCTTTGTCTGAGTGCAATAGCTCTGCCTGTCTTGTGGTGCCTTCGGTCTGAGCGTGGCAAAAGTTGAGATTTTCTTGTATCTTTATTTTATAGCCCCCGGGAAGAAAAAATGCAGGTAAAATGTCAGCCTGGAAGCCTTTCCACTTTGGCTGGGAGCAGAGCACTGCACAGCTTGGATTGGCAGGGGACTCAGGAGAGTTGCTCTGTCTCCCCTGCCACACTCTTGCAGATCCCAGGTACCAGCCTGCAGCCCTGGCCTCCACTGCCCTTGTCGCTCCCGGAACCGATGCGAGCCCCCAGGACAGCGGAGAATGAGAGAGAACTGAGCTGCTGCTGGGGGAGAGAAGGTTCACAGGATTCCTCATAGGGTTGGTAAAGAAAACTCTCAAATAAAACGGGGGAAAGGCAGAGTGAAGGATGTGCTCCAGGTTTATAATGGGAGGAGTGCGAGGGCTTCCTCCGGTGATGTAAAGACACCAGCCCACTCTAGGAGCTAAGGAAAGGCTTCGTGCAGCCGTTCCATTACTGAAATATCACTGCGTTCGTGCTGCTGTGCCAACCCCGGCAGCGAAGCGGAAGACCCCGAATCGCTACCTGCAGCAGGCGTGGATGCGACAAGGAAGAGCCAGGGTCGCAAGGCAAAACCGTGGACTGCGTTTGTCTGGGGATAGGGAGCCCCTCTGTGTTGCCTGCGCGGCCGCTGTGCGGGACTTCGCTGCTTTCCATAGCTCCACCTGGTGTCGGGCCACGGCAGGGAAGCGCTTTCCAGAGATGCTCCTATCCCCAAACCTCCCGCTGCCCTTCTCTCTGTGCTTAACAAAACTGCTTCCCCGGGAAGGCCTCCCGGGGTGCCTGGTGAGTACCCACCGCCTCCTGCCTGAGGTGGCTCTGCCCCTTGCCAGGAGCAGCGTTGGTACCTCACACCTTTTAGCTTTGCAGCTGCCCTGTTGGAGAGTGGATTTCTAAGAAAGGATCGGTTGGCATTTGGCTCTTTTATGCCAAGTAGCACTTACTGGGATAAACTGGTGATGGCCTTCTCATTTATCAGTGTGACCAGGCCATGAGCAGTGACAAACCCCAGGTGCCACCCGCAGCATGCTGCTGCACCGCTGGCTCATGTGGTAAAACAAATGCACGAAAGCAGCTAATCAGGCTTGCTTTCTGTGGGCAAGAGCAGTCACAGCTAAAGGCTTTTTTTAGTAACTGTGTGTTTACAACTTGCTGCCCTGCTGCTCCTGCAGGTCTCAGGCTGAGGAGACAGGAGGTAGTCAGGGAGCTCTCTGAATCCTGCAGCTCCTGCCTGAGCGATTGCACCTGAGCAACCCCATGAGGAGCCAGGAAGAAACCCAGGTATCAGGAAATGGGATCCTGAATCTTCAGGTCTGGGGTACATGTCTGCAAACAAAATATAAAGCCCAGTTTGGAGGATGTTGCTTTCTTTCATTGGTACACAGTAGGAGTTGGTGTTTTTTCCCTCTAATACTGAGTGAGGAACTTTGAGAGCAGAGATGATGCTACTATACCTTGCACTAGCATCTAAAACAGTGTTTCTACTCAACTCCTCATCTGGTTCCCTGTGTAGCCACCTACAGTTAAGGGAAAGGCAAGACTGAGCTGAGGTATTCTAACTTTCCTGGCAGCATCTCCATTCCTGTAAAATGCATAAATATCCTTCCTCTCTCTCTTTAGCGGACAGGTTTAGCGTGGGAGGTATGGCTCACAGAACAGCCTCAAACCCCCATGGTTGCCCCCCAGAGGCAATCATGAAGATCTTCAGAGGGAGCCCTTTCAGCTGTAGGCTACTGCTTATCCTGTTTCTAATCGTGGTTGTACCCATTAAGACTCTGCTGCCGGAGCCAGGAATAGACCAGAGTAATCCTGGTGCCCAGCATCCTTACAGAGAGTTTTGTAATTCACAGCCGTATGTGTCATCTTAATTCAGCTCATTTTGCCAGGCATTGCCTTGTGTAATATGTACAGGTACGATCTGCTGCCCACCCACCAAGGCAGTGTTCTCCACGTGTGCTGTAGGCGAGAGGCATCAGCACTGCCTGTCAGCTCTCAGCAACAGATAGAGCTCTTCCTACACTGGAGTTTGCAGCTTAAACCATGTAGTTTTAAACCAGCTCTTTTTACACAGCTTATGACTCTGTGTGTGTATTAGGTGGACTCTGGATTGATTATTTACATGCTTTGGCTTTGCTAACAGCTCTTTGCTGATGGGAGTTGAGCTGTTTGTCTCCTATGTAAGATATGTCTTATTAGTGCTTCTATACTGCTTCAGCTCTGGTGGGCGAGAGATAGATCAGAGGCGAGACACTTCATTGCACACTCGTTTGATAGGCACGGAGAACACCACGTGCGAAGTTCTGTCTGAAAGTCTGGAAAGTGGAATAAACAAGTGCTTAAAAAAATAACCTAATTCCTCATACACACATACAGGGAAGTATGTGCCAGGCTGCTGTGTGCACTGGGATAGAAGATGGACCTGGAGAAGTGGGTGAGGGTGGGTGCTTTTCCTTTGCACTGCAGCCAGGCTGCTGTTTGCCTTGCAAGCCCGAGCCTTGTGACAGACAAAATGTGTGCTGGGGACAGGCAGCAGGATGGGTCAGATCTGCAGACACACTGATCACAATGGTTTTCAGTGAAGGTTCTGGGTATCAGTGAACAGAATCAGAAAGACCTGGGCTTGTGCAGCTTCTGATATAATGGATGAGGATGCCTGCAAAACCACAGGTCTGACTGGGGAAGAAATGGGGGAAAAGTGGCAAAGAAGTAACAGGATGGAAAGAAGCCTGCATTGGAGAACAGAGGGATGAGGAAACCACAGTATCTGTGAGTGCAGTACTTTAACTGCAAAACTGTAATGACTTCTGTGTGTACAGAGTCAAGAGAAACTGGCCAAGGGGTAGAATTTGACATTCTAATTGAAGAATTCACAAGTGCTTGAGGACCATTTCTGATCACAAGCAAGCAGCACGTCTGCTTTGTGTCTCAGACAAGAGGTTGTGCTTCCAAATGTGATGATACTGGGGTACAAGGACTTGTGCTGATGAAATGCTATCAGCAATGAGCTCAGCAAATATGGTGATCTTGAATTACGACTCCCTGTGAGAGCTAAAGCCACCTTGTGTTCTCCCCATTGGCAATTATTGAGCAGGATCTGTTTCTCCCCTGCACTTGCTTTCTCCTCCCTGCCCCCATGAGCTTGGGAAGCTGCAGTGTGTGACCATTTGAGCATATGCCAATCTCTTCAAAGATTCTCTGTAATCCCCTATGCTAATCCTCCTGGAAGAGGAAGGATGCTTGTAGGCAGCACCCGGACTATCAAGCTTGTTATAACACCTGGCCTGTCCTTGCATCTGCTGACTTGTTTCCAAGGAAATTGTTGTGCATAAGTTCCTCCTTCCTGTGGACTTACTTTGAAATGTTGCTTCAGGTGAAAGTAATATTGTTTGTTTCACATATGATTATGAGAAGAAATGGCAGCATCCAGGGACAGCTATTATTACTCACTGCACTTACAGTGCTGAACATGAGAGGCCACATTTTTGAAGCAACTTCTAAGGCTGCACAAGTCTGCAGATGCAGCAGAAGTAGGTGGCTTGATCCATGTGTCCAAACATTGACCATCAGCCTCATGCCAAGGATCCCCCTTAAGGGATACACTGGAGCCCCAACAGAGGAGATGAAATTCCCTGGACCAGTGCAAAATGAGGTACATTTAAGACATACTCACATGATAAATGCAAAGGGAACTTTAGCACCAGCTGAAACACACAGTTGGCACAGGACTTCTGTGTTGCTCTAAAGCTTTCCAAGTATTGCAAGTGCTGAGAGTGTGGCAAGGTCTGTGCTGTTTCAGCTCCCTTGTGTGGCATTTCAAGCAGACATCAATTAGAAATCAATAGCATGTTTTTAAAGAAAACCACAGGCTCTTCTGTGCTTCCTGGAAAAGAACACGAGGAGCCCTGTGCTGGAAGGGTCTCCACATCTGTGGCAAGCAGGGTACTGGCACAGCTAAGCAAAAGCAGGGGCCAAATCGCCAGCCAGAAATTGTCACTTTCCACAGTTATGGCCACATTTCAGTTTAGCTAGTTTCTTTCTCAGCAGTATTTGTGACAAAAGGTATGGAAGATGCTTTAGTTCTTCTCAGGGATTATGTTTAATCACAACAGCTGTTAATGAAAAATTGATTAAATAAATAATGATTCCCACCAGTCCATTAACAACCAAGGAGGCAAAGGCAAAGGAAGAACCTTGGCTCCAAGCAAGTGGCAGGTACTGGCTTGTTGGGAAGCTCACAGCAAGGGAAGGGCAGAGAAGGGAGCAGGCAAAGAATCAAGGGTTGCAGTGCCAGAACTGTGAAGGGCTTAAAGAGAAAAACCCATGAAGGCTTCAAAACACACATGTTAAAACTTGAGTGTGGAAGAGGGCATTGGATTTACTTCTGGTTGTTTAACAGTGAACTCTCAGCTTCATCAAGTGAGAACACCATGCCTTATCTTCAAAGATGAGAATGATACCAGCCTGATTAAACTCATCTAAATCTGATGAATCCATGAGAGATCACAGAGAGATACAGAGAGAAGAATCAATAAAGCATTAATAGATGCTAGAGTTGCTGCCTGTAAATCAATTTGGAATTGTCCGGTGCCCTGCAGTTCATAAAATACATCACAGGCTGTAACTGGACTAAATTACAAAGGAATAAACATCCAGGAGCTAAGGAGTTGCAGCAGACTCTGAGTGGTACACAGCTGAAGGAATAAATCAGCTGCACTGCCCCAGCAAAGAAAGCAGTGAGGTTTGAGCATTCTCTAAGTTCTCTGCTTGCCATCAGCACCTGTACTGGTTCACACTGGCACTTCAGGATGAGCTGGAGGGCAACAAAATTAGGACCTGGACAGCAAAAGATGAAAATTAAATTCTTGTCAGTGGTCTGGTAGAGAGAATTTTGGAAAATATGCCTATGGTATAAAAGATACTTCTATAAATTGATTTTTGCATGCTAGAGAAGCTCACCTCATGTCCCTATAGATAACAAAGCTGAACCAGCTGAATTGAAACTACAGATTTTGAATGTGGCATCTTTGTTGGAGTCTAAGGTAGAAGAGAGTAAAAGCAACAATGACCAAAAAGAATGACATTCAAGTGTCTGTGTGCTTCATCTTCACCAAATCTCTCTCATTTTTGCAGAGTGACACTGATGCTATCTCCTGCCCTAGAGAAAATGAGGTTGACGTGCTCCAGGGGCAAGGGAGAAGAGGTGGCAACTGCCAGAGCTGCTCTAGGATGAGTCAATCTTAGCACCAGGTGGGGACCCCGCACCTTTCTGTTCAACATCCCCTGCTCCTGCAGTCCAAGGTGTGAGTGTTAATGAAGCAGTTGCAGATTAAACTGCCCTAGGGATCTGCATGGCATACATTCTAGGAGAGTCATTCCCTGCTACAGGATACACTGTGGTCTGCCAGGTGCTGGCTGCTTACTCCATACCCTTCACAAAGATGTAGTGATCTTGTAACTTCACCAAAAATGATGGGCTGGAAGGAGCAAAGATCTGTCACAGTTGGAGGTCAAGAGCTGTCTTTTCTGTCTCCCAGGCCTGCATGGGCTGTCTGGGGCCACAAGCCAGGCTGCTTCCATTTTGGCTTTTGGGTAGTCCCAAGCGGTTTCTATGCATTCTACAGCATGTTTTGCCTTGCTCTTGTTTTGCCATGGCCCCTCTCCCACCCAGAAATGTGCATGCTGAATGTGGTAAGGATTGAGAAAACTGTTACAAAGCTTATTTTATTTTTCTTTACCCAAAGTATGTTTTAAAAAATTAATAAATTGAACTTTCACATTTTTTTCCCTTGTTTCCAGGGGGAACTGTGAACACAATAAAACTGTAAGTAGTGCTATGAATGTAAGGAAAAGAAGGAATGCTAAATATGAAAAATGTATTTCTTTCATGTTAGAGAAGACTTCAGTATACTTCTAAATAAATATTTTGCTGCAAAAAGTCTGCAACATTTTGTTAGTAGTGGAGGAAAAAACTAACACAATCCATGGGATGCCCCTCCCTGTGTCAGCAGTGTGGGGAAGGGGTTTGCTGCTCAGGATAAGCCTCCCACTCCTCTTGCACATCCATTAGGAAGGTTTGGACCTTAAGACCAGTGTGATTTCAGTGTAGTTCTAACCTGGCACTCTTGGAGGTACCAAGTGACTTTTGTTGGATTGGGATCATTTAACCTAGGTTAAGCTTTGGAAGACACAAGGTGGTACCTTTAATGAGTTCTCCAGAAGTGCTATATGGTCTTTATGTTGGCTTAATGTATACACCAATTCCCTGTTGTATCTTCTGCTTGTTCTGCAGTTCAGGACTGTTCTGCTGCCCTGTGAGGATATCTGGGGCTGATTTCCACAGCGACTATCTCCATAGATCAACATTGTCCAGAATGAGCATCTACAAAAGCACCACACTACTTTGCATGAATTGCAGCTCTGCAAAGGCACCAAATAGGACCAAACTCTAGTACCCCTGTTGCAGGGTGCTGCAGCCAGGCAGCATTCCTGCCTGAGGAAATGCAGCTGTGGAGTTTCCTCCCTCCTTTTCAGAAGGAACCATGAGACTGTGTTAAATTCACATTATTAACCACCATGTTTGATGTCAGAGTCACAAGGCTGTTGGGCAGCAGCAGCATCGTGCTAGGTGCAGAAGAAGAGGGTGTGCCACAGACTGGAGACAACAGCTGGGAAAGAGTTTTAGCTGAAAGAATGTGACAGTCCCGCTCTTTGCTTGATGGGAAGCCAACCTAAGTGTGATTTTTGCCTGGAAGGAAAGTGGTGCTATGAACTTTTGTAAGCTGATGATCTTTGTGTCCCATCCAGTCTGTTTGCTCCTAGAAAGTCTGTAGCCACATGATTGTTCCATGATAACAGGAACTGGGGTTTTTTAGAGGAAAAGAAACCCCTAAGACAATTTTGAATCATTCAAACTGTTGTTTAGCAGAACAAAACATCTATCCTAATTCTTATCAATTTAATTTATAAGTAAACTAAATCAAATTTTTGTTTAATCTTTAGTCTTAAAAAAAATCTGCTTGGACACTTTGTTGAATGTGACTTTCATAAATTTGAAGAAATATTTTCCAGCAGAGATGGTCAAAACAGTTTTGCAGAGCTTTTCTTAGTACTCTGTTGATAAAATGAGCTAATGCTAGCAAGTGTACTTCAGTATAGCATAGATGAAAATGCAAGGGCAGCTGGGAAGTCTTCACAACAAGTGTTCTGTATCATGTGATGTCAAAGATCCCTAGAAAAACGTAGCTAGAGACACCAAATATCTCAAAAGGCTAAAATCCCAGCTGGGTCTCAAATTCACTGTGCAGGAAAAGGCTGTAATCTGCTAAAGAAAAGCAGATGTCCAAAAGTCATTCTGGCAGCTGCATCTGTCATGCTGCCTCTCCCCCACCCTGCCTTGATAGACCCACTCTTCCATCCAGTCGTGTGTTTTTCAGAGACGACAGAAATAGGCAAGCACAAATGTCAATCATGTGAAATCTGTCCCTTAAGATAGTCCTTCTTTCCTCATCCTGCCTTACAGACTGATTGAGCCCTACTGCTCCCTCAGCGAATGCTCTCAGAATTAAGGCCAAGTACCGGGCAGCCCCCTGGGGTGTCCTTGTGCAGCTCCCCCACAGTGACAACACCCCTGTGCTCCACGAGGGGACAAACCCATCCTGGTTCTGCACAGTATATCCTGCTCCTTAGGGATCCTCTCACGGATCCTGCGATAGGAGCCAGCACCGCTATTTCTCATGTTGCAAGACCTCAGCGCCTCACGTCCTCGATGGCGACAGGAGTGGGGGAGGCTGATGCTCCTCCTGCCCATCCACGATCACAGGGAGCGCTCTGGGGGCTCTGGGGCGCCCAGACAGGCACGCCCCACGCCCAGGAGAGCAGAGCTCGGCAAGGCTGTCGAGCACTCAGGCCCGTGTGCAGGTAAGGCGAGAGCGAGACCCGCTGCCCCTCGGGCAGGGCGCGGCCTGTCCGGGCGGGGATGTCCCCGCGGCCTCCCGCCGGCAGGCGGCGCCCGCGCTCCTCAGGCACCGCGGCATTCCCGGGGTTTGTTGCCGTTCCCGTCAGCTGCGGGGGACCCACACACGGCTGCCTTACAGAGCACCGAAACTTCACGCTATTTACACATTTCAACAAGCGAGGGCATCGGCATTCATTAGTTGCAAATTACGTAATTTTTGTGTTAATCACTACTCAGTCCCCATGTGCTGGTTGTGCCTCTCGCTTATGTTAATCCACGGGCGCGGTCCTTCCGTCCATCTGAGCCTGGAGTCCTCTCTGAGTAAGTGGCCAATGAGTCAGTGGTCGCGATCGCCCACTGCCGGGATTACCAATCCCTCAGTTACTGCTCAACCCTGCTGACTTCGCTCCTGCTGGCTCTCGTCCGGACAGCCCATCCAGCTTGAGACTGTGTTCCCTATTCCTTAAAATTCTAACCAAGCATGCGATGCTCACAAGGCAGGTGATTAATCGTAACTATCCAGTTACCGGCTACTCAATTAAAAACACCCCAAAAGGCCACGCTCGACTCACACCCCTCCGCACACCCCGCAGGGCTCGGTGCCGCCCCTCTGAGGCGGGCCCGCCCCTCCGCGGTCACGGGGCCGCCCGGCACAGCCATGGCGGCTTCCGGCGCAGCGATGGCGGCTCGCAGCGCCGTGTGGCTCGGCGGGGACTCGGTGAGGCGGCGGGGGCTGCGCGGGGCAGGGCGGCGGGGCCGGCGGGGCGCGGCTGACCCGTGTCTCCTCGCAGGTGGAGTGGGTGCTGTGCCCCTACGACGTCCATCACCGTGTCCCCCGCGCGTCGCTGGAGAGGCACGCGGCGTCCTGCCGGCTCCGCAGGATGGGATACTCCGCCGAGGAGGAGGTAGGAGCGCGGCTCGGGAAGCGGGGCACGGCGCTGGCGCTGCTGCCCTGGGCGCAGCCGCTCGGCGGCCCCGGGCCTTGACCGAGCGCTTTGGTCCCGCAGGCCGAGATGTACGACTCCAGCTTTTTCTACGAAAACCTGAAGGTTCCCGCTGTCGCCATGGGTGAGCGGCTGCGGGGGTCCGCCTGACGGGGCGGCACACACGGCTGGGGCTGAGGAGAGACCCCCGGGGAGGTGCACAGGATGAGGGGCTGAGGGGAGAGCCCGGGCGGGGACACAGACGTGGGACTAAGGAGTCCTCACGGTAGCACAACCCCACTGCCTTGGCAGCTGTAAACTCCCCAAGACCTCCCGAAAATCATGAGTGTTTCAATCAGTAGGTTAGTTTTCTCAATTTGTAATTTGCAATTTGCCTTAATTTACTGTTTTTATGCGTCTATCACTGTGTAATTCTACTCTGTAGGTCACTTTTATCTTTTTCTCTTAAAATCCAAGGAGGATCTTTTTTTTTCCTCTTAGGAGTTTCTTCCTATGTTCTCCGTCCCCACTCTTGCATCAAATGCAAAAAGTATATTAAAATTCATGCTTTGAAGGTGGGAAAGCTGTCCATAGAATTTGGAAATAAAGCAATGGTATGGAAAGCAATATACATATATTTCTTTTCCACACCCCTGTAACCCAGAATATTTTTTCCTTAATTTTCTCCCCTCATTTCAAATATGTAATAGATGAAAATTACATTTTTAGTTCAAATGTTCCCTTGTACATGAATGAAACTATGACGTCCTGTACCATACCGTAGATCTTATAATAGAGGTTGGGGAATAAAGGCTAATCCAATCAAGTATCCGAGAACTTGATGTAAAAGTTGTATGATTTTATTTTCTTCTCTGCCTGCAGATAAAGATCTACAGTTTCACATTGTTAAGCAGGCTAGAGCCCAAAGTGCGAAGGAAGGTGCAGGCTACAGTGAAGGTAAGGAGCAAGCAGATAATGACGGGACTTCACCAGCCTCCTATGGCAAACTGCTCTTGTCTCCCTCCTTGCTGCTTCCTTCATTCCACTGAGAACTGCTGTGAGGAATTTCACTTCATTTATTTTTAATATTCCTTTCCCTGCATATCTTGGAGCATGATTACTTTCTATACTTGGGGGCAGCTAGATGGGAGACTTGCTCGTACCTCTATTACCTTCAGGACTGAAAAAACCAAACAACATTTGTGATATTATGTTGGACTGTTTCAAGACTGAACTAAGAGGTTGTATAAGAACTATGCTGGCACATTAGCAAATGTGATGTTTTCCTTTATTACTGCTCCAAGCTCACTAATTCCCTTTTGTCATTTTTCAGTGGGTTTTGTGACCAGCCAGGGGACCAGGCTAGGATGGAGTCTTTGAGGGTTCAGACTTACACAAAGTAGAAAAATAGGACTCCCTGTGGAGTCTGTAGAGCTTTAGTGTATGTTTGAGAAATTACTGCAACACCTGAAAGAACATTTGCTCTCTGCAGTCTTTTGTTTGTTAAACATATATGGGCAGAAGGAAAAGGGACACTGAAACTTTTCTGGCAGTGAAATACAGCAGCACTTACTCAGACAGTTTTTAATGTTTTCTTTGTTTCTCTGGCGTAGCAAATAGAGGCTTAATGGACAGTTGCTTGGGAAAGAAATTTTCTGGGTTGAGCACTGTGTTTTGAGCATGTCAAGTGCATTTCCTCTGAAGGGAAGTGGGAACTCATTAATTGGACACAAGTAGAGAAGCAGCAGATAAACCCTTTGTGGAGTTGTTCATTGCAAAGGTGTATCAGTGAGCCACTAGATGCCAGTGTTCACTGTCCAGATTTCCCTGCAAGCTTGCCTTTCTCTGAGGATAACACTAAAACTGGATCAGTGGTTTACATTGTGGCAACTTGGCCTGCTGTAAGATTTACTGACTTGTTTGTTCAATTTAAAGTCTTTGGCAACAGAAACAAATGAAAAATAATTTTCCATTGTAAATTTCCTTTTGACTCACTGAATCAAAGTGATTTTCTTCCTTTGTTTTCTTTCTTTTTTTCAATTCTGACCATATTTAGAATATTAGCATAGCTACATTGTTGAAAACTGGTCTTAATCACAAGTTGTGTAATTCTTGTAAAATCACAAGTATGTAATTATCAGCGCATTTTTGTGGACTTCTGTGATGCTATAAGAACAGTACATTTTAAAAAGAGACTTCTACTTTGTGTTTAAATCAATTTGTTCATGTTAGAACAGTTCTTGTTAAGGCTCCAAGTACAGTAATAATGAAATCTTATATTTTAGGTTTGTCTGTAGAGTTATTGTGGCTTCTCTTCCTCTTCTTTGCTACCTTTAGTGATAGTAGGATGTGAAAGATTGCCCAGCTTCCACTAAGAGCTGAATAAGCTGGAGAAGCTCTAGGTTTGCTCTTGTGAAGGGTGTGCATACACTCTTCTTATGTGTTGCCTCTTCTGTCTGCCTGGAAATGTGTGGGATTGTGTTGGGAGAAGCAGGATTATGGAGGTCAGATCAGTGGTTGCTGGAAAATTGAAAGTTTTTTACTAAAATGTTTTTTTGCTGGCAATGTCCTAAAGCACAACCTGTATTGCATCCTGTATCTTTGGGGAAGTCACTTAACTGCTGTTGCAATGGATTGAGAATAGATCGATTTGTTTGCAGGCATATGTGTTTTAACTGGGGAATGGGAAAGAAGGGTGTGAAGGCAGTGTATTTGTTTCCATAGCTTGAAGTCAGTTAACTGATCAGGAGCGCTTTGATAGTGCCTTTGTGGTCCTTTTAGCTATAAATTCCTGTGACAGTCTATTATAAAAGCTATGTAGAGGTTACCGTGTGAGTGACTGATTTACACAGTGCTTGGTTATCTAGTTTCCTAGAAGCTTTCATTCTTGTTGGCAGAACAGGTATTTTGCAGCTAGTACTGTACATAACATTTTAGGAGTAAGATAAACCTACAAGTTAGAGCTGCAGCCTCTCTTGATTTAGCTTGTAAGCCAAGAGCTGACACTCATGGGAAATTACAGAGGGTCATGTTGATCTAATCTAGTACGATTCCTTCATGGCATATGAAAACTATATCTGTGTAAGCAATCAAGAGGGGTTATACAGCCTGCATGGGGTTTGGGAGGGATCTTTGAGCAGTTTTTATCTTTTCAAATTAAGAAGGTTGAAACTTCTTACAGATATATAGGGGAAGAATGGAAACAGCCTGGGAGTTTACTGCACTATTTGTTTGTTCAACTTCATGCTATTTTCCTGCATAATTATGTTACTTTACAAGTAACAGCTCTCTGTCCATCCTCCAGGATCTTACTCATTACTGCCCGTAGAAGTTCCTCAAAACCACAAACGTTTCACCTGTGACCTGACCCAAGCTGACCGCCTTGCTCTTTACGATTACGTTGTTGAGGAAACAAAGAAACAGAGGTCTAGATCCCAGATAATGGAAAATGACAGTGATCTCTTCGTGGATTTAGCAGCAAAAATCACCCAAGGTTTGAAGAATGATCTGTTGTTGAATTTATGGCTCTGAACTTTCAGTTTGTCCAGTTACATGAGTTCTTTTGAAAGCCAAGCAGAATTGGTTGTGCTTTTTTTTTTTTTTTTTTTCTGTAGAGAGCATACTGTTCTTAAAAGCCACAGCAAGGACCTGGCATCACAAAATGCTAGTTTGGTCTCCTTTATGATGTTTTCCTTCTGGGAAAGCCTCAGTGCTCTGCTCTTGACACACCTATTGTGTGTATCTCAGTGGATGGATCTTCTGTCTTTGCTGCAGCTGACTCCAGGTTGCTTAATGTTGCCAGTGTGCTGTGCAGTTTGGAACAGTTATTTGCTGCAAGACATGATGAAATTAAAGATCACTGAAGAGTAAAAGCTGAACGGGAGAGGTTGGCAGTCATCCAGGTGGAGCTCTTGAGCAACATATTTTGGTGTTGGTCTGGGACCTCTCATCCCCGTTGAGTCATGCCAGTTGGTAACTGTACCGAGTGCAGCAAAAGCATCTGTGTCACTCTGCAGGCTCTGCTGTGCTGAGGAGGTGTGACAGTACTTGTCATCTACACAGCAAATTTTTTACAGAATCTGGCTTTCTCATTCTGTGTCTTACTGCAATACTGGCTTTGAAAACGTGACCTGTATTTAGAAGGCGTTTGACCAAATCACAAGCCCATATATTGGTTTGGATCACAGTTTAGAGACTGAGGTCACATAACAGCATTTGCCTGCTGGCTTTTTACTTGTGTATAAACAGCCAGCAAGAAGGCTGGGGAGGAAGCTTGAGATAAAATCACCATAGTTACTAAATACAGGAGGAACTTCAGAAAGAACACAATTATTTTATGTTTGTGAATGTATGAGGCCTGCATATCTGCAGGTGCTAGCGTCCTGCTAATGATGGTTTGTTTTACTCCCCATTTTTTGCTAGATGATAGCCAGAAAGGTCCAAAGTCCCATCTTGAAATTCTGGCTGAAATGCGAGATTACAAAAGGCGGCGGCAGTCATACAGAGCTAAAAATGTTCATATAACGAAGAAGTCCTACACTGAGGTGAGACTGGGGAAAAAAAAGGCTTTTTTGCACAGAAGTGCTTATTATATATTAGCATAAACAACTGTATATTCTTTCAAGGACAAATAATGTGTCTTTCTCTGCTTCTTGTATCCTGCTTTATTATTGTTGCAAACTGTAGGGGAATGTTTTTGGTTTGTTGCAGCAAGTTACAATTAATGAGCATTTCTAACTGCTAAGTTTTGAATGTGAAAATGCCAGCAAGATATAGGTCACTGTCATAAAATGGTGCTATTTAAATTTATTTAAATGCTGAAACCTTTTTCTGCAAATAAGACTTTCCATTCAAACATCTGATGTACAGGGTTTGGGGGAGATTTTGGTGGGGTTTGGGTTCTATTAAGATGTTTACAGTTTGTCTCGTGCTAGTTTAGGCACTACCATGACATGTTTGTTTTTAACATATCTTAATCTCCAGGTGATTCGGGATGTGATTGGTGTACATATGGAAGAACTCAGCAATCAGTGGCAGGAGGAGAATAGGTTGGATAATGCAGAGATATCTGAAGGAGGGAAGTCAAAGTCTTCAGGAAGGTATGCTACAGCTGACAGCTTCTTCAGGCATGGAACAGATTGTAATTTTATCTTGCCACCTTCTTCTAATAGCACATATCAACCTTATCTGAGTCATATGCATGGTTTATTTTATTTTAATTCTGCTAAGTCTTGCTTGAGAAGCTCTGCCTGCATGAAGGATGGAGAAAAAACAGAAAGTATCTTTCTTTCAGAGATACGTAGGTTAGTTGCAAGTGATTCAGCTGAACAAGGAGTTTCTGGCGGAGCTGGGGGATGAATAGTGCTCCCTCTGTGCCTGAATGTTTATGTATGTTGTAGCTGGGTACAGGAGGACACTTGGAAATATAAGTACACAATTTCTTACCCTTCCCTACCCCATGACATGCATTAGATATATTACACCTCAGAGTAAAGATTTCCACAACATAATAAATATGGGGAGGCTTTACAGTTCTTATCCCTGCAAATTCTGCTGTGCTAATTGAGAGTGTGTTTTAGCTATACATATTTTTGCTGTGACAAGCAGCACTGCACACCCTTCCCAACATTTGTCACTGAAGTAAACATGACCTAGCAATTGCCTATTTGTGCCTCTTCAGCAGCCCTTTGAGAGGAGAATGTTTTTGAAACACACTAGAAAGTGACACTCTGTTCCCAGCATTAAAATGAGGATGAATGGATGGCAGAGCACTGAAACAGTCTGTCCAGGGAGGTCCTGGAGTCTCCCTGTCTAGAGACATTCAAAACCCACCTGGACACGTTCCTGTGTAACCTGCTATAGGTGACCCTCCCTTGGCAAGGCAAGTGGAGTAGATCTCCAGAGGTCAACACCAACCCTAATAATTCTATGATTCTGTCAGATCAGGACTTAGGTTCTCCAGCTGTAGGTTGCAGCTTAAGGCAGGTGGTTGAAGAGTTAAAGATTTAAAGCAAAACAGAGTGAACCCCTTCTACTGTCTCCTCTTTCACAAACAGAGGTGTTAAGACTGAGGAGCAGCGTTTATAAGAAATAACTGGATTAAATAGTATGCCGAGATATGCACATGAGATATAGATATGGACTTTGGGCCTCTTTTGAGAGGTACTTTATTTCTTAGAGAAACAGAAAGGCTTAATAAAAGATGTATCCTCGGTCTTACATAATTTGTAAGTCATTATAATACAAAACTGGTACTGGAAACAGTGACTGTGAAACTATTTTTATTGATTAAAATCACTTAAGTTTATTTTCAGAAGGGAAGACAGGCGGTCAGCCTCAGTGGACTCACGGCAGTCTGGGGGAAGCAGTAAGGATACAGAGTGCACGAGACACAGGAGAGACGCCAGCAGGAGTCCAAGTAAACGAAGAAGGAGTCGTGAGAGAGGCAAAGACAGAGACTCGCGGAGAAAAAGAGAGAGGTGAGCAAAAACAGTGACAGCTGACTCCTGCTTCCGAATCAGGCAGCTGTAGCCATTTTCTATGAGAATTTAGTGCAGAGGCTGAGAATATCTAGTCCAATTAAAAAGCTAGGCTAACCTCACGTGCAGTATGACAAGATAGTGGCATAAAGCTACTAATACTAAACAAAACATGCTGTAGGATCATAAACTGTGATCCAGACTTCAGAATTTACTGTCACATCTGAAAAGCAGCACTTTGCAGCATGCTGCAGGACTGCAACAGTACTGTAACAAGCTGTTGATTTTACTCCATGATCAACATGGTTAAATGGACAGTATAATTCTCATCCACAACTAAGTGCCTGTCATGTCTAATGCTGGTTTCTGCTCTAGTTTGCTCTAGACCTTAATAAATAGTATTATTTGTTTCACTAATATGCATACAGTAGCCTTTCCATAATAGATGCTTCAAAACAATGCTGTTGCTCTTCACTACATCTGGACATACAGTTTAGCAAAAGAAAACAAATCTAGGCCACACTTCTAATACTATCAACAAGGACATATTTACATCTGCAGGACCACAGGTGTGGGGGACCTGTGTTTGAGCAGACATGAGGACTGTTGTGCAGGAGAAATGCTGCCTTGCCTCTTGTGTTTGGGTAAATGCATTGCATAACTGTGTGGGTGGCAATGATGGCTTGTCTCAAAGCAGGCTTCATTACACTGTGATGCCATTCATCCTAAACTAATTGCCACTCTGGCACTGCATGACAAGGCTTGATTAAAGCAGCATGGAAAATAAACTATGTAAAAGCAATGTACTTTCTTTCCTTAGAGGAGGACATGAGTGCATTCAATGAGAGCTTTCCATTTTCCAAGTTTTTTTCTCTTCAGACTCTCACTCTGAGCCTAACAGCCCACACAATGTTTATGTTTTTGTTTCAGGGATGAAGACAAGTATCACAACCATAAAAGAAGAAAGTAGAAACAAGAACCTGATGTCTTTGTTCATCAGCTGTTCAAAATATAACAAGAACTATTGTTATTGCCATTTTGCCCAAGACAGTAAAGGTGTGCACATAATATTGTTGTTGCATTGCACCTGTGCTACTTGGAGACAAAAAAGTGCTAAGGTTTGTCAGGATGGAAGCAGTATATTTCAGATAATGTGTAATTCTGTACCATTTATACATCTGTTAATAAATTATATTGATCTCATATATTTGAGTTATTCTGACAAGGCTGAAGAATAAAATTTATGAGAGGTTGTACTTAGTGGCCTTTCTGGCCCATCAGTAGTGGATATAGAACAGAGTTAATCCCTGGAGTCCAGACCAGTTACAAACAGGGAAGGCGTGAAGAGAGCTTCCCCTTCTACCTAACACTGTCACCTCTAGGTGACATTGCCTACTTAAAGCATGTACCAGAGGGCAGATTTCAGAATTCTCCAACAGGACAAAACATCTTCAACTACAACTAGTTCTACTACTAAATTATAAAATACTTCAACTACTGAATGGACAATAACACAGAAGTGAGTGTTCCCAAGCTCATGCTTTGAAGAAAATTTCAATCAATAGAATCTGGCAAAGGTGATGAGAATGTAGCTCCCCACAGGAGCTAGGGGGGAAGCACCAAGGACACTTGGAATATTGCTGAGTACCATATTCAAACATGAAGTGCATTTCTTTCCATCAATAACTAGGAAGACTTCCCATCCTGTGGACTAACATACAGATATTTGTGATAGAGGTTGATAAAACAGACTTAAAATGGAGATAGATATTAAGGATGTGCAGTTCTGTTAATTCCGCACACACTCTACTTAAGCAAGGTCAGTCACCGTCAGCCAAGACTCTTGCCTCAACAAAGTAAGCAACTGTAAGAGAACAAGCTTGCAGATCCATCTTTCCTAAAATACTTCGATTTGATCAGTGTGCCAGGAAAGGGCTCTATGTTGCTCCTGATTGTGGCCTTCTCAGTCAAAATGAATCTTTCCAGTCTTACTGTAGCTTCTAGTATCCTCTTTCATACCTCAGTTGTTTCTGCAATTAAGTGTGATTATCTGTCACAAAGTATTTGGTCTAGTTTTCATGGATTGAGGCTTTTATACCTGCTACAGCAGTCTAACCAAACAACTCTGTGTCAGGTATTCCTCGCCTATGTGACAAATGCAGTAGCTTTTCCTCTCAGAAAACAAGATATATTTTAAAACAGCTTCATTTAGATAAGTTTATCCAAAAATGAAAAAACTTAAGTTCTGAAAGGGTTCTAATTCGAGGGAAAACAATATGGAACCACTGCAGTCCTTGCATTGATTTTGCTTACCAGCTCAGCTACAGGGTTCTCACTAAGTTCTTTCAGTAGGGCTTGGTAAAACAGTTTGTTTAAAGAGAGAATGTCCAGGCAGACAAGGTAGTCCAAGAATCAGCTGTACTTGTGCCAGAGTCAAAATGAAGTCACAGCTACCAGAAGCATAATGAGAAATGCTCCAACTACAGCTGCCCCAGCATAACTGAATTCCGTGTTTCACTTAACAATCACCTAGGGGTGGCCATCAGTATCTCAGAGGCAGGAAAACAATATAACCATGTATTCAATTAACATCCTCTGAAAGGCCATCTCAAGAAGAGGACAAAGAAAAGGAAATGCCACAGAAGAGGATCATGTTCTGTGCAAATTACAGTACTTTGAACACAAATTATTTTCTTGAACTTATTTATTCCTTCCTTTTTTTTTTCCCTCTCACCTCATGCTGAAGAGTAGGGTTGATCAATAAAATATGAAGGAGTATGGCAGGAAGTGTCTGATCAGCACCATGCCGGAGTGTTTGTCCCTGGAAAGGAATAAGCCAAAATTTTTAAACGGCACTTTCACATGGTAAATCCTAGTGTGTTGGACAAGATACAATTTAGGGCTATATGAAATGCAAGCAAAAGGGGTATGATTAAAAAGTGGTTCTTATTAAAAACTGTCAATCTGATAACTAATGATGAAACAGTTCATTTGTATGCTCTTGTTTTGGAGCTCCCATGAACTTGGAGCTGGTGGCAATCTAAGACAGTGTATGGAGTTTGCGTGGCAATGTTTTTTGTGGGGAGGTGGGGGCCACAGTGGTGCCTTCTGTGAGCTTCTGAGAGAAGCTTCCCCCATGTTCACCAGAGCCAATGCCAGACAGCTGCAGGACAGACCCACTGCTGGCCAGGGCTGAGCCCAGCAGTGAAGGTGGTAGTGCCTCTGAGTTGTGTCAGCCCACCATGCACAGAAAGAACAATTCCAGAGAGATGGTAGAAACAATTAATTGTCTGTATGCAAACATGCTATGCAGGCAGCACGTGGAGGACAAGCCTTTTACAGATCTTTTTAAATTGGTATATTTCATGTGACCTGTGTGTGACTATAGATACAATGAGAGAACTCCATCTCTCTCTGTTTTATTATCTATGTTAAATCAAAGGAACAGCCCAGAAGATGCTGCTGGTTCCAGAAGCAGTAATAAGCAGATGTTACAAGCCTGTCTATAACAGCTTTCTACAGGGAAAATTATACCACCATATAGAGACTTCAATGTTTCAGAGAAAGATGGATAAATAACAATTTAACAGTGCAAACGCTGAAGTTGACAAAAAATAACTCTGTATACTTTTGATACAATCTTAGTCAATCCTTACTCCAGTTATCATGGCTATGCCCAAAAGAAGATGGACTATTCACCTGAAATTAAAGGCTTATGAAGAACCCTGAGACAACTGATACATTAAAATTCCTTGCAGATTTTTACTTACGCTTGTTCTTTAATTCCCAGGAGGAATGCTTTAGTTTCTGTCTGTGATATCTCTCCATCAATACTGGCCAAATATGAATAAAGGAATGAGAATGTTTCGAAGGGAATTCGAGCTGCTCCACCTTCTGGGTCTCTTGTTAGGATCTCGCAGGCCTGTTTCATTGAACTCAGTAAGGACTGCAGGGGATTCCAGCAAGAAATGAAAGGAAAAGTATCAGAGCTATTAATATCCTTGCATACCATGACAAAATCCACACTGTAAGCCATTAAAAGGGAGGGTAAATGAGATGAAGGTGTTATCATCATTGCCGAGCTTTAAATCCTAAATTTACTCTCTAGTGCAGGTCCAAGGATGGAAACAATAATGTAGTTCTAGTAGCAACAGGAGTAAAAAATTCCAGAACCTTGTGATGGTTAAAGACTGCATAGGGCCATCTCTCCATAAGGACCAAATTGCTCTGTTCTGCTACTGTAAAAGCTCCAACATCACTGTATCTAGTAGAAGATCTTTTTGTGTGTGTGTATATTATCTCACTGGTTCTAAAGGAATTCTCAGCAGCAGTTAAGACAGACAAATCTATAACACCCCAGAAAATGAATATAGATTTGGTGATTTATTATGATATTATATAATTTTTAGATTATATTTTGGCTGATATTTACTGTTTCCCCTATCTCTATGCAAGTTCCATTTTAATAGATAGTAGAAAAAGTACTGAGGCAAAAAGAATTTAAAGAATATTTCAGTTTAGTCAAAGGTCAGTAACATCTGAGTTACCTTTAAAAAGCATGTCTCAAACTACTAGTTCCAAATATACTTTGAAAAAATCCTTCCTTTAATATGGTGTTGATAATCCAGTGCCCTATGCATGCTGAGCTATATGGGGAAAAGTGTGGAAAAATTCAGCACTGAGTTTCATTCAGTCAAAGACTAGTTGGATGCCATTAAAGAAACAAATAAAACCACATACACAACATAAAAGCACAAAACCAAACCCACACAGGCTTTCTTCAACCTAAGTCTCGATATTTTTCTTTGCAATTTTTTCAAAATTTACTCTTACATTTTCATTAACAAGCAAGCAATGTCTATGTAAAAAGATAATATTTCCTAACAGAATAGCAATACTTAAACGCAGTATCTGTTTAAGATCTAGAATACAGGCCAGAGAAGTGTCATCTTACAATCCTTTAACAGTTGTACTTAATTTATTTCCTCCTCTGGGAGGCTTCTCAGGGAAAAGAGCCAGCTGACTCTATGATGGCCAACTTTACGTTTTGCATTTGGCTACCCCTTTACTGCTGCCCTTTCTGGTCCTGCCATCCCAAATTGCCACAGTTTCTCTCTCACAACACAGCAAAGTTGTTTATATTCATTTTTCCACCTTTGAAAGACAATTGAACAGGCTACCTGTGTGGTCATTTCTCCAAGGCTTTTGTAAAAATGCATTGGTGCTTTACAAAAAAGATTCTTCAGATTGGTGCTCTTAATAAATTCATATTTGTCTTCTCTTGTATCTCAATTGTAACCCTGTTTGACTGTGAACACAACTTATAGCTGCAGGAAATGAATGTAAATTTGTTGTGTGTCTTTCTCTCTGGTTTGGGAAACCGAGGTTTAGGTTTCATTATGTAGTACTGAAATCAAATAATTCACTTAATATCCAAAAGGACGTTGGGACAGTGAAATTTAGTCTGTCTAGCTCCATCATAATGATGTTCCTGTGACTCCGGTTTTGGTTTTTTGGGGTTTTTTTTGCGGGGGGAGAGGGGTTGTTCTTTTTTAGATAAGTAGTGTTGCTGTTACTATTTTTATATGAAGAAAAGAGCCCAAACGACAAGATTGTTTTGGGAGGGAGACTGGAATCAAGAAATACAAATTTGAAATAAAGACAGACAGACAGACACAATTGCATCGCCAGGACAGGTTAACATTCAGGGCTTTCAGATACCACAACATTCACAAAATATTATTTCACATGTATTTTCTTTTTATTACCTCTTCTTCCCAAGTGTAGAAATCATTAGAAGTATTATACTTTATAGAACATCAGCTTAATGCATTATATAATCTTTCATTCTGTTGAAATGCTCTGCTGAGACTTTATTATTGACATTAAAAGAATTAAATGTAGCGGTAGGAATATTAAGTGCTGCTGAGAAAATTTAACTGGCTACACAATCAATTAAAAATTGGTTCTTTAATTTCTCCCTTCAGTTCTCTTCATGGACATTTACACTGACGCCATCAGCATCATTCCTCCGTCATCCTCTCTCACACAGTACAAGCTCCCTGCAGACACGTTTGCTCTTCTATGGCCACTCCAGTAAACTGACTTAGCCACCCTTCTGGTTAAGTTCCCCAGACCAAAATCTGATGGGCAACAGAAGTAAACATGCAAGCTACTTTGCCAGCTGCTGCAAATGCAATCACCATTCCCCAAATCCATCTGCATTAATTGTTCTATGGTCTATCTTGTATATGGTTCCTAGACAATCACTTGTGTTTGGATATGAGGGCTCCTACTGTAAACATACCCCACCAAGCACGCTGCACCCAAGTGCCAGAAACTTCATCCATTCCACCTCCTCGCCAAAATTGTCCAGTTGCAGGATAGCTCCCAGCTGCTCCTCTGGCAAGCCCAGATTCTTCCATTTTTCCCTCAGTTCTGCAATGGTCACCATGCCTTTGGAAGAAAGCTTTGAACAAAATCATGGTACCACAATAAGAACTCCGAAAACCAGAATGAATTTAAGAACACAGTCTCCCCAGAATACTTCTAATAATTGACAGTCTCTCTCCCCAACCATCTCCAACCCATCAGCAATCCTCAACAGCACTGTGCATTTGATAAAGAACAGCTTGTACCTGTTTGTGCAAGACCTTAAGGAGTCCTGGGGTCAAACCAGCATCTTTTTTCTCTGCTGCTAAGGGCATTTCAAGCCTCTTCTTTACAGGAAGGGGTTCACCTTTAGACAAGGCTGAAAAATACCTAAGTGAATAGGAAAAGCAACACACCTCAATGCCCATGGCCATTACAAACTGCACAGAAGTAAATGCTCTTACAGTTCAGTGTAAGAATCTGAAGGCTCCTCCACAGGAGCAGCAGCACCTGGCAAGCTGCCTACGTGCACAACTCCCATCTTCCTGTGCCCAGAAACCACAGTCTTCAGACGTTACTTGCTCCTTTTTGTGACACGCTAATAATTCTTAAGGCATTTAAATTATTTTGTGCATGACATATTCAGCTCTTTTGATTGATGAACCTGAGGGTACATCTGTTTAACATTCCCCTCATGCACTACCCAAAATGTACATCTGCCTAATTCACATTACAACTCTCTCCTCAGCATTTCTGCTATTTCTATCCACTCCAAAATAAAATTTAATAGTAGAGCATAAAGGGCATTGGATGCGCATCCTTTTAATTATAAGGTTGCCACAACCTTAAGGGCTGCCTCTACTTTAACTGGCCAGCAATCTGAATTGTCCAAGGAAAACTCAGTTTTTATTCAGTTGCATCTAATTTACAAGTTTCTCCACCTGTCCTGCCTCATCTGCCCTGGTCACCCATGTGCATGTCCAGGCTATCCCATGTTGTGCAAATGCCTGCTGAAATACACAGCAGGCTGCACTCCAGAACTGAATTAGTGTGACCGTATAGACAGAGATGCACGGTATGTATGTACATATAACACCTGGGCTATTTTGCTGGGCTGCCTCTGCTCTTGCCAGCCCCACCTCCCAGCAGGCTCTAGCTACAGAGGCAGCTGCACCTCACCTCCATCACATTCCTAAGAAACACCACACCATTTTAAGGTGGTCCTGCTGGCTTTCTCCAACACTGCAGCGGTAACAATTCAGCTTCAGGTTATTTTCGTTTTAACAGACAAGCCAGACGCCAGCCTGGCTTTGTTAACAGCCTACCCTCCGACATGTACACAATATAGACGTTTCCCAATGCCCCCAGCTGAGAACATCTCACAGACACCTTTCAAGAGCTTGCCCACACAAACCATAGGACAGGCAAAAATTATAGTGAGCAGCTGAGGTAAAAGAAAAAAACTAATGTTAAAGAAGAAACATTTAAACATCTAAATCAACTCTATGGTGTGAGATTTATTATGTGGATTATCACTTCAAAGGTGCAATTTTTCAGACACTTTTCCCAGAAAGAAAGAAGATAAACTAACCAAGCTTAAGGATTAGAAAGAAAATGTCTACTTTTTGCTTTAAATTCCAAGAACTGAATCTCAGATGAGAGAAGAAAAACCAAACCAAACGGAAAAAGAGTTTGCCTTTCAGATAGAAAAACTAATAACAAAAAGCAAATTAAGATGTATTTTTCTGTATGAAAATGCAGCTATTTCAGAATTAAGCCAGTCCTAAACCTCAAGGAAACAGAAAATAAAATACCACACTATTTTTAAAGACTTATATGCTGCATTAATACATAGAAGTGTATATGCAAGGCATATGCTGATGCAATATTCAAAGCTACGTCCACTATACAGTAAAGAGGAGAGTGAGGTTTTGAGGCTCCATACATATAGCTCTCTGTTATTAGATGAACATTGTACTTACGCAGCTGCCCACTGCAAAACATCATAAGGCTGAGTCCTAATGGCAGCTTTAGTAAATTGCTTCAGAATATCAGGTAGCTCCGGGGGGATTTTGATCTGCTGAGCACAGAACATGGTTTCTGGAAGAGGCATGGTGCTCAGTCACAAAGACCTGAAAGAAATAAAACAGCAATTCACAGATGCAAAATATGAATGAAAAACTGTGTGCACATTGGAGTAAACAATGCCTGTCCCCAAATTCCCTTCTGTCCTACTCGAGAGTTGGGGCTACTGGACAGTTTACAGACTTGGAAGGGTAAACAGACAAGTCCTGCGTGGCTCTAAAAGATTTTGTGGCTACACCAAGTAAAACACTGCAGCTTGGGCACAGCTGAGTGAGAACTACTATTTTAACATGCGGTTTCAGAGAGTTTTAAACTGATTTTTCTCCTCAAACCTACCACAACAAAAATTTGTCAAATGGGCAGTCCAGACACATCACAGCACACATGCCAATATGAAAGGTATCTACACTGACAACTCACTACTGCATGCCAAGGAAAATCTTGACATTTTTGTACAGATGCCAGAGTATGCAGATGACCAAGTTTCTACTCTGTATTCAAAACTGCTGTAGCAAAAAGTTACTAATTTGTGCTCATGGCAGATTTGACATCAAACAATTACAGTGATGAACAAAACATTCATGTGCACTGTAAGCACATATCGCACTTTGCTCATACAGCTCTACAGGTGTGTTTGTCTCGTTCAGGATGTAACTCATTTGTTGCAAGGAATCCTGTTTCCCAGGATCCAAAAGAAGGGACAGAGATAGGCTATTGTATGGTCCTTCTCCCATCGTAGCAATGGGGCACATTTGGTGGGGAACTCATAATTTCCAGGACAAAATATGGCATGCTTAAGTTGATTTAGCAACAAGAATCTAAAACAGTTAGTTATATGCAGACAGGACGAGCAGTAAAAGCAACATCATCAAGAAAGGCACCAATGTAACAAAATCCTCTATCCTTATAGACTTCTTTTTTAATTTTTAAGATAAGAGTACCTGGTAGGTGGCTTTCTCACGTGAATTTTCCTGTAGTGGAAAATAAAAAAATTTTAAGTCAGTGATAGAGCAATGGAACTGCTGTGGCTCAAGGGTCCTTTGAGGATCAAACCATACTTAGAACTTTATTTATAGAGAAATGCAGACAGGGTACAGCATCTTCACAACTCCAATGCAGCCAATCTGCATCAGGAACAGACTTCAAAATGCACATTTAATTACCACATTGGTCACACACTTTCAGGAATGATTCAAAAAGCACAACTCTAGCCAAGGAACTGAAGCTGAAGGCAAAAAAACCTGAGGATTTCAGGACAACAGAAAAACTTTGAGGAAGGAATACAGGTGTGCGTGCATGTACCCTTGGGAAGCAATCAAATACAAGAATAAAAATATAATCAGGAAAAAAGTTGCAAGAGCTGCTTTTCTACAGTAAGCCATTAGTCACAGAGTCTCACAGAAGGGCAGAGGTTGCCAGAGACTTCCTGGAGGAATTAATGAATCCAGCTGGTCTGACCCCCTGCACAATCTATGAGCAGGGTCCCCAAGATCTATGTGCAGGTGTGTTTCAAGAATCTCCAAGGATGGAGACTCCACACCCCCCTGGGCAACCTGTGCCAGTGCTTGGTCACCTTCACAGGGAAAAAGGGTTTCTCGATGTTCTGCGGGAACCTCCTGTACATATAAACACACACCTAATGATCAACAGCCTCTGCACCCCTTCGCCATCGTTACTCTGTCATGGGTTACTCTCGCTAGAGACAAAGATAAGGGCATCACTTTCAGTTCCTGTTAGCTCTTATTTTCTACTTGTGTTTCCTTCCACGCACCCCATGCCAGCCTCAGGTATTCAGGAAACAAGGCCAAGGCCAAGGCGTATCCGCACGCAGACGGGACTGGCCGAGCCGCCAGTGCCCATGGCCCACCCGCCCCGAGCTGTGCGGAGGCAGCGCCGGCAGGCACCGGCCCCGGCACGGCCCCTCGCAGGCCGGAGACAGCCCAGAGCCGCCCCACGGCCCCAGCACCCCCGGACACCCCCGCGGCGGCCGCTCCGGGCTCGGGGAAGGCCCGGGCACGGCCCCTCACCTGCCCCGCTCCGCGGCCCCGCTGCCCGGCAACGCCGAGGGACGGGCCGGGCGGGCGGCCCGGGAGCTGGGCGGGGAAAAACTTGATGGCGGAGAGGTTTAAAGGGAAACTGCAGCACCTGCTGTGTACAAACTTTTGAAAAGGCACAAACCATGGATAAAGGGTTGAGTCTACCATTAACAAATTCACAGATACCTGCAAGGTGGGTCGGAGTGGGCTGAACATGAACCAGCAGTGGGCCCAGGTGGCCAAAGAGGCCAGTGACATCCCGGCCTGTATCAGCAGCAGTCTGTGACCAGCAGGGTGAGGGAAATGATTCTGCCCCTGTACGCGGTCCTGATGAGGCTACAGCTCGAAGCCTGTGTCCTCTCACATCAAGGAGAAACTGGAGGGTGCTGGAGGGTGTGCAGGGAAGGGTGACAAAGCTGCTGAAGGGCCTGGAGCACAAGTCCTAGGAGGAGCAGCTAGGGGATAATGTTTATTCTGGAGAAGCAGAGTCTCAGGGCTGACCTTTTGCTCTCTACAGCTGCCTGAAAGGAGGCTGTAGGCAGGGGAGGGTCAGCGTCTTCCCCCAGAGAAGCAGTGATGTAAAAACGCCCTACTCTTAAGCTGTAACAGGGGACATTAAGACATTTATGTTGGACAGTAAGAAGAATTTCTTCACAGAAGGGGCAATTAGACAGTGGAAGGGTCGATCGAGGGAGGTGGTGGACTCACCATCCCTGGTAGTGTTCAACGAAAGACTGCATGAGGCACTTAGTGCCATGGTCTAGTTGCTAGGATGGTCTTGATCTGAGAGATCTTTTACAACTTATTTGATTCTGTGATTCTGTGAACACTTTAGCACCATGTTATTGGCAGAGCCCATGACAGGGAGACTGGTTCCTGCAGTGCCTAGGTTCCCTGGAGCCTGCTGGCCCCTGCATGGCCCCTGGCCACAGGGATGCTCTACTGGGTGAGCAGTGTTAGGGTGGCATGTCCACCTTGCCTTTGGCATTCTTGCACCTCCTTTCCTGGCTTGGATGAAACGTGAAGAAATACTAACTGAGCTGAAAAAGAGACAGGGCAATGTATCCTCAAAATTCCATTTACTTGCAGCAGCTGCTACTTCCAAGGATAGCTCAGCCTCAAGCAACCTCTTCTGGTCAGGCTCCACAGTCCTGGACGTTCAGGACAGCAGCACCACTGAGAGTCTGCCACCACCAAGAGCAGCGCAGCCCGCACCAGTTGCTTCTCAGCACCTGCTGGTCCAAATTGACAATATGAGGCCACGTGGGCTCTCCCACTGCTCCAGAACGTGAGGAACCAAAGTTCCCTCTCTGCCACAAAGTCTTGGTGGACAGCTAAAAGTCTTCTTTCCACAGCAGATAAAAACAGCACCGGAGGTAACCTGACTGGCATCCTCTGTAAAGGCACATCTCTTGGTTACAAAGCCATACCCCTCCTGTGCCTTCTAACAAGGACTGTACACAGCCCAAGCACCCAAATCAACTTGGTAATAGGATTATTCACTTCATAAAGCCTTCACAAGCCATTGCTCCAAAGAAACTTGGGTGCTTGAGACAGGCCAAGCAGAAGCACACAATCTTATTTGTAGCCAGGCCTTTTTAATCCACCTCATGTCCCCACTGATGAACATGCAAGGCCATGCAGGACAAAGATAAAATGGTGGTCTCAGGAAAGCAATAAGCACACATTTTAACAACTGTTTAATCTTTTATAAAATATGAATACTTAGCATAAGCTACAGGTTAATTATTTGGCCTCAATACTTTGCAGATTCCTGTAACTAATGAAAACAGCAAACTTCTGACATATAATGACATACATTTTTATCCTTTAGTTGTTTTAAAGCATCTACTCATCTACATTATCCTGCAGGATCTTATAGAATTGAATTCAATTCAACTGATTTCACAATGCAGTTTTTCAAAGGTGTCTAGTGATAACAGATAAACAGCAAGTTTTATATTATCTCTCATCTGTGGTCCTTGCATGTACTCGTAACTATCCTTAACATGCTCAAAAGTAAATGTCATACTCTTAATTCTTCAAGCAATTTGGTCCAGTGCAGTGGAATCATGTGTAAAGCTGTCACACTGTATTATGGGAAACAGCAGTATGTAGGTGGAAATTTTTTTCTGTACTTAATGAAATGTATTTTCATAGAATCATAGAATGGCCTGGATTGGACTTTACAGATCACCTAGTTCCAACCCTCCTGTCACAGGCACGAGTACTTTTTCTACACCAGGCTACTCAGAGCTCCATCCAACCTGGCCTTTAACACTTCCAGTGATGGAGCATCCACATCTTTTCTGGACAACCTGTTCTAGTGTCTCATCACCCTCCCAGTAACATCTAATCTAACTCTACTCTCTCAGTTGGAGGCCACTCTCCCTTGTCCTGTCACTATATGCTCTTGTAAATACTCTCTTTATATGAATCTATGCTGCTTCCTACAAGTATTTCCTCCCACTGTATAATACTGAGTCTTGTATATAAAGAACGTTTAAAAATATATACATGGATGTAACTGTTGCTTTATAGCAGCACTGCCAGAAGTGTTGCTATAAAGCAGCATACCTTACAATTTCTGCTGCTTCCTACTTCCATGACTCCTGCTAACAACTAGTCAAAATATCCCATGGACTCTCCATTCTAATCCAGCACTATTTTTAGATCACATTCCTTACCTAACTCTAGAAAGTCACTGATGCAATTTGTATCGGCTGAACATGGCACACCAGTGCAGCTCTGCACTATTTAGGTTCTAATACAGAAATTCTATCCAATATAGATAAAAGAGCTTTGCAGTGTTCTCTGATTTTGTAAGCAACAAGGAAGTCTAAGGAAAACTAATATCTTTTTCCAGGAAAACAAACAGCCCTTAAAAGGCAAGCAGTGTTAAATATTATCCCCTCCTCCCACACCTGATGTCAGACACCTCCAGATGTTGACTTCACCTTCTATAGGGGAAAATGCAGCTTGGGTGTTAGCCAGTACACGTAAGAGCTAACAGCAGGTAAGCAGATAAACTGATATGCAGAGCTGTGAAAGAATTTTGCCATTACCCCATCTCTCAGTATTATACTAAAAACGTTCCATTTATTTTGAAACTGTATTTGACCTCTGGAAATACAGTCTTTTAAAATTTTCCATTATTGAGTAACTTTGATTTCATCAAATAATTTCTCAATTTATGGTTACTTCTTAATGAAGAAATTAAAACCAGAAGCAGTTTAAAAAAACTGCTGTTAACTATGCAATTCTAAGAGAGCTCTAACTTACCATTATGCTTCGTAAAAGTTGCTTCCTCATCTGTTTCAGAAAACAGCTTCTTTTATTTTGCATCCTGAACTTCATTACACTACCAAGATTCAATTCTTTGTTTAATGTTTTTACTATTTGTACCATCATTTCTGCCAAGAACCTCACTCATTGCCCAGGCTGTACAGTGGCCATTATTCCCAAGGCAAGCAGAATAAGAACACTGACCCTTACCACAAATTTTTTCCAATCTAAATGTAAAAAAATGGACAGTGACGTCCAAGGAAACAAAATTATGCTGATCAGCATGCCAGGCAATCAAACCCCAGTCATTTGTGCTTTGTGAGGTACAGGCCTTTGTGAGGCTTTTTCAGAGTTCTCTGAAGAATAGTGCAGCTGCTGTGAAGATTTTTATGAAGAGTTTTACACAAGCATAGGGGAAGGCAAGGAAAGAATTAATGCACTCAGCTGAAAAGTGATGCAAACACTGTAATAGGCTGGAGTTGTCGTCTTACTGAGGAAGTCACTGACACAAAGCAGTCACAGGTATGGAAGGGCCCTCAGAAAAAAAAAATCAAGTAACTTGGACTTCACTCAATAGAGAAGGGGCAGACAGAACAGATGCAGAGTTTCAACTATTTTTAATCAATATAAAATAATCTGTGTAAAAACAGTCAAAGCCATGCTGCAATTAACTTCTTTCAATATGCACAAGATAGCTACAGAGCCATCTGACAGTTCTTTTATGAAGGCCTGTACAACTAACAGCAGCATTAGTTTCTCAACACACAAAGGGGATACAATTGAGCCAGTACACACCTCCAACCCCTCCAGTCAAGACCAAGGTCAACACAAGTTATGGTGGAAGAGTACACACACACACATTCTTTCCAACTTGAAAAGTAACAGGAGTCCACACCACTCTGCATCACTGCAGCACAGATGGAAGCTGCGGGTGCAGTGCTCATCAGCTGTCTCAGAAACAGCCACTTCACTTACAAGCTTACTTATCAAGTTTCTATGCCAGGGAGTACACAGCACACAATAAGGCAAACCATTGAAATTAAAAACAATTTATAAAGTACTGTTATTTAATTCCTGTTCTCTACAACCTCCATATTCTTTCAAAAATGTGTAAAAATAAGGAGATGAGATTTCTGGAAAGTTCACAATGGACAGTTCTGGAAACAAACTTCACCTGGAATCTATAAAGCAGTGCAAATGCCACCACAACAGTTGGATTGGAAACCAGTTTTCCATAAAATAAAAGCAAATACAGATAATGTAAGCTACATCAAAATAGCTGCAGTTCACATTGCATGACTGGCCCGATTTGCTATTTTCTTTAATGACTTGTAAAATACCAGTAATAAGAAACAGCACAAAGGCTTTTTCTTAATAAATTTTAATATTAAGAGCAATTTGTCCGAATAAAAACAAAAAGTTACAAATACCACACTACTGCAAATTCTGCATGATGCACAGTAGTGTTTGCAATATTTGAGTGGCAAGACCATTTTGGAAAGGTATGTCAAAAACATAATCTTGGCATAAGTAAGAATGTATGTTACCAGTGAATTTATTATTGTGAAAATATATCTGTCCCACAATGTACACCACTGTAAATAATCAAATGCAATATTTATGCACATCAAAAATATATGGGGCGAATATATACTCAGTTTAGCATTAAATCAGCAACAGGAAATGAAAAAATATTTTGGCTATTTTTCTATGATTTCATTTCACTGGAAATTTCCTAATAAATCACTCCAAACAGTAATATTTGTGGTTTAAAACCATCAGGACAACAGCAATTCTATAAAATAGTATGGATCTGAGGGTGACAGCCCAATCCTCCTGCCACTAGATTCAGATGCATTTGGCTTGTGCTTGCTGCCTTAGAATATGAGTCCAGACACCAAAACAATGAAGTACCACCATCACAGCCTGGACCACATTAGCTCATACCATGTGAGATCAGAGATGCAACATCAATAAAAGGAGATGACACTTTAAAAGCACCTGCCAGATTCTCAAGTAATAATTATATACACACGGTAAAGTACAGAATACTGAAGGAGAGTGTACTGAATAGCAAGTTAAATGTTCCATCAATTTTCTCATTACTGCAATGGATATTCACATTTTCTGCATTGGTCCAGGAAAGATACTGCAATCTAAGCATGTGATTTGATGCTACTTAAAGCTCTGTGATACTGTTATGTATTTTCTTTATCTACATAACCCCCACCCCCAGACATTACTGCAAAAGAACTCTATCTACATATAGAAATAACACAGACTTGATTTGGTGGCTCTTGTTTGACTGTGTTCTTGCAAAGAAACCTGATAACTTTTCCTTGCCTGTTTAATAGCATATGTATTTCCCTGCCCCTCAGGCCATAAATGGTACATGATCAATCACTTCCTCAGTATTATTCCCATAAAATTCACAGTGACCAATTCTGAGAGAATTTTTTTTGGTTGGGTTGGTTTTTTTAAAAGTAATTGTGCAATATAAAATTCATACTACAATTTTCAACTTTGGTAGCTTATAGAAAGAAGATTTCAAGTTCTTTAACTAAAGGATCAGGTCAGGACGTTGCTTACACTATGCTCCTTCTGCTGTGCAAGCACATCAGTTAAGGTTCATCCCCTTTCTTGATATTCTGAAAAAGCCTAATATTGATAAGAAATTGGCTACTAAGTTGTGAACCTATCTAATTTTTCTTGGTACCGTTAAATGCTTCCATCACCTAGCCTTAGTAAATTTTTACTTACTGTTTCAATTCATGAAATCCTGATCCCAAAGCCAACACTCATCTACCCCCTTCAACCAAATAGAAAAATCCAGCTGAGCCTCAACAAGTACATCTCAATTCTCAGAAGAGGAAGTATTTTCTTGATTTAACAGCAACTGTACAATATTACAAACTCTGACACATGAAAAACAATCAGGCAATAGAAAAATGTACAACAGCTTTGGTGTTATACAAAATAATAAAAAAGACTGGACAGTAAGATACATAGTTCATTATGTTCTCAACACAGCAATTCCATTGCTGACTGTAAGACAGTTATTTACTTTTGATATTCTCTATATGGCCTTTCCACTCATGAAAAATCATACTGTATTACTACAATAAGAACTGTTATGAACACCATAAAGTAAGCTCCAAATTTTATAAAAACGTCTTGCCTCTTCACACTATTGCTTTGTGGCACATTGTCAACAGAACAGCAGTCCAAAATAAAGTGACAACTAGATTTAATAAATTAATATACTTTTTAAAGATGTACAATGCACATTCTTTTTAATCCAAGGTTTTAGGGTGTCAGGACACTTCTATATACACATATACAGACCTCAGACAGCATTTACAACATCAGAAAATGCAGATAAGAAACAGAGCCTTAACTGCTATCTGGATGCTACCAACAGAAGCCAAAACACTGCTGAGAATATTATTGGGAGAGATATCCAAAGACAAGAAGAGTCTATGAAAAAAGGACATGTAAAGGCAAAGGGAAGGTCAAGATGTTTAATATGACCATCTATTCTTGTGAAGACTGAGGTGGAGCTGTTGATGTGCCTGGTTTACCAGACTTCCGTTCATAATTCACAAGTCGTTGTCCAACAAGGTACCTGGGATCACAGTAAAAACAGGAATTAACACAAAGTAATGCTATTTTGTAACACAAATCCACTCTATCTCCTTTGCTGCTAAAGCAGTTTTTTAATTTCAGTGAAAAGTTATTCTGTAAATTGTAAAGGAAGAGCTTGATCTTTCTTAAAGGAAGAGAAAATATCCTGATGCTACTCCATGGAAAGTTTAAGGAGTGCAAGATTCCTTTAGTGTGACATTGAAACAGAATTTAACTATCTCATCAACTTAACACTTTTAATCTTTCACATTATTCCTTTCTTCCTCTATATCACTGATCCACACTTTTTGACAGCTAAATTCCTTTTCACACTCCCTACATTTGCATGCCAGTTCTGTGCATACACGAGCCCCCTACACACGTGTGAATTCTTTCCCTAAGATCTCTCATTTCCTTTAGGAACTTTTTCACCTTTTCTTATGGTACCATAACCAACAACCATTGCGTATTCTTTGTACATTTTAGAATGTCAGAAAAACTTGTATATGCTTTTAAAATTTGTTACACAGAAGATTTAGTTATGCTTATTTCTAAAGCACAAATCTCTACTGGCTGCCATGACTGTGTCTGCTTACTTCCTGAAATGAGATAATTAAGTCATACAAACTTCTTGTCTACAATGTTACAGCATTTAATACGCTAATGTAATACCAAACTAATTTTCACTTATAACTTTTCAGTTGCTTCTAAACATTTAAGATTAAAAGAAGTCATTTTAGGTTTGACTCCTTTTGTAGTTACTGGAAAGCAAAGCTCTTATAGGACAACTCAGGATATGAACATAACTAACTCATTTATTTCTTTTCAATACCAAAGAAGCCTAGGAAAATTAGTTGCTAATCTTCTTAATAGCCCATAAAAAGGTAATTAACACCAAAAATAATGTAATAACACACACACAAAAAAGGTTAAACTAAGCAAGATAACCAGAAAATAATAGGAAAATCATTATTTTTATCAGGCATCTGAGTAATACAGAGTAATAATTACTGAAAACATCAGAAAAATACACAAAATTTGGTAAGGACAAACTATCAAATCAATTGAACATTCTTTAACAGATTAGCTGGACTAATGAGGAGGAAGAGTAAGAAAAACAGTTATGCAGGAAAGGTTGAAGAAATGGTTTTATAAGCAGCAGCTTGAGACATGATTTTAACTTCCAGCTATGTTATACTTCATGACATTCATTTGTCATTCAAGACTACAGATGAGACAAACAGTCAGCTTCATTTGTGGGAAAACACATTCATGTTAAACACGGGGGAGTGTCTTCCCTTTATGAAGTCAGTCTATTCCTGTGTTTATCTGCCTGAACCACAGATAAAACATCTGCCAACAACAGTTTGTCTGTCTTGAGTCACTTGTTAGAAAACTTCTTAAAAACTGTTTTAGTCCTAAGTATCTGTAACACCTGAATTCAACCTGAAGTAATCATGTATATACATATATATATATAAAGGAGAAAAGTTTTTAAAAACCCACTATATACTCACTTGTCATTTTTAATATGTTCATAAAGGCGCTTGAACTGGCGGACTTGGAAGGACAGAATTCCCATCAAAACCACCACCATAAGCAGAAAAGGATAAATCCGTCGCTGAACGAGGTTCTGCATTTCAGAAGTAACTCCTACAAAGAAAGATACAATCCTTAGACGTTCTAATATTGCTGAACTAACTCACGTATTTCTACTTCTCTATGTGCTTCCATACTTTTTGTTATACTGTAACTTCAGTAGAAGGGCTGTGAAATAAATTACACATTCATTTACATCAAAGATCCAACATGACAGCTGCTGTTCTTTTTAATCTGAAGTACTACAAGTGGAAAGCTTTCCATTAAGAGAGTGAAAATCCACAGTAGAGAAAAAAAAAGGGCTTATCAGTTCTTTTTGCCTATTAACTTCTGTTTATTTGCTTACTCTTTGTATCAGAAAACTCAATGCAATAAAAGTCAGCATTCAAGTGAGACTGAAGCATAAAATGGGACTTGAACATGTTGTTAACATCAAAACTAACTAGTAAAAGACATGTCTTGATGAAAAAGCTCATCTACCCTTGTTCTAATCAAATAATTCACCTCAATTATGAGGAGATGGGAAAGTCTGAAAAAACCCTACATATTTAAAATCTACATTTTAATACTATTAAAACCTCAAAACATTTTCACCTGTTTTAAGCTTCATTTAGAATCTGACAAGTCAGAAAAAGATGGCCTCAAGCTCAGTACAGCACCTAGAGGGACTAAAATAATAGGCTGATTGTCCAAAGAAGAAATTAATTAATCATTCCTTTCCCAAACTAGCTGGATACCCAAAATGCACAGGGAAGAAACCAGTGTCTGCCCCTCCTCTTGGGTAAGAGGAGAGGCAGACACCGATTTCTTCTCTATGGTGATCAGTGACAGGACCCAAGGAGTAGCCTCAAGTTGTGTTAGGGAAGGGTTTGGGCTGGGTATTAGACAAAGGTTCTTCACCTTTGGTGAAGGGTGGTTGGGCACTGGCACAGGCTCCCCAACAAAGCGGTCACAGCACCAAGCCTGACAGAGTTCAAGAAGCATTTGGACAATATTCCTGGAACATGGCGTGACTCTTGGAAGTCTTTAAACATTTACATTTGTCAGCAGAAGAAGTGGGTTTTTGTGGGTTGTTTCATTTTTTGTTTCATTGTTGTTTCTTTTTCTTTATACACCAGAGTTACAAGTTTTATTTCCACAAACATATTTACACTGATGCAAACCATGAGATGACAAACAAGTGTTCCGAATGCATACATACCCAGTAAAGGTACAACACCCGAAGCTATGATGTACGGCACACAAAGGGAAAGTAAGAGGACAGAGATAACGGGTGCTGCCAGTTTACGGATGATGAAGTGTAAGTCAATGTTACGAATTCCATTTGCATATACCTAAAATGGAACAAGTTAGAAGTAGAACATATCCATCAAGAAAGCCTTGCTTTGCACTTAACAGTAATAATTACAAGGTTTTTACACAATTCTCCTTATGAAAGGAAACAGGTATTCCCATGGCCACAGCTGACGATGGAAAAACTCTACCAATTTACATCATGAGGGTTCTAGGAAATTAAAATTGTTTAAATCTAGGATTTAAACAATGCCCAAGAGACCAACTTAATCTGGAATAGAGTTGTGATTCAGTTGCAGGAATGCAAGACACCTTCTGAAAGATCATTTAGTAGAGCTGTGGACGATGGTTTTGTGGGTGACCTGGGCACATTCTGCACTGTTAACTTACTTGAAGAGGATCCTGTATTATGCTATAGAATAAATTATTAAATTTTGTAATGGGCAGAAAGAGAATCCTATTTTGTACTTGGTCAGGCAGACCACAGCCTCTGTACGTAGAGTCTGTCTGAAAAAAAGGCCTCCACAATTCTTAAGTTTCTGCAGTTACTACCAGAAGCTAAGGTCAAAACGTAACCAGATTAAGCATGGGAAAAGACCAGTTCTGAATGGCTACCAGCTACAGCTAAACAATGGCCTCTGTCCCACACTCTGGAAGGCTCAGGAGAGTGTGTAAACAGCCCCTGGAGAGCATTCAGAATGGAAGAGGGAGCCGTGGTATGCATCAAAACATACTCCCCGACTAAGACTATATTCTGCAGTGCGACAGCTGAAGTGATTTATTAACTAGGACTATGTGCTAGAATGACTCATGAGAGGCACCTTGTGTACACAGGTTGGGACATGCACCACAGGTGTCACATACAGTGCAGGGCTGAAAAATTACCTTCTGACAAACCACTGAGATACTTCACTGAGATGACAACTGTGGAATTTAATGGTTATAACCAAGAAAAAATACTTGTGACAAAACAACAGGCCATGTGACTCTGAACTGCACAGAGAAACTGTTCTACGTTGCTTAGTAATTAAAAGGCAACAGAAATAATGTCTTTCATCTCTACTGATCTATGAATGGGGTAATTCCTACAGCTGCAGAGAAGGCAAAATTCTGTGTTCTTGAGTTGTGGATATAAATACCCCAATATTTGGACAAGTATTTGGACACATCGACTTAATCTGAAGAAATAATCATGTTTCTTTCCCACTTTATTACAAACCTGATTAAAATGCATATATGTATACAAAGCATTTTCTTGAATTCAGATTTCTGAATTTTTGTTTTACTGTTAAGTGTACCTTAATGGATTAGGCTATACAATTTAAAAGGTTTTCACAAGACTAGTTGAATTTTACTCAATTACTCCATTACTGCAAGAGTAACACTGTTTTCTGACACAATCAGAAACATAAGAAATGTATTATACAGATAACTCACAAGGACATTTTTTCCCTACCTGTTCAATAACAGTTTTCAGCCACCACTGGGGACCCATCAGTGTTATGGCAGCAATTATTTTGGCATGCAGAACTCCAAGAGCCCAGTCCTAATTTTGTGAAAATTTATAGTGTTAGCATTAACATATCTTTAACAAGTCAGACAACCAAAAGCTTTAAGAGCAATGTGTTAATATTACCTACAAGTGAAAATATAATTACTTTTCCATTTACATGGAACATTGTTCCAAAGAGAGACATCATCGGCAAATTCTTACGAAAAATAAGATGCTCTCAAGATTAACTGACATCTGTAAATTTAGCTCCCTGGGACCAGGAGAGCTACTATTAAACCACAGGTAAATACAAAATAAAAGCATTAGACTTAAAGCAATTGACTAACATTCTGGTACAACTAATTTACATAAAAGGAAGTCAATTTCCTTTCTTTATAAAAATAATAGGAAAAAGATACAAAGATGTCCACATGCATCAGGAAACAAGTTATTTTCCTTCTTTTGAAGTTTAATTATTCCCAAAACTGTCCCTGATGTAAGAAGCTTAAAGCAAGGCAATTCTCTTCACAAAAAAAGTCATACTATTCAGAGGAGAATTTATCTTTTAACATAAACTGCAATTATTATGGCATGGAATTAGGACACTATAACTACTAGCTTCTAGTAAACACAGCATAAGTCCATCCTTTCTGGATTACAGATATTTGTAAGAGATTTTCAATAAAACCCACCAAAAATAGAATGCAAAACATAGGTTGATAAAGTAGAATAAACAGCTCAGAACTGGTAAGACTTGGGATATCATAGACTAATTAACTTTCTTAAACTGCTGGGGAAATACATTTTCTTTAACCAATTATTTAAAAAGACAACTTTTGTTAACGTCAATTCTAAAAAATTTTAAAAATTGTTACAAAAAGCGCCAGTGTTAAATTTTTTTATGTTAAATTCATGTTTATTTATGGATGTAACCTTTGTCTTTTCTCTTTTAGGAAAAATGCAAATCAGTCTCAGTTTTGATAGCTCCTTGTTGATTTAGAACAAGTCTCAAATCCTACTTATCCTATATTTTGAAGAAGTTCTGCTACATGAAAATAAAATTTTTCAATATACTAATTTTAAAACTTTTAAAGAACTAATATGCAATCGTAAAAAAATTTTTTAATCTCTAGCATTACAAATTCTTTACAAATGAAAGAATGGTTTCCTGTTTGGAAACCATGTTCATCTACCACTGTAATTATATGACGTCCTGATTTTCAGGTCATCTACTGAGTTCAAAAATATACTTGGATTTTAAAATAATGGAATAATTGAATTCGTAGCCAAATTCTTCTTTGTATTATGGCTTTCAAACATTAGGGTACTGAAAGTAAAGGAAAGCTCAGGGCAGCTTAGAAAGTCACCATCCCTGAACATTTTCCTGTTATTTAGTAATGGCATTCTAGATGTTTCGAGCTATTGTCCCCTCAGTTGGGTTTCTCTGAGTTATGACTTCTTTCATAATTCAGCCTAGGTGATGGAAGCATTTGTCATTCAATCCACTGTATCTTCATTTCATCTCCCAACTTGCAGGACAAAAATTTTTACTCAGCCTGTGAGACTTGACTGAAGAGTAATAAAACACAACTACCTCAAAATTTTTATTAATGATTTGGCAACTCAGCCCAAAATCAGCATGATCCTTAATCATATAAAAATTACATTTGTAATGTGCCTCATCACTGAATTTAAATCTTACAAGAAAAAAAAAAAATCACCAGAACGTTTTGCTGAATAACTGTATGCAGAAAGCTTCCCAAAACAATTAGAATATGTATATCTGTGCATACATACATAGAGATATACTAACTTCTTATATAACTTTACAATTATGCTACTGGAAAAGTAGCTGATCACTGAAATGCAACCTTTGATGTCACCTCACAACAGTTCAGCTTTTCATAGTTTAAATTCCTCAGCATATTCTTTTGGTTAAAATAATCCTCACATCCAGATTGGCTGCCTTTGCCACATACAAACATATTTGTGGAAAATGCTCTGAAGCTCTGAATCCACATGAAAAAAGGCAGCCCATACTCCTTCCATCAACAGCAGCAAAAGAATGGGAGCCACTGACCTGCCAAGGGTAGAAGAGAGGTGTTTGATCCAAAGGAACTCTCAAAGGGGCGACAATGACCAGTTCAAACAGAAGACCGAGCAAAAGTGGAACCACACCAGCGAGCAGTATAGCCACTATCAATGTCTTCATTATCTAAAAAATCCAAGATATTTAATTAATATGCTTACCATAACAGTCTTTGTTTAAACTCAAAAATGTAACTTAATTACATAAATACACAGCCCTGGTAAAAAAACCACAAAGCTACACTCCTCTATTTCACACATATACACCCCTAGAAATAATTTTTACTACATACATAGTTTTGCAATGCAAGTTTTCAAGATTGAGTCCTATTCCATAAGAATAGGAATTCCAGAAAAAAACATGACTGTGCCTACTAGTATTCATATAATTCTAAACCATTAAAATCACATTGACTGTTATCAATAGGGAATACTATCCAATGGCACTTCAATGTATTGCATATGCTTGTATGTTGGGAAATTGAAGAATTTAAAAAAAAAAAAAATTTCTCTGGAGCAAAACAAACCTTAAAAATTCAGTCATTATGGAATATTTGACTTAAAAACGGAGGAGTCAGAACACCGTGCTTGAATCTTTATTTATTCTGAAATTCTCTTAATTTAACTGCATCATACAAAACTAGCCTGACTTAATTAACATGATAAAGAAAAGGGACAAAGAAAAGTAGAAATTATGTTTTAATTCTGAATTTTCTTGAAGAAGCTAAGATCTTAAAGAATCTAAAATCAAAACGATGGAAGAGATTATTTGGGAAACATGGCAGTACATGAAGAACATGTACAGTGTAACAAACCAATAAGCACATTAAAATGTCCTTAACAAGATACCATTTATGCTATTGATGTTTAAAGGAACTAGCAAGAAATCCTCATAATCAAAACCAAGAGAAAAAGGTGAGGAATATATTTGTTTTCATGCTGAGAATGTCAGCAACTCATAATTAATATTTTTGAGAAAAATATATTTTATTTGAACAACACAAGTTCAACAGCTGATGAAGGTCTATCTGAAAATATGCATCAAGCTACTTTGCAGAGACAGTCATCATCAACTATCAAGTTTATTAGGTTTTTCCATTTGCTAATTTCAAGTAACTGTACAAGTAAATAATTAAGCTTCCAGGTTTATGTGAAAATGTAAATGTCTTTGAGAACACATAACACATGGGATAATAATGCAATATATTCACTTCTAAAGGAAAACAGAAAAACATACACATACACATATTTAAACATATATACACACAAGCATATTTACACTGCCTTCCAAAAACAGCTAGCCTAAGCAATGGGACTGTAAGCTGCAAAAGCTTCAAAATGGTCTGAAAAGCAAAAGGTAGTATACATAGCAGAGTAAAGCCTGCAAGCAAAAAATGAAACAAGTTCCATTAGCTAGTTTTTGGTAATTCACTAAAACTTCTTCTCAAAGCTCACCATGAGAGACCATTCTTTGACCTTCTGGAAAATGACTCTACGACCCTGTGGCATCCAGGCAACCAGCACTGTCACTGCTCGGATAGTCAGCCAACAGACATAAAGACCACAGGCAGCTGTGTACAGTTCATGGATTTTGGCAGTCCCCGTCCAAAATGACATTAACCACCGGCCGGCAAACACTGAAAACACAAGCACTGTTAAATACAGTCATGCTTCTGGATCTATTAGGGAAGGGTGCCTATCAAAAAACTACGTGTCAAATTTATCTGAAATATCCCTGCATAAATATTATTCATTATAAAACAGTTATTTTGGTACTACACCCATAATGCATAAATGTGTGAAGCACTATGTAAACAGCTTCAGAAATTATGCCAAATAAACACATAGAAATCCTTTCCCACCTAAATTTTCATTATGGCAACAATATGACCTGAGCTACAGCAATACAAAGCACTGAACTGTTCAGAGCCTAAACACTGATCTTCAGAACTGCAACAGCAATCATGCATTAGTGTGTAACCTTGAACTTACATTATATGAGCTATCTTTGGGTTGTTTCACTGCCTCATGTAATTTTTTAAGACTTACTGATGGGGTTTCTGAAGCTCTCTGACAAATATGGGAGATTGATTTGTTACAGTTCATTTTTTAATAGTGTTTTAATTTCCCTAGTATTACAGTGGAATTATTTTATGTCCTACTACTAAAACCATCACAGAATTTATAGCTTTGATCTCAACACATTATTGACTTTAGGATCATTAATAGAAGAAGGTATAAATTACATGGTATTACAGCAGACAGGTTATTAAATTTATGCTGGTTGACACAGCTTCATTTATTTCAAATTATTAAAAAAAAACAAACAAGTGTTTTTGCAGTACTCAATAATGATACCTTCAGAATATTTAGAATATGTAGAAGACCTGTAAACAATCTAAAAAAGTTTCAATTCAATTAAAATTTTCACTCAATACTACTGAGACTGTCTCAGCACCTGAAGCCCTGTCTTCAGAGGAATATTATTCTACAACAAAAAGGGAATAGCAATCTCTGTCATTTAGGTTTTTAGATTAGTACAATTTGATGACAAATGATTAAAAATGAGATCGTTTCCACGGTTTTGCCTCTTGACTTCAAACAGTGGTTTCAAAACATCTGCCATGGTTGGGCATGGCAACATAGTAAGTTTTTTTTAATGATAGTTTACTATAATACTCACCTGGTAAGGTAAGGCAGATAAGACTAGCAATCAATAATGTTATGCACATGAAAACAATCAAAAGAAATATCTGAAAAAGGGAAAAAGAAAAAAAGGAGGGGAAGTTCGTAAGAAAGTTATTTAACCAAACCCCAAGAAACCCCAGTATAAAAAAATACATCATCCTAGAAAAGCAGCTAAACTAGGATGTTCAAATACTGATGTTTCACTGTATAAATAAATCAGCAAAAAGAAACCTAACCACAGTACATTCAGAACACCTGCAGTGTTGTGTATTTCTAAGACTTTCCATCAACTGTTCCAACAGTAAAAAATAACATTTGAATCCAGAATGGCTGAAGTTCTTTGTTATGTCACATAAAAAAAAGATCATCTCTCAATTTCTGCACTGAGCAGCATGACTCAAATAATCCTGAAAGATTTCTAGCTCTGTATGCCATAAGAGCAAGAGAGTGGTTTTATAAGGAAAACCTTGCTGACAAAGTTCTTCCAGATGTGCTCAAATTTCTGTGACCAGAAGCTAATGGTGAAGGTGGTTGCTGCTCAGTCAGGTTTTCATCTTACCAGAGAATTACCATGTACTTAACTTCTTTAAATATTTCTCAAGCACCAGGTGCTATGAAGTTCTGCCTAACTAATCATCAAAGCCACAAAACAAGCAAGCTTGCTATGGGAAAGCTAACACCTTATCCCAACAGACTACCAAGAGAAAGTTAAATCTGGAACACACTTTCACTGATGAGACATTTGGGTATAAAGAAGGAATTTTCAGAAGCAATACCACGGTGACCTAATGTTAGCACTTATTTCCATTCTTCAGCTATACCTGAAACCACAGGAAGTGAGCTGTGGTGAAGTTTATATTTAACTCAGAGTTCTGCTAACAACAAAACAGTTATCTAGTTTAAGCTGTATATTATTCCAGAAATGTAAGTATTTGCCAATAAATTTTCCTTAGTAATTTTAGGGATTTAGAACGTTCCAGTATTATATAATGCCATTCTATGCTTAATACAGATGCAGAAGCAACAGAAGTTCTCTATTTATTTTCTCAATAAAGCAAAATAGTTTAAAATACACTTAGTTACAAGACCAAAGTATGCCCCCTTGAAAGCCATGGCCTTGATAGAGGCACACCTGAACTGTTTGAGAGGGGCTTATTGTCTTTCTCTCCATTACTTACTGTGAAGAAAATAAGACGTCAATTGACACATAATACTTAACAAATATGGGTTCTATAAATAAAATTATAATTGAAGGTCTTAAGTTACAGGCTGAAAAAAGCCTTACATGAGCATAACTGCAACTCTGCACTTCAGAAAGCTGCAAACCATATAAAACAGGACCTACCACATAACTTTGGATAATGTGGGCCAAATCTTTCTTAGAAAAAAACCTCACTTTTCTCAAATGCCTTTTACTTGATGTTTTAGGTATACATACCCTGAGTGGGAACTTTAAAGGCCTACGATAAGGCTGGAAACCCACAGGTCCTCCTTGTTGAAGTATGGCTTGATGGGCTGCATGGAGACCTTCTCCCACAACTGGAATGGCATTATTATTACGAGCATGCTGGTTGTTAGGTTGCTGATTTGCATTGTTTTCATTCTCTTCCTGATCACCAAGTAGGTAAGAATGAAGATCCCTGTAACAATCAAAATTTCTGTTTTGTTCTGCTTGGTATGAATGAGAAGCAGAAATATAGGCCTACGCAGAATCCACACAGGTTGTACAAAACTAATACAGGAGCACTGGCAGAATCCTGATAAAGTAAAATAAGCGTTTTTTGGTAACGTACTCAATGTCATCATAAACACAATTTAGAAAAAAAGTGCTGGTGTGGATGCAGTTGGGATACAATCACAAGGAAAGATCACTTATCTGTTTGACTGCTTCAAAAACACCACCTGGTGTTGGCGCTGTGCATGTGAAAGGAGAATTGCATGGATATTTCAGTTCCTGTAAGCACATGGCTCTACTGATAGCTTTTATGTTATGTCACTAAGCTCTACAGGAAACAAGGGCCTTCAAACCTAAACCGTACAAGGACGGTGCTGCATTGCCACGGATGTGCTGTCAGAAGTACAGAGGCAGGCAGAGTCTTTCAAGAAGATTCTAAATTGCACACAACTTTTTAAGAATATCAGTCCTAGAAAAAAGTCCATCTACTTTCAAATTATTATGCTGATGTTTTCCACATATACAATTAGCAAAATTTAAGTCTGATTAAAAATGAACATTCAGAACTTAATTTTCCTCACTTTTGCAGAGAAAGATTTGTGCAGGTATTCTACTAGCAATGAAATTTACCCAACAGTTTGCTTTTTGAGAACAACAGAGCAAAATATTTTCATCTGTGCTAAAGTAAAATTGCTCAAGAGGTAATTTGCAATTGTCCTAAACAGCTGCAACAGTGGAGTAAGAAGTCATTTCTATGATCATCTCCATAACTCTCTTGTTTACACTACACTTAAACACAATCAAAACTTGGAAAATAATTAAGAACTTCTTCAAAAATGCAAACTAAGAGAGGAGGGGGTGAGGAGAGTTTCCTTATGACAAACCAAAGTAAATATTTTGGATTACAATGAAGTCTTTCATTTAGTCACTCAGTTTCTCAGAAATAACTTGGCAAAGAATAATTCTTGATCCTGAGATTGCAACATGTCGGGAGAATGCTAGTATACTTTGAAGTTAAGCTGAAAACTGTACAGAAACAAAAGCAACCTTTGTTTCTTTTTACTAATTTGGCAAACAGCAGATGAACTAAAAAATAATTTCAAGTGCTAGAACTCTGCCTGGCAGTACAACAATTTACTTTATTTGACAAGGATATGGTTTTATCCTTCTCTGAAGTCTGAACTAAAACTTTAAAACCCCCAATTTAAAGTTGCTTACTTCTTCAGCTTAATGTTCTAAATAATTTTTCTTTTTTATTCCTTTTTATAGTAAGAAATGCAAGAAGTGCACATGAATTTTATTTAGATGATTCATGGAAGCACACTGCTGACATTTATCTCTTTATTTTCATATAATAGGGAGTTAGGAAGATGTTAGTCATACTTTTATATATTTCTTTCACTAAGCAAATGCTGCAATAGTTTACCAAAAGAATTACTTGTCAAAGACTAGTCCAGAAGTATGTACATCTACTTCTTAGGAGAAAGCAATCGTTATAGAAATTTGTCATCACATATGTATCTGTAGAAGAGCTATTAAACCTGCTTGTTGGGATAGCTTTCTGTAAAGTTGCCTTCGTGTTTAAAGACCAAACTGGTCACAATGGTTGTAACTGATTTTGGATTTCTGTACTTACAGCAAGTATCCAGCAGTAACAGTCCATGCTCGTACAAGACCTTTCAACCACTGTCTTGTATGTCCTTGCTCTAGCAAAGCTGGAAGCACCACCTGAAGCAAAAGCAGCTCTAGGGAAAGTTCACTTACTGGAGCATCACTGGAAACAATGGGAAGAGCAGGAAAACAAACATAAGGAACATTCTAATAGAAATCTTTTACACTGAATCCTATTAATGCCACCACAATACAAAAATACATTGGATGTCAAAAAGGAAAATTCTTAGTATTTTGCTGAGGTTTTTCCTTATATATGAGCAGAGGTTAGGCACTTCAGCATGTAAGAAATTTAGGAAAAAACATTGAGAAAAATTATATCTAAGATTACAGTTTGCTTCTCTATTTGCATCTATCATTACTGTTTGAATTATTATTCAGAAATAGAAAAAAAAATGCTATCATTAAAGAAATGCAGTTCCAGATAATCTTTTACTCCTGAGGCAATGACAATCAGGAATGAGTATGTTAAAAAAGCAAACACGAAAGGAACTTCACTATCAGAAAGCTGAAATGGGAAGTATTTTGAGAGCATAAAGCCCTGACCAGTTATCTTTACAGAAGGAATACAAAATGCTTCTTTTTTCAAGTAGCTCTTCTATTTGTCACATTGTATGATGTAGCCATATCCTTTACCCTTTACTTCTCTTAGAACAAAATGAAGATTAGATTATTTGAAAACAAAATAACAAAGCGTCACGTTAATGCTCAGGGAGTGCAAATACACTTTTTCTAGTTATAGCAATACTGAAAAACCCCTTCTTTTTAAAAATAAATGCTCACCTGTAGAGCATAACATTATATGGAAGAAAATTAGGCAGGAGATACTTAATAATCCGTATAGGAAGCCAGAGCATGAGCAGTACAATTGATCCAAAAACAATCTGCAATAAGAAAGTAAACAAGTTAGTCCAAATAGCAGAAACAACCAAACCCAGTTTCCCACCCATCTCTGACATGTTCCCTGGGTGTGGTGGGCTAGCCCTGGCAAACAGCTGAATACCCAGCCAGCTACTCACTCATTCCCCTCTCCAGGTAAAGAGGAAGACAAAACAGAAGGCAGGCAAGACTGAGATAATGGCAATTTAATAGAGAAAGCACCAAGCATGCAGTCAAAACAGTAAGAAGAATTCAGACTCTACTTCCCATCAGCAGACAAACAACAATTTTCTGGTGAGTCAGGAAGACAAACACCATAACCATGAACATCCCCCCAATCTCCTTTCTCATGGCTTTTACTGCTGAGCATGATGTCATACCCCTTTGGTCAGCTTGAGTCAGCTGTTCCAGGGATACCCTCCTCCCAGCCTGCAGCTTATTCACTGGAGGTGAGGGAGCAGGGCAGAGCAGCAAAGAAAATGCCAGGATGCAAGCACTGTCCAGCCACAGCCAACAGGCCATGTTAGCAACACTGTTTCAGCTGCCAATTCAAGGTGCAGAAAGGACATTTGCCATGATGGAGATAATAAATTCGATCCCAGGCAGACCAGTAGACTACGATGCCCTTGCCAAATAGGACTGCAGCTGAATAAGCACCAGAATAACCCTGCTGACAGCTACAGCAATGTCAGAGAGCTGTTCTTTCTTCCCCCTTCCCCAACACCAGGATTACTTATTTTGTATTCCTCTCTTTTCTAAGTGGCTGACTTTTTAAGCAACTTGCTGAAGCGTCCAAAGATCTTTCAGTTCCTGTTTTCTCACATTTCAAATTGACTGAAAGACCAAGTAGGGGACATGAAGTGCCTGAAGACAATACACTTTTATGAATCCTGTTTCCTGAAGGAACCAGATGAAAAATAAATACATTTTAAACACATTCTTACGTTCCATACAAATGCACCACTGGCGACTAAAAATGTGAAAAAAAATTGTGTTTAACTATGTCAAAAAGAAAAACTGAATCCCATTCTTCCTGAAAATTAATAGTTTATGTCATACACAAGACATTTCTTTAAAATACATAGAAAAAAAGAGCTTGAAAGGTATGATTTATTCTTTGAAATGGTAAATGATTACCATTCTGGATCCAATATGCTAGCATGAGGCCAGTGAAAATTCTGAATTAATTAGCTGAGCAAATCAAAAGGTGAAGTTTAAGTAACTGCCCATTCCAACACAGTGTGACAACATGAGTAAGGCCATAAGCAACCAGTAGATCTTTGCTTGTATTTGGGCCATATGATGAACCATGAAATTTCAGGCAGCTGAAGAATTAAAATTATCTAAGGATAGAATGCTCAGAAAGGTGGAAAGGTCAACTCCACTCAGATACTGAAGGGTTCTCTAACAGAACCAGGACCTCTCTGAGCTTTCACTGCTCAAAGCACCTCAGGTATAACAATACAGTACATCAAAGAATGTTTCTGGTGTGTCAGTTTACACAGTTCATGTGACATTTATGTCAAAGACAGTCTGTGACCTTTCCTTGACCGCATGTTAAGCAAACCTCAGGCAAACAAGTAAAGGGAAAAAAAACTCATTTTTTTTTCAGTATCTTACAATGATAATCTGGAAACAGACACCACTGGCTACAGCAGCAGAATCCAATCCAACCCAAAATTTAGCTTTAAAGTTACTCTCCTCTGCTGTACTGTTTTGGCTGAACTGGACATACAATGTTTACTGCAGTAACTGAGGGCACCATGAAAGTTACGTGATTTACAATATCCATCGTAATAAACACTTGTCTTCTGAATACACAAACATTTTCTGTGGCTTGGCATATGATACTTGGTCTAGAAGAGACTTCTAAAGTCCAACTGACTCTACTCAAACACCTGCTCTGAGCAGACCCAGATAAGGCTCAGAAACTTATCTAGTTGAGTTTTGAGTATTGAAAGATGCAGATTCTTTTGGCAACCTCTTCCAGTACCAGTTCACTTCCATGGTGAAAATGTTTCTCTTTAAATACACAGTATTGTGTGCAGAAGCCAGCATATAAAGCTTTCTTTCCAAATAAAGTTATCTTTCAGATAAGTCCTTACCACTGATAAGATAAACCTCCTGAGATGTCTATAGATGGGCAAGTGAATCATTTCCTGCACAGGATTGAAGTCTGGATCATTCAAATTCCTGAGAAACCATAAGACACCAGGTCTCAATACCTGAAGTAGGAAATAGAAAACAATATATGAGGAGAATATAATCTTTGTATTTACTTTTCATTTGAACAAGACTGCCGCAGAAAATAAGTTTCATTGTAATAGGGATATTAGGTGAACAAGATTCAACAAAATTGCACAGAAATAGAACAAAGAAAGTATTATCTCAGAGAAGTAGAGACCCAATAACCAAATACAAGCTTAATTTTCAAGTACTGATTGATCTTAAACAACTAAAACACATTTAGATTCATTTGAAGGCAACACTCAGATTTAACAGCTATTTGTAAACCAGAAATCTCTAAGTAAAATATACTCAAAATAATGATTTTTCCACTGCAGTAAGTACCAGCATGGCCCTTTTTACATGAAAATGAATCCAATATACATACAAAAAATGGCAGCCACAACACCCACATGTGAAAAATTGAACAGTTCTGCATGTAAGCCTCTGTGTTACGTACCAATCTTGTTCTTACAGACTCACCTCTCTTAGCAAAAGGATGAAGGATGCAAAATAGAAGACATAAACCATTCCAACCAACCAGTGCAGAAACATTGTGGTGCCTGGGGCAGACTGAAAGCTCAATTCTCTGTCTTTCAGAGTGGCATCAAACATCTCCTAGAAGGAGGCAAGTAGTTAACAAATATGAATAAGTTTGGCAAACATCCACAACTACTCATTTTGTTTCCCCTAGTTCATATATACTACTAAGCATAACTTTTAAAATGTTTGCTTTAACACATAAATACACCAGAGAAAAAAGGGATTACTTATGGTAAGAACAGCAAATAAAGATAGATTTCTGATCAATTTATTTCTTCTGACAGAAAGAAGAAATAAATCAACTCAATCACTAACAGGATCTACATAAGTTATAAATCAATTCAAACAAAGTGACACTATGATGGAAGCAAATAATTCCTAAGTAAAGCTCTATTTCTACTAAGGCTGGAAAAAACCTAATTTTGTCCATTTCAAATTTATCACTCTCTATTTTTCAGGACAGAAAAACTGTCATTCCAAGCAAATTCAGCAAAGATATTCTCCAAAACAGAAAGAGACTGGGCAACTTAAAACACAAAGTCATTATCATTTCACATAAGATGGCTACATAAAGAGGTTTATTCAGCACACAAGTTTGCCTATAAGTAAGCTCATTATCACAGTGGTCTTGTAACTGCACTAAAAAGGATTAGGATCTTGCTATTTTAGTAACAGCATGTAATTTGTATTTAGTAACATAAAAACCCCCAAAATTAGCATTAGGCAATATCTAAAAAACCTATTCCCTGTGAAAATGCCATTTATGAAAACAGAAGAGTGCAGTCAAACTCACGTTAACAACTCTCTTCTCATCAGAACTTTTCTTTTTGCTTCAAATATAAACACTGTTACAAAAGACTTTAGCACATTTGTTTCTGTTCTTACCAAGGAGCATATATCCAACCACCAGCCACAAATGAGAGGAAACACACCGATTTCAACCACCACTAACAAGGAAACCTTTAGGAAACGAGAGAAAATAAGAACTCACTAGTTTAACAAAAATTGCTGAGAAAACAACAATGTCAGTTTAAATTTAGAGGGTTTTATTTCCCCGCACAAAAAATTAGGATTACCTTGACAACAATATAACAAACTCCTAGTAAGCGGCGTGATCGCTGGAACTTAACAAGGGCTGCCAAACCCTGAATAGCTTTGTCAAGGAAAAAACACTGGAAAACACTGTGAAATAGCCTAATTAATATAAAACACTGCATTATGTTGCTTTCAGCAACAGGAAATTTTATAAGACAAAAATGAAAGAGTAAGCATGTGTTTCACCAGGGTTCTATTTTCAAAATTGGCTGTGACTCCAGAAGTCACAATCTGGTGTGCCAGGTAACATCCCCAATCACGCATCTAAAGTAAATAAATAATTATTAATAATATGACCCTTCTTAAATTAAGCAACCGGAAGTTTTCTCAAGAAATAAGCAGCTGTCTCTGAAAACATCTGCCACAATAAGTAAGTTTAAAATCTGAAGACCTACATTAAATACTAGCTTTCCCTTCCCTGCCGTCTAAATCAATTCTCGCCTTTTCCAAGAAAAGCTGGATGCATATTGCATTTGCATATTGGGAGTTTGTTTTGAGTTTTTTTTTAGGAGGCAAGCCCTACATGCTAATCTACCAATGCTTTACACTTGCACTGCACATTGGTATACTGATGTAGAAAGTTGATGTTAACTTTGTGTACTTTTATACAAATGTATATTCTTTCAAACTGAAGCTGATGTAAAAAAACATGCAGCTGGAATGCAGCCTTCTTACTTGTGACAAAATAAATCCTTCCGGCTTCCTGGACTTTATTTTCTGAAACTAAGAGAAAGTAGTTTTCTCTAAAAAAGTAATAATGAGAAAAATTATTGCAGCAAACTCTCAGTAGTTCAGAGACACAACAAAGAAACAAAAATAATTCATACTCAAAAAATCTGTCAGGATCAAAAATATTTGAATAAATTTCCTATCATACCTCCCATATTTTCATAATCTCCCCTTTCCTCATCTCTCTGCTGCAACTACAGTTCAGAGCAGAAGCACAGGGATAGTGAGGAAAAACGATTCTACACTCTTCTCCTCAGACACCTTCAAGCAAGCATAAAAGCCGTTGATTGTGTTGTTAAGCACGTGCAAGTATTTGAAAGCAGGCAGTCACACTGACAACTTCTACATATCCAAGAAAACAGGAGAGACTTTTCCTTCTAATTTCACCAAAAGAGCAGAGAAAAATGGTGAGTTAAGGGCACCTGCATCATGTCTGCACCTCCTCAAAGCATAGCCAGAAAAATTATTTACATGTAAATCTGAAACAGGTAACTACTGACAAAAGGATACATGACAAACAATTAGAGTCACTGCTAGAAGAACATATCCCACTATAGTTGTAATCAGGCCTTCAAAGTGAGATGCTTGGACCTGGAGCAAAGAGGAAAAAAGGGTAAAGTTTATCAGTCTCTTAGAAGATTACATCTCCTTTTCTATGTAATTAAGATAAATTCCAAATTTCAACTCTTCAAGAAGAATGTCAAGTTTCTCTAGTTTTTACATATTTTAAAAATCTGCTACTATTTTTGTATCTTCATCAAGAAAAGATAATGTTTACATTTACATTACAACTACTTTCTTCAAACTCAAAACAACTGTAATATATGAAACAAAAAGTGTCACCTTACACTGTTTCACTCATCGTCTAGTTTACCCTACTTATTATCATCCACTATGAAAATTAGTACACTACTTAAAAATGTACCCAAGGAACAAGAGGCTGTTAAAAAAACTCTGAAGACACACACAGTTTTTACAAACAGTAAGAAACCTCACTTGAGATGTAAATAATGGAGGAAGTGGAAAAGAGTGGGACAACATTTTTAATCAGATTCAAAAAGGTTGAAGGACTAGTAAGAAGACATACTCCAAATTACCTTGGCAACCACAAACAGAAGAGGAAAGATGCTACAAAAATATTGTGATTGAATAAACAGTGGTAGTTTCTTTTTTCATTTTGAAATTATAAAACAATACTCACATATTCCTCAAAGCCCAGGCCAACAATGGAGAAATGACCAATGTGGTATGGACAAAATGCTGTATAATGTAAGCAGAAAGGAGAAAAAAGGCCATGAAAACTGCTAAATGGAACCTTATTTGCAGGATGAATACTGTAACATGGTATTATTCTACTTCTCATAAATTTTATGAAAAGAGTACAAAAATTAATTTATGTGCAAATATTTGCAAGTGTTAGATTTCTGTAATTTTACTAACACTGAAAATCAGATAAGAATTTGCACTTAAGGATTAAAACTACACAGAATAAGAGGATGTATTTTCCTTCTTACTTCATCTTGCAGTATGTAAATTAATTCAATTTCTCAGTGTTATGTACTAGGCTGGTATCTGTCTAAGACTGCTGTAGGAACCTGTGCTGTACATTCATTTTTTCCCATGCACTAAAAGACTTCAGTAGCTATTTCACAGCCTGGTGAGATGGGATTTGCTTTAACAAGGCTTCCGTTTCTAGTGCTTTAATTCTAAAGAATACTTAAAATATTGAGACAAATGCAAGTCCTGCAGAAATTTGCAAAGGGAGAAGGAGGGGAGAAAGATGACACCCAGTGAAGGGATGAGAAGCAACTGAAAAAGTCTTTTACTTCAAATTAACGTACGGAAGGCTGTTCATCATTCCTAAGAACTCACTCCTGACAATTCTGAGGTTTCCGGGGAAATCGATTCAGAAAACACAGCACTTCCCCATTTTTAGAAACCTGCATATTTGCTAGAAAATCAAGTTTTTTTAGTTATTTTATCTCACTCTGCTGTCTTCTAACCAAGTTATGAAGGACTACAGAATTCAACAACAATTTTTTACAGGAGTGGAGGGCATCAGTATAAAGTGAAGAGGCTGCAGAAATTTTCAACTATATTGTCATCAATTGGCATCATGGTAGCCCACTCTGGGAACTAGTACAGACTAAACATTCCCTCAAACAAAAAGGGTGACGATTTTCTCTCTCCTCATTTCTGTATGACCAACACATAAAAAAATCCCAACTTCAGAAGCAAACAAACAAACCAACAAAAAAACTACAGGAAAAGATTTAGAAGGACTCCCATTGCCCTAATCAATGATAAGAAAAGTTTTAATTTATGTCTCTTACAGGAAAGTCAGCAGTTACTGGGAAGAACAAACATGTAAAAGATAAAGGGAGGTATTGAACTCTCCCTGCCCAGTAAGAACAAGAGAAAGAAAAGTGAGCTGAAAAAACCCACACTCACAACTCCTACGGATATCAGACTAATAACTTAAAAGTTATTAGTTTATTTAGTATTATTTCTGACATTTTATGAGAATATAGTGCACGGTTTTTCCTGTTTTCTAAATAACTTTATTTAAAAGAGATTTTCTAATAGATTCCTTAAAAAATAAGCACAAAGGAGTACAAACTCCCTTGTGAGTAATACAATGAGCTATAGAAAATATTAATTAAGTTAAAATGAATTAATTTGTCTGAGGAGAATTTCTGGACTACTAATTAAGGTTACAAATGCTTTCCTTATATTTTATCTTTTATAAAGTACCTCCTGTGACATCTGAACTCACAAGTACTATAATTACAAATTACTAGAGATTTAGCAGTTGTAAATTAAACAGTATTACTTAATGGGAAAGAAACTAAAAATAGGGTTGAGAAGTACATATTAAATTCCCAGACCTCCTGCTTGCTTAGGAAAGTAATTCTCTTGTGTATTTGTGAGTTTCTCATCTGGCAAAGTAGCTACTGAAAATGTTCCTATATGACAACCTCATTAATTATTCTTATTACTTACTTGTTATTGAATTTTAATCTATAGTTTAGAAATTTCATGGTTATTATCTACTTAATAAAAAAGCAAAATAAAAAATTATAACAGCTAAAAAACCCCAATTAACTTCTGATAACTACAAATTAAAATGGAGTAAATTATCAGAAAGAAACAGTTCAAGTACTTTCCAACTCTTATTTTAGAACAGTCACAGTTTCTTGTAAATTAAACATACAATGTATTTACGTTTATTTTCTTTTGATTTGCTGTTCTGTTTCAGTATCTAGATGCTTTAATCACTGGTTCAGTGTTGTGAGCTTTATTTTGTCTGTAAAAACTTATCTATAGTACAACTTCAGTTTTTCAACCTCAAATCCTTCTGCCAAGAAAAACCACTGAAAAAACACCACAGCAACACAAATTCTTTTCTAAACTGATCATTCAGAACAAATGAAATTTTGTGGTAGTTTTGTCTGGTGTCTCTTGAAGTGTATAATATCTTGTCACTAAAATGCTACATTCTTGCACACAACCCTTCCAGTCTGAGCTCCAAGAATGGATTCTTAATGGAAAAATTTAAATAAGTATCTAGTAAAAACTATAAGGAAAAAAAAAAATCTTAGCCATTCCTCAAAGTACTGCATTTCCATTTAAATTCCATGAGATTGCTCCTTTAATTTAAAAATATTAAAAATAAATATTTTCTGTGCTATGGTTGACATTGTTAAGGTTCTGCTAGGTTTCCCATTTTAAATCTATTCACTTAAAGAAATTAAAATGACACAACTAGAAAACAATACATATTTGTTATTCACATTGCCAGTTCATTTTTGGTTCTATTCTTAGATGTCACATCTTCACTTTTCTAGAACAGTCTTAAAACAGACCTGTACTATCAATTCACAAAAAGGCATCATTTTAAAACCTAAAAACAAACATTACTTACCAAAGACAAGTATGAAGAGCGTATTTAAAGACACAACCCAAAAGACATGTTCCTGTAAGGAGTATGGGAAAAAGGGGAAGGAAGATTACTTTTAAATAAGTGACTTGACTTTTGTATCTCAACTTCTTATTTCAACAGTCTATTATCACCAGAACTCACACATCTCATGTGAGAGCCAGGAGCTTTTATTTTAAAACCAATACAAATAGTTCCACATTTAAAAACAATTACATGGAATGTGTCTGGATATTTTTTTAATAAATGAGAAAATGTTCATCTGAAATTTTAACAATTGGTCTTTGCCACAACAAATGCGTTAACAAAACTGACAGCTCTTACTCTAGAAATGACAGCACATCTCTATCTTTTAGTATTACTTTTAGCTAAAAAGTGACCTCAGCCACAAGTATACTGGATTTTTACTTATTTTGATATTAGTATTTAAGGTAAATGACTAAGAACATAATTGTACACCTAAGACATCATATTTAAATGAGATATTGATGATCTTGGAGGTCTTTTTCAAACTTAATGATTCTAAGAGTATTTTGAAAAATTAAAAAACCAAATAAAGTCAACTGAAGATCTTAGATTTTAAAATCTAGCTTACACTAGATGTGGAATTATGGCAAAAATATATCTGAATGAGAACTGTAATTATAACAAAGATCAAAACATAAGGTTAGAACAGATTTGTATTTTCAGTGTGCACTTTTTAAAAGGTCTAGTTTTTTATTTACAGTGGAGTAAGTGATCCAAAGTTATCTACGTCTTTTAAGAAATTCCACTTTTATGCCATTCACACACACCACTAATCTGTGAAACTCCTAAAAAAATCCAGTTTGCTTGAACATGACATCATATGAAACTCTCTTTAAACAAATACATATAAGATATGAAAATAAGGACTTCAAATACAATTATGTATATAAAAAAGTACAGGCATTAAAAAAAATCCGTCTGTAGAAATTCTTGAGAACAGGATTGCACTTACTAAGAAAACTAGAGATCCATCAAGTCCAAGCATCTGTGAAGATAAGAAAGTTATTTTTACTTATCAGAAAAACTAACCTGAATCTAAAATAAGCCTCTTGCACATTGACCTTTATTGTCAAATGCAGTCAAGAGTTTTTAATAGCTCAACCAACAGTACCAGGACATAAGTTTCTCTCTTTATGTGTAAGAATTAAGTTCTCATTCAACACCGTAAACTCAGGTGTTCAAAGACAGTGATATACATGCGGAATATCTGAATACACATGTATCTATATTCATTGAACCAAACACGCATAGAAGCTGTTATATACACATTTCAAGCTGTTTCTCTCCATGACTTTAAAGATTCTGACAAAGATTTTGTATTTGCAAAATACTGTAGCGATTGAATGGCTATTTAAGTAGATGTTTAATCAACTCAGTATTTAAATACAAGAGCAAATTTTTGTTTCATCCTACTTGCAAAATATCAGTTTATGCTGCACTGAGAAAAGTTAGTATTTTACCTTCGATGTACAAAAGCAACTACTAACAGGATAATTTGCTACACCGTATGTTATTGACTTTTGAACAGAATTGTTTTACAGCTAGGGAAGATGGGAAAAATTCTTCATCACTCAGCATAGCTGTTATGGGAAGCATCCACAGAGCAGTCAAAAATAAAGCATCTATTGAAAAAAAACAAAACAAACTCCTTTCCTCCCACTTTGAGTGTATCTTACTATTTCAATCCAGACACTCCTACTGCACAATTACTGCTGTAAAGTTCCATGTTCAAGGCTCTTTTGTAGGAGGACTTTGCACTAGGTTCCAAGATATAAGAGTTGCACTTATTTTACAAATCAAACCAAGATGCAAAAATGTTTGAAAATTCAGAAAACTTGTATGGTATTTTTACAGGATGACATAATAGAAGAACCTATTCCAATTTTGATACTAAATGTCAACTACCTATCTATTGCCTATGTCAGCACATAACACTGGAAGTGGTTATGAGAGTATGCTGAAATTGACTTCTATATTCAGGGAGAGGCAACAAAATATCAGCACTTTCTAGCAAATAAATTGGGTTCAGAAATACAACTCTTTCATCCTGAAATAAACAACAGAATGGTTCAGGAACCTGAATTTAAGTATGCCCTTTTTCATGAAATATCTTTCAAAATAACACTAAGAAGCTTTCAGTAGATACAAAACAAATATCAAGATGTGCCACTCAAGATGAAAACTGTATCTCTGCTACCCTGTAATCGAGGTAACAACTATACCATATCCTAGGAATGATGCTGGTAAATCACATGAAGCTGCTGTATCTACCTTCAGACAGATTTTGCTGCCTGTGGTGAGCTTTGAACTCAGATGTTGGCTACTTCCAGACCAGCTACAAAAACCTAATTCTCCAGTCTCTACACTACTCCATGATTACAGTGTACATGCATGTCATGCTCTAGTTATGGAATTTGTGATCCATAAACAATACAGAAACCATGTTACATTAAAATGTTCATCATGTTTAGAGAAACACATTTGCTTTTTGCAAAGAATCCTAAGGTTTCATTTCTCTTTTTAGTCTAAAGCTTTCACGAATACAAAAATTAAGCATTAAACTACATCTAATGCAACATCTGTGCACTCGTAATCTGGCCCAGCGTCCTCAAAGCAAGCTGCAAGCCAGTTCTACACCTCACTAAGTGGAAGACTTCAGAAAAGACTATTAAAACATGTTTTAAGCTGCTACTGTACTTTATATTTATAAGCTGCTACTATACTTAAAATCAAAGAAATGCTTTCTTTGATGGCTAAGTAAGTAACATAATAACACTTTGCTTATAATGTAACAGTTTTTCTAGGTCACTAAAGGCCCTTACAAGAGTGATCCGAAATGTATTTGAACACAGCAATACTACAAATAATTTCAAGTAAGAGCCTGGATTATTATATTCAAGAAAATGATTCTTACTCACTCGCTCCCAAGTAAGCTCTTCTGCTGCTCGATCCCATTCCAAAGCATTCCAGTTCATGTCATCTGAGGAGACAATGGCCATTTTTACAGCTGTTAGATCACTCAAAACAAGATGTAACCACTCCATGCTATGTTCTAAATGAACAAAAAGACTTGAGTGTATAATATTCATCTTGTAACTGCCGACAGCTTTTCAGCAAGCAGATTCTTCAGTGCTCAAAAAGCATGAAATTTGTAAAGCCAAGATAAATAAGCTGAAGTGGGAATTTACATGGCTTCCTTCAATTATGGCAGTTCTATATTCAATTAATTTATAGTTAATAAGAACTAGAACATTAATGCTTTGAGTCACCTGTTACCTTGTGCTCCATTGTTTGCATCTGCTGCATCTTCTACTACAGCATCCTCTTCATCTTCGTTATCTTCCTCTTCTTCATCTACTTGCTCCTCTTGAATTTCAGGGTTCTCACCAACAACTACGTTCTCAGCAGCTGGGTTAGCAGGTTGATCAAGCACAGCATTTTCAACACCTCCATTTACAGCAGCCTGAGCCTGCAGAAACAGGATTTAGTACTTGGTTACATTGACCAAGCTCTTTTCATGCTTTTATCCTGTATATATATATAAAAACAAACAGTATTAAAAGAAGTCAATAATATATTTTCTAGATAAGAATTACACTTGGGACCACAAAACCTTTAAAAACAGGAAAAGAAACATTCAGATAACTTTAAAGAGTAGCTGAGGTAGGAAGGAGCCTCTAGAGATCATCTAGCCAACCCAACTACTGAAAGCAAGGTCAGCTACGGCAGGATCAGTGCTGTTTCCACTCGGCTTTTGAGCCACCCTTTCCCAAGGTGGAAACTTTACAACCTCTCTGAGCAACCTGTTCCAGTAGGTGATCACAGCAGTAGTATATAAAAAAAAAAGCCAAAACCCAACACAAACAGAACCTTTTTTTTAAAAAAAAAATCTAAATGGAATTTCCCGCACTTTTAATTTAAGCCTACTGCTTATGGATCTGGTCAATACCAGGAAAACAGCTCTGGCTCTGTCTTCTTTTTACACCCTTCCATCAGGCATTTATACAGACTGATAAGGTCCACCCTGAGCATTCTCATTTTCCAACTAAACAATGCCAGTTCTCAGCCTCTCATCATGTCAGATGTTCCAGTCCTTTAGTAATTTCTGTTTACTCTTCACTGCACTCACTCTAGTCTGTCCATGCCTCTTTTGTATGGGGGGACCCTAAAACTGGATACAGCACTCCAGATGTGGTCTCACTAGTGCTTAATAGAGGGGAACTCTTTAATATAATGATAGTTTCCATGAGAAAGATGATAATTCAAGACCAACTCGAGTCAGTCACCAGTATGAGAATCTGTCTTAAAAACTGACATTTACTAAATAGAAAACAACATTTTGAATTATTTCTTCCCTATGCATGGATTGCTTATAATATCACTTCTCCCACCCAAGAGGATCCTGAAAGCATTGAAGGAGTGCACATTGAAGTGTGCTGGGAGTGGGAGGAGGGTAGAGATGTTCCAACTTCAGTGGTGTCAGCAAAACTTATTGCTTTGGGAACAGTGAATCGTTACCTCATGAACTACCAGTATACTTATGAAAAAGAGAGAATAAAAGCAAGCTGCATCTTCATTGATTATGCCTGAGAATTCAGCTTTACGTGCATAAAATTATATTAAAAATGGTAAAGATACAGAGACAAGAATCTATGCAATGCTATACAATAAAAGTCACTGAGTTTATATAGGAACAAGTGTTGAACTTCTGCTAACAAATAAAGACACCTTGAAGTAAAGTAACATTACTGTTGTGTTTTGATAAAGTATTTACTCCCAGAACCACATTTTCTAAATTAATTGTGAACTAATGAGCAATAAGTTTTACCTCATTTTGTTGACCAACACCATTGAGTGGCTGTTGTTGATTTTGTTCCAACCACTGTGGTGCTCCTCCATGGACGATCTGTTCACGTAACCATACAAGGCTGATAAATGCACACAGAGTGCATGTCACCACAAAACAGCCCTGCAAACAGTCAGCCAGCAAATTCTCCCTGTTTAAAAAAAAAAAAGTATTAATGAAAAGAGTATTTTGCACGTAAGACTACAGAGTAGTTAAAAAAACCCAATCTTCAGAACAGCAAAGGAAACACAGTAGTCACTAAGTTAATGCTCTGATACAGTAAAAGGTTTACTTAAATGGCTAAATGCACAATATCCAGTCCACCTGAGCATTTTACCTGCTGAGCTACCTGAACCAGAAGAATGGAACTCTAAGGTTTTCCTTCAACTGCTCTACATTCCAGGTACCATTTTACCTCAGATATTATCTCTATACCTAAAAAATCTTAATCAATCAGGTCATACATAACTGTATAGCAGCAGCAAAGCAAAGTTCAGCCAGCCAACCAAATCTCAGGTTTCATGCAATGCAAGAGGTACTTAAACCATCTTAAGCAATTCTCATTCTTAATTTCAGGTATCTTCTTGGAAAACTATAACATGTTCTTAAAAATAGGCAAGAAACGTGGTCCCACGGTACTCTACCATCTCCAAAGAAGCATCAGTCTGGTCCCCCTTGAAGCTGCAAACTTGTGCCTGCACAGCACAGTGAATATCATGGGGACATGAAGTCCAAAATGAAAAGATGATACAAGAGGCTACTGTACTTGACTCTGCCAAAGAAATAAATGTCAAAGCACGGATTCACACACCATTAAAATCTGACAAATACTCAAGTTCCTTATTTTCTCCCTAGACTGTAATAGACATGAGGTGCTCTAGGTTCAGTTGTTTCAGATTCTTCTCCCAATAAAAACAGAATCTACACTACAGAGATAACAGGGAATACATGTTACTAGACTGAAACAAGTATCTCTCTCCAATAATGAAAATTAGTTAAATGCAACTTCACCTGATTTCTCAAATCAAATAGCCCAATTGAGATGACTTAGCTGAAACACAGAGAACATTCATTCCAAATTTGCTTGATGTGCAGCTGATTCTACTTAAACTCAGTTTTAGTTCCTCATGTTCGAGATAATGAGAAAGCAAGAGGCAGCTTGAAATTCTGTTGTTTGGTATTTATTGATTCTTCAGGCAAAATTGATTTTAAAAGGATAAAGAAAGAAAATGTGCAATAGCAGATGGTGATTGAAGCATTAAAAATCCAAGTACCAGCTAGAAGGAAATCTGATAAAAAAATAATCCCTCTCACATAAGAGACTCAGAATGGATAAAATTAAATTCAAAATATAAATACGCAATAAAGAAAACAGAAAGCGACATCATTAGTGACACATTTGTTAATATTCTGCTATGTATCCGATTTAAACCACGGGAAATTAATTTTTTTAAATTATTAAATGTAATTTTGCAGTATAAGTTTTATTGACATCAAATACAAATTTTCCTTAACCAGGGCCTGCTTTGTCAAGTTGGTTTTCCAGCTCCAAAGGCCCTGAATAATGCAACTCCAAAATGAAATTATTTCTATTGCAATGGTGTTGTCCATACATCTGGTTGTGCAAAGGTCAGTGGGCAGTTGCTTATTAAGATGATGGAAGATAACAAGTATAACTGGATGAAAGGGACACTAAAAAATTCTAAAGTTACTGCTTTCAGGGTAATCTGACTAAACCAGGTTTTTGTACCAAACTGCTAAAGTACTTACGTGGACAGAATATCTAATGGCAGTGTCAGTAGTGAGCTCACAGAGCCAGTAAACAAGCACTTGTAGATACGACCTGTGTGAACAAACAGAAGCTTGATATAAATTCGATTTTGGCTATAGCTTCACTTGGAAAGGACAACAAGTTCCCTCTTTTCACCTGGTGTTCAACTAAATTTATGACATGGAAGAAAATCTCAACTTTCAGTGCATAAACAGAACTCAAGACCATATACAAACACGTGGAATAAAGTTACATTTTAGCTGCATAGCTTTAAGAGTACACATTCTAAGTGTAAGAACTGCCATGCTAGGTTAGACCCAAGATTCATCTAGACCTGTGTCCAGCACTGGTCACACTAATGGATGCCTAAGGAAGAATATGGAAGCAGGTTAAAGATACTTGCAGTGATACTTCTTCAGTATATTCTCGTATGTTTCACTTCCTATACCAAAATATCTCACAGCTAATTAATCCTTGATAGAATTTCTCCCACTTTTATTTGTTCAATCGTATTTTGAATGCATATAAACTTCTAGTATTATGATATCATGTTGTAAGGATCATCACCATTTCATCATCTGTTTTAAGTAACTGTTTTATGGATTAATAGCTAATGCTAGTAAATGTTAGCTTTCTACCATGATTTCATTTAAAAAGTAGGCCATCAGTGTATACGGCCTACTTCAGAAAATTAGGTAATGCCAATATTGCGCTATTCTCAAACTAAGCCTGTGCCAGCTACAAATAAAAACATAGACCATACTGAGAAACTGTCTCATTTCCTTCTGCATTTACTCCCTTGCTCTTTTGTTCAAGGGACATGTTACAGTTTGTAAAGATGCACTTCCAATTATTCCCTTGACTGAACACTGTAACGCTTCTGTGTTTCTCCATTTTCTGTGTACTCGCAGATTGTTGAAACAGTCATAGTTCTTTTTCCATCTCTATTTGGAAAGTAAATTTTAAACTGGACACTAGAGTAATTGAAATGTGTACTCTCTTTTCTACTGAATTCCTTTACTACTTACATGACTGAGATTTAAGAGTTTTACAAATCAATTTGTGCATGATTGTTTTACTTTTTATATAAAGAAACCGCCGCACTTTCATTTATAGATGGTTAATAAAAATAGGACAACTCTTCTATCCTACTATTAATAAATGACATAAATTAAAACCTGCCATGTAGATTTTAAAGAAGATAATTTGAGAAGAGGCATTTTATTGGAGTAAGATATTTAAAAGCTCTTTCATGCATTCTCTCCTATGTCTTACACCTTTCTGCATTGCACTACTGGCTTAAGAGTCAAACAGGTAGAATTTCTAAGTGAAAAGAAATGAAATAGTGTCTTTGAATTTTTTTTTAATAAACAATAATGGTCTCATAAAATTTTGTTACAGGAAGCGCCACATTTCCCTGTGTATAAGAGTATTATGTACAGAAAATGAATACTTACATGCAGTAAGAGGTACTACTCCCAACCATGCAAAGGCCACAAGTGTATAATGAAACCAGTATCGTATTGCTGTGCCAATACTCGTAACCAGTCCAGCAAAGATGTCTTGGATTGGAAGCCGTGAAGGCATATCTGGGGAATAAACTGTGTAGAAAAGGCACTTATGAAACAGTTTATCCTTAGAGAAGCATTTATGTAAAAGTCCTGCCAACTACAAACTGTATCTCACAAAAGCTTACTAGAAGAATAAGCACATTTTATGTTCTCAAGAGATGGCTCCAAACAAACAACAACAAAAAAAATCATGTAACACATTTGTTTTACTGTGTACTGAGAGGAATGGGAAAATTAATAGGCTCCATGCCAGTCTTTGGCCTAAGAGAAGTTTAATAGCTTTATTTGTTAACTGTAAACCCCAATTACCTAGAAATGAGCTCAAGAAAAAGCAGATTCTAAAATCAGTATCACTCTCACTCAACACTACCTCTAAGATTCCTCTGTTATTTATAAGCCTAGTTCACGGAAAGGGCACAAGGAACAAGAGCAATCATCAGTTTTGCTCAATGTCTATTTGTTTGTGCTAGGTAATTTAGATTCTACTTGCCATCCAACAGCACAGACCAAAAAAAAAACCCCAGCAGAATAAAAGCAGCACACAGGGAGGAAAACTGAAGAGAACTGATAAAGTATGTGACAGACATTGACATTTACACACAATGACTGACTTTCAAAAGATATATTTCATATCATGCAGAATTTCTTCTAAAGATGTTCCTATTAAAGAGCACAATGCAAATCTCTCATCCTGCACAGATTCTTATAATACTAAATTTTCTTGACTTTTTAAATTCAACACCTACATGTTGCATAGGCCCATACCTACTCAAAAGCCAAGAAAAACAGTGGTGCGATCTTCTTTTGCAAACAATTAGAAAGCATCTAACAACTTCATTACATGTACTTAGTTTCTACACACTTACATGGATACTAAGAAGTGGTAATGTACAGTATCCTTAACAGATTTGAATAAAGAAGATAAACTATATTTGGGAGTTGCACAAAGACATTGCTGCCTGGTTGTTTATGTTGGAAACGTGCTTTAACATTATGGACTAATATTTAAAACTTCACATCTAACTACATAAAGAAACTCAACTTTTATAAGAACAAACAGAAGTTTTCATTTTCTCTCATGAGCAATCCTTTAAGAGTCTTAACAAATACTGCTTCATGCTACCTACCTGCAACCCCTTCACCTATATTCCCAATCATCTTTTCACTAGTCTCAGAGAAGAAGCCTCTACAGGAGAAAGAAATTATTTTCTCTCCAGGACTATTTCCCTCAGTTTCTGTATCGTAAAGAGAACTCAGGAACACAGACAAGCAGTATCAACATTCAGAAGCAGTCCAAGAATGGGGAGAGACTGGTGCATTTCAGCAGTATGTGGATTATAACTGACACAAAGCAACAACACAAGAGTACCCCTGAGACAAGTAGTAACTGGTTTGAAATTTCAAAGCTTGTTATTCACCAGGTATCTGGCAAGGAACTGGAATTCATGAAAGGATGGACTAAAAGTATAACACCAGGGAACTGTAGCTGTGAGAATATAGAGCAGCAAATTGAAAGCAGGGCACAAACATATTTTGACATCGTCTTACAATTTTCTTGTTACAGAAACAGATTTAATACACAATTTGGAACCATAGAAAATGACAAACTAATGATCTCAGCTCACACTGAACAAACATTCTGGAAAATTTCTGCCACAAGAGACAAAAAAACCTTTGTCAAGGGTGCAAAAGAATATTTATTTAGAGTATACCTGTTAAACCTTTATAGTACCACTCAGACAATGCAGCAGATACTTTGAGAAGTTTCTTGTTTTCAAAAAATATATTTTGATCAACACTTTGCAACAAGAACTACAAAGAAAACATTAACTTTGTATTAATGATTTATTTGTTAGGGATAAGTCATTAAGTTGGAAAGATTTGAAATTAAAAAAAAAGTCTTCCAGGAATTACTGAACACACACAAGGAAGTGCATGAAACAATGTCCATCCTAACTCAAAGCACAAAGCGCTTATAAAAGTTAGCATTTTTGCATGCTCGCTTTTCTAAAGGCTTTAAGGTTATAACAGCCCTTTTTCAAATAAAAGCACAATATAGCTACTACTCAGAGAAGACAAGCTATATCGCCCAAATTTTAACACTTTGGTGATTTTTGATGATTTCAGAAGATGAGGGTGGGAAGAAAGCTGTTTTTCCTGTGCACAGTCCTGTGCACACCTCAAAATATTTACAGCTTTTTCCACTAGAAGCTTTACACCATGATGATAAGGTAAAATCTTTCTATGTCCTGCAACGTTCAGGTGCCTGAAATGCAGGAATTCCTAGCATGACAGGAAGCCCTGGTGTGCAAGCACCCTGCACCACTGAAGCTTGCTGCCAGTGATTTGCATAGTTTATCTCCCCACCTGTGTCTGTCATCCAGTGCCATCTTCTGCCCACACTGCACCTCCCTTTATTCCACTTCCCACTATCACTTTGAGGCCTGAGACCTGGACCCCTGCCACCACAGCATCCATCCTCCTAATTTGCTTATGCACATGCATTCTCCTCACCACATCTCCATCCCTTACCTTCCATCCCCGTAATCTTTCTTAACTCAGTTTGAGAAAAAAAATTCTGCATTATTTACCACAGTTCTTCCAAATAAAAGTCTTTTTACTAGAGACCAATTGAAACAATAGCTTGTCTTTTTTTTTCTATTACAGCATGAAATTCAAACACACTTTGGGCGAGTTTTTCACAGGTTTAGCTCAACTTCTTTGAGCTGTTCAGGTTATGGAAAAACTACCAGAAAGCTTTTTGGACACTTAGGTCACACCTATGCAGTGTAACTGGTAATTTAGTTGTGAATCTTAAATTTGGGTGGGGTTTGTTTAGTTTGGTCGGTTGTTTTCAGGAGGTGGGGTTTTGTTCTACCCTCCCCTCCTGTAAACTTAACTTTTCCAGGAACACAATTACTAATTTTACTTCTCCAAAACAGAGAGTATGACAGAAATCTGCTCTTACACTGACACAAGACAGGAAAAACACAAGGCTACCTTTAGAAGCTGCCATTTAACCTACTTCACAGAATCATCACACTTGCAACCCTCTTACCCATAGATTTTTTTATTTACTACAACATTTGCAAGCCACTTATATGCCACCTCAGTCATCCTCATGCAGTGAGCATGAAATAAGACTAACTCATAAGTAAAAACCACATATTTGATAGCTCCTGGGTGAAAGCACTGGTTTGGTAAAACAGGGCTTGAGAGTTATTCTTTAGGTTGGACTAGATGATCTTCAAAAGATCCTTCCAACCTAAACCATTCCATGTTTCTGTGTTTAACACCCTTCAAACACATGTGGCCTTTGCTTCAGACCACTAAGGTAAAAGGAGAAAAACTCCACTCCTTCTCAGGCAAGCACAGCTTTAACAAATATATGGAATAACATTCACATAAATCATAAAGCTGTGTGTATATGCTGCACACTGGAGCTGGCAGAAGACACATTGAATTCTGTGCCAGCATATAGTATTTTGTTATAGAAGTTTATTTTTTCAAATCAGACTTGCTAGAAATGCTGAAGGTATGGACTACTGTGCTAAAAGTTGATCAAAACAAACAGGCAAAGAAATCAGTTTAATATATCCTTCAATAATGCAATATCCAAACTACATGATAAGGAACACCCTACTCATACGGCTTCCTTTAGTTTTACAGTCTTGGTTTTAACTAAGCTTGTGGCATTTTATGGACCACATACCAGCAATGAAGCCGCACAGGAAGCACAGAAATGAACCCATCCCAATTCTCAGACAAAGACCAGCCTAGTCTGCTTCCATATTTGTGTTTTTGACAGTATTTATGTTAATGTTACCTCCTACAGAATGGAGAAGTTTTGACAACTGTATATTCTTGGGAAATATAGCCTTGCTTTCTTTCATGTATGAGCGCTTATGAATGTTTAGCATTAACAGAAGCACATCCTTGCACATGACAAAAGAAAGCGAGTGTGGGAGGGAAAGAATACAGAGTAGTTACTCTTTAAAAACTCAGGAAGAAAACTTGCAAGTTAAGGATGAAAAAGTAGCTTGACAATCAAAAACTGTCAAAAGCTACTTTTATTTAATAGTTTTATTAATTCTTAACTTGAAGAACCCGCAGAAAAGGAATTAACTTTAAAACATAAAAAATTTAGCTTTAAAGAATGCATTTGAAATCAAGTAATTTACCTACATGACTAAACACATTTACAGAATGATGCTATTATTCAAAAGAAAAATTTGTTCCTTTGTACTCCTGCCAAAATACAAGTTGAATCTTCTCCTTTTTCCTTCCTCTCCAGTAATAACTAAACAAGCAATTTGAGTGTTAAAAAAATCCCAAAACGTTACAGAACTTAGAGAATAAATGCACTAGAAATAGTTTATGAATACTCCATACACAAGAAGTTACAATAGTAAGGAAGCATTTTTGACAGAATGACAGCAATAGCCTTAGCAAGCAAACCAAGTTAAACAAGAGAGGAGCTGCTGGTATTACTGCACTAATACTCTATTACACTATTAGTGCTTGTCTGCTGGACCACAGATACTACATGCATGTGTTTATTTGACCACTTCCTATGGTGAATCAACTTATCTGAAGGTGTGTTACACTTGGCATGGTTACAGGCCAGATCCAACTTTGCTTGAGATCACTGGCATATACATAAGTGCCTTTTTTTTCTGCCTTATCATTCTCTCTCCAGCACTCATGACTCCTTCCCTGCTCCCACAAGCAAATCCAGTTTCCACATTGGACAGTCACATTATCTTCCAAAGAAAGAGGGATAAGAGAAATTAAGGAAACCTATAACTGCATGAGTATTGGGTGTGAGGGAAACAATGAAACAAGACAAGGGCAGGGAGGGCAGGAGGAATCTGTACAGAGTACCTGACGTGCTACTGCTGTGTGAGGCCTGGTAGGAAAAAGCGCACTGCAAGGCAGAAAGCCGAGAAGAAAACCTCATTAGCTAAGCCTGCTCAGTAAGGGGAGCGACAAGTGTGTGGCCGAGGATAAACAGACCTTTACTACAGGCTAAATGCGGAGGATACACTCTACCGCATGAGGACGAAAGTGGTTCCTTATTACCAATTTCAAAGCTCCTATGAAAAATGGTAACTTTTTGAGCCACATTACCTCAAGTAAGTTTTCTTCCCTGTCCATAACCTGCGAGTAGATTACAAGCTGTGTTGGCAACAACAAGCATCAGTAAAGAATTAACTTCTGCAGGAACACCTCTGTTGATAAGGGCAGTAACTAAGCTTCCACACTACATTCTGTAGAGGACCTAGTCGCAGTATGCAATTTTCAAAGTGGCTAAATCAGCTTGCAGGGAGATTCAGAACTGGGTATCAATCTAAGTTTATAAAAACTCCTTATTGAAGCAATATAATGCTTTTATAAAAGTGTTTAACAAATAAAACCTGCAAGCAGATGATCTCTAACATTCCTCATACAGGTCACTGTAATATTTAAGAATAATAACCAGAAAGCACTGCTGCGTTCAACATAAAATATGTTATTACCCTCCCAAGACAGCATTAGTATGACACATTTCACTGCTGGTCTAATGCGTTTAATTAATTGTTGGCAGCAATACATCATATCAAGGTTCAACATAAAGAAGGAAGGTGGATTAAGGGATTTTTGGAACAGAAAATACATTAACTAAACCACTTTAGCCTCAGTTTTCTCTACCAAAGTACAAAACTAGGAGAAAAAAAACCTCAACACACAAAAAAAGGTGAGAGGGGAGCAGGAATAAATCAGTAAATTTAAAGAGAAAAATGTAGCATAATACCCACTTTACCTGCTCAACAGGCAATAAACTGACAACACTAAGTACTGGCCTGCCACCTCACCTATTCCTACTACAATCAGTTAGAATGCAATTAAGAATCCTCTGGGAAGATTCTTCATCATAAGTTGCCTACCTTATTTAGTTGCATTTAACATAAAAGGCAATTTAATACTGGGTAGTTACATTTCAGTCAAGATATGCTAAGCGGAATAATCATAATTTCTATTATCTCTCAAGAACACTTGAGCTGAAACTCACAGAAGCCAAGTGTTAGTGTTGCAGGTAGATTCTTTAAAGCTAACTGAAAACTGCCTTTCAAACTCAAATTTTGCCATGGTTTCACTTTACCATTCAGACTTCCAAAGTCTCAGATTTATCAATGAAGCTGAAAACATGCCACACGCTGTAATGCTGGCAACAAAAGAATGGGACTGAGGCTGACAGAAAAGGTACAGAATAATAATTCTTTTATGTCTCACTTAAGATTATGAAAGAACCAAATTAGCCAGTATTTAAGCGATTCACAGTCTGCAATAACATGCACAAAAATTGCAATTAAAACAAGAATACAGAAGTTATACCAAAAGTTTGGATCTACCACGCTGAATGAAAAAGTAATGACTTCATAGATACTACGTGAGAAAAATTCTGAAAAAAATAGGAGCAAGTAAAACATACTTACTTGGTGTGAAAGCAAATCTGTGCTTACATAATTCACAGTATTCTTTTCTGCTGTGTTTAAGCCACTGAACTAAGCTGCAATAAAAAGTGATCATATTAACACAAGCTATACATCTCTCAGCCCTATCCCTCCACTAAGGAAACACATCAATTCTCTGCTTTCACACTTAAATCAGGATGTCTGTACCATCAAGCAGGACTTAAAATTAGCATGTTTATTAAGTCCATTTAGGCCATCAAGTAAGTTTCAAACAGTAGAGAAAGGTAAACTGACATACGTCACAGTATTGATAAAGCACATTCTTTTGAGTACGTTATTGATCAAAGCAGGTATCCTGCATGGCCACCACCAGTGACACCAGTTCTTATAAATACTTCAAAATATGACATATAGGTACACACAGCTAAGACTTAGAACTGCTGTATTTGTGAAAGAAGGACTATTAAAATACCATCAGAAATGACCATACTAGAACTATAGTTTTTACTTTAGCACTTCCTGATCAAACCCATTAGAAAGCACTAGGGTTTTTTAATTTTTCTGTGAGGTTTGATGTTCCATCTATTCACAACTCTAAGTGGGCAAAAAAAAAGCCACAACAAACTGATTATTCTACTCTGTTTTCATAAAGCTGACATACAATCAGAACTGCAGTCCCAAACACAAATAATTATCAGTGCTTTCTTCCCATGTATAATTACTAAATTTTTCCTGAATTGTAATGAATCATCATGTAAAAAACATCAAAACCCTAAACACATTTCCACTGTCTAATCTGAAAATTGGATATTTTTTTCATCAGTTAACCTGAAGACCTGGAGTCTTTTTAGAAAGACGTTAGTATGTTTTCATTAAGAGAAAAAAATTACGAAACACAGACACAGAACTCACCATTCCTGATGAATAAATTTAATACTGCCAGTACACACACATGGATGATAGAGGGGTTTCTCAGGAGTTCCTTCCGACCGACACACTCTGCATATATCTGCTGACAAGGACAAAAAGCTTATTACACTACTGCTTAAAGAACTCGAGTTTAAGACAAATGACACAATTACTTTCTAGAAATTTTACCATGTAGCAAAATGAAGCCAGAATAAATTGAAAGAGGATGAAAGACAGATTTCATCTGATGGAAGATAGAGACTGGAAGATCACCAGAAAGAGCAACAAGAACATTATCTGCCTGATCATGTTACATAAACTCAAAACATGTCCTATAAAATTTTAGGATTTCTAGGAAATAGATACAGTAAAACTGCAGGAGGGTGTGTTTTCTACCTAAACAGTTATCACTAAAACAACATACAAACTTCTAAGGATAATTTTCTTGAAAGTGGATATTTCGAAATAGAAAAATGCCATCCGAGTTTGGAAAAAGTTAAACAGAGGCTGAACAGAAGAGCTTGAATAATGTCCAACAATGACTTAAATAATTTGCTGCTCTTGAACCTAACCCAGATGTTTCCTTGGTGCTTTTGATGAAAGGGAAAAAATCCAAAATAACAAACAGACATAGGTATTTTGCAATTTGCTACCCAGCTGGGACATAGCCTACTGCCCAGTAGGAAAAGACACTTTCTATTTCTTATTTCATAACTTCAGTAATACAGTAATATTTCCATAAGTCCTGTACCTTCTTTATTCCTTATTTTTGACATTTTCTTACAACTAAAGTTTGCAAGAGGTTTTGTGAATAAAGAAGTGAGCATAAACCTTTCCCTCTAAAGAACAGATGTCTATTTTAAGTACCATTCAGTTAGCCAGAGCTCTAAACACACAATTAAATAGAAATAAAAACCAAGTTTTATCTGTTTATTGACAGATGCATGATATCTTCCCTTGACTCCTCCTTTCACTTCTATTAAGGAAGTGAACATAAAATGCCCAATTTTACAGAATATGTGAGTTTGAGATTTTATGTTTTGTTAGTTATTTCTCTATCAACTACTGTCCAGAAAACATGCCAGAGTGGAACACATGCACATCAGAGACCTCTGTCAGAAAAACACCAGCTGATGTGAGAATACTGCAAATACGCAATTTCAAGTCTGAATTACCTATCTTTGCTCTTTGCCAAAATCTTCAAAAGTTAATGCTTTCCTACAAAAACTTCCAAAAGGAACCAAAGACTGATTTTTTTATCTATAAAGAAGTCACATTATGACCATATCGATAGTTTATGGAGTATTAGGACAGTTCCTACACAAAGTGTAAGAATTCAGATTATTTAATTCAAGCAATTTTCTATCTATGAAAAGTGTTACAGACATAAAGAGCATTTCCATCACTGCCATGCTGAGCAGCAATGATTTGCAGTATTGCTGCAAACATCAGAAGTCCCTGGTTCCTCTGCTGACCAGAACTGCTACTTCACTTAACAAACAATTCTTTCATCCCAGAGAGCACTTCCAGATGGCTGCACAGGACAGGTCTCTCCAAACGACAGGCAGGCCCTACCCACTCACTGTGGCACGCCCACCTCCTCCCGCATTCTTTCCAACAGAGCTGTTTCACTACAGCAAGTTGACAACTTTGTAGGCTGGATCAGCCTCATAAGGGGTCACACAAGCACGAGACAGCACATGAAACCACTGCTTTAAGAACACTCTGGCCCAATGAAAGCAAGCTAAAAGCACCCCAAAAGATGTCCACTGCTCTCTGAATCTGCTCATTTAATGGCCTGCTGACTCTCACTGCAAACTGTTCACTTATTTCAAAATTTTTGGGAAGAAGCAACTTGCATTACTGTGAGCAAAAGAATTCTTTACTTGAGAAAAGACTGCCTGTTAGTTTACTAAAATAAACCTAAATTTTATTTTTTCAAAGCTATGATAATTTCTATATATTTCCGCTTGTTCTATAAATCAAAATAAACACATTATGAAATTAATTGTTTGAACTGTTAAGCAACTGGTAGCTTCAATTCTGCTGAGGGTCAATGTGTTAAGCTATGCACCTCATGACCTACAGCCATGGTCCAAGAGAATTCCACCGTGCAAGAGTCACTATTTTACTATGTGCACACGCACTTTGCATCCTGTTCTTCATGCACGTGTTTTGGAAAAAAAATGACCTTGAATATTAAGTTCTTTCCTGTTCCCCCCGAGAATGATTCACTGCCTATTATCTCTCCAACTGAATTCAACACTGGAATATCAAAAAGTGAAGACTACGTTATTTAGCAACAAACTGATTTATCTAGAAAGAACCAGAATTACCTCTCTTCAGCAAAACCCGGTAGCTGGTGCTTTCGGGTGCTGCAGAGAAACAACTTTCACACTCGTTCTCAGGTGAAGCAGCTTCCACTTAGGTCTGACCATGACCCCAGACTGCCTCTCTTATCTAAAGCTCTCACCATGCAGTTCAGTTTTCTAGCTCCACAATACAGCTCTGTCAAGCACAAAGCCCATCAGAATCACAACGGCCATAATACTGCTATCAGACAATCACCAGCTCAGAAAGTCCATCTGACACTTTGTAGCAGAAGCTCAAGCACACAATATCATATTTCCTCTTCCTGAAGGTACTAACACAGTCTTTGCTGCCGCTGCTACTGCTGTTCAGAGCTTTCTAACCTTGGGAAGTCTTTTCAGCGTTCTGGCAAGCAACGAGAAGTTCTAATAGTAGGATCTGAGGTTTGAAACTGTAGAAGAAGTTGTAACATTCTAGTGGTATTTATGGAAAGTGAGTATATAGACTGGTTACTTTCATGCTGCCACTGAGAACTTTTGAGGACAACATTGATAAGGCCACCATATAATATCTAAGGCTGCATACATATGTGCCTTTGTGTGTGCTTATATATAAAACCAGGAAAGTCGAAATTGCAAGTGTGGAATTTAACACAAAGGTTTAGTTAAAGAAGACAATGTCTTAAATATATAACTAAAAACCTCCTCTTCTTTGTCTTGCTAGTCTTTCTGTTCACCTACTTAAGTCAGGTATGATCAAAGTCTACCACTGGTAAAAGCCTGTAACAAATTATCAACTATGCTGTTTGAATTAAATCCACCGAGATGGATTTAACAGCTACTGGAGCAGTGGAAAATCAGGAGGTCATTTCTGAGTATCTACTTCACAGCTTGCAAAAAAACCAGTTTTTCTGGGCAACCAGAGGACAAGCGATCAAAGTTTCACTTTGTTGTTGATTTCATCGGTGTGACTTGTCTACAGAGCTACAGCAAGCAATTTTAAATCTTAGATTTAAGAAACACTAATATTTCAGAAACATCAGTGATCATGGATATTAAAGATGTCTACAGCACAACCCAAAGGGCACTACTACAAAGGTGCTGTCTTATTTCATCCTGTGGCTCATGTTTTTCCAGCTTTTTTTTTTTAATCCTCTCAAGCAGGAAAATCAAGTGACACCTGATAAAACGCTACATTCAAAATGATGCCAAAGTAACAAAAGCCAAGATGCAAAATGCCTTCCTTGGAACTGCCTTGCTACTGCAATATGCACTTGCACTCATGGTTTGAGATGACAAACAAAGCTCAAATACTGCAAGAAACACAGCACAACAAACATCCTTTATTTAGTTTGGTTTCTGCTACAGTATGAAGTGCTGATCTATCAGAGTTCTTCAGTATCTGCTTGAACTACCTAGTCCCTCTCCAGAGACATTCAATACCCACCTGGACACATTCTTGTGTCACCTGCTCTAGGTGACCCAGCCTTGAGGGGCCTACTCCAACAGGGGGGTTGGAATAGATGAACTCCAGAGGTCCCTTCTAACATTCACAATTCTGTGCTTTTGTGATTATCTAAGCATAACGAAAGTGCTGACAAAACATATCCGTGTTTGATCTCAAATAAAGCAATATCTTTACAAATACCCATACAACCCCCCCCCCCGTGACAATGATATCTTTGACAATTCTTTTTTTTTAAGTAAGAGAAGTGACTATGTATTACTGTGCTGTAAAAGAGACAGAGAAACATGCCAGCTCCTGCATATTTCAATTTTTCAAACAGGCTGCCCAGCGCACATAACAAAGTCAGCTTTGCGAAAGGAGCACCTATTACTATTCAGCCAAACGCGGAAATTTAAGACGCCCTGGGCTGCAGGGCCGGCCGGGTCCGAAAGGGTCCGCCGGCCAGGAGGGAGCTGGGGGCAGTGCCCTCCTCGCCGCCCCTCCCGCTGCCCCGGCGTGCGCACCCCGCTTGCGGCTTTCCGCCCCAGGGTCTCGTTTCGCCCCCGCGCTCTCTCTTCTCCAGGCGAAGCCGCGGCCAGCGCAAGGTTCCGGCGGGCCGCAGTGCCCAGGTGTCCCGGTACGGCCCATCCCAGCCCCGCTCCGAGCGCTGCCGGCACCGCCTCCCTTTCCCCCCCCGCTCCCCGTTCCCCATGGTTATGTAAGGGGCACCCGCGCGCGCCGCCTCACACACTACCCCCTCGGCTCGGCCCGGCCCGGCCCGGCCCCCGCCGCACGGCGGGCCCGGCACGGTGGGGGGGGCGCGGAGCCCGGGCACCTGCAGCCCCGGTACGAGAAGTCCCTCCGGGCGTGCACAGCCCCCCGGCCCGCCCAGCGGGCCCAGTGACACCCGCCTCCTCCTCCCCCGCGTCTCCCCACCCTCCGAGGCTGCCCGGCAGAGCCCCCACTCGCGGGCTGGCGGCAGCGGCGGTCGCGGGGCGAGCGCGGTACCTTCCTCGGCGGTCTCCATCTTGCCGGGCTGACGCAGCGCCGGCCGGGCGGGTGGTGTGACCGCGGGGGGCGGGGCCGCGCGCCGAGCGGACGGAGCGGCCGAGCCCTCGGCCACAGAGCGCCGCGCGGGGACGGAGCGCCGCCCGGCCGCCGCGAGCGCCGCCTGCCGGGCACGCCGGCGGGGAGGCCCGCAGGGGGCCCGCTCAGCTATGGAAACACGAAGTCAACCGGCTTGGAAAAGACCTCCGAGATCATCGGCTACAACCTATGAACGAACATGTCAACTAGACCATGGCACTAAGTGCCACATACAACTTTTCCTTAAATGCGTCCGAGAACGGTGACTCCACCACCTCCCTGGGCAGCCCATTTCAATGCCCAGTCACTCTTTCTGTGAAGAAATTCCTCAGAATGTCCAATCTGAACCTTCACTGCTGCATCTTGCGACTATGTCCTCTCTTCTATCATTAGTTGTCTAGGAAGAAGATTCTGACCTCGACCGGGCTACAACCTTCTTTCAGGTGGTTGTACCGAGTGATAATGTCCCCCCTGAGCCTCCTTTTCCCCAGGCGAGACAACCCCGAGTGCTCAGCCCCTCCGCAGGGGACTGGTGTTCCAGACCCTTCACCGGCTTCGCTGTTTGTCTCTGGACACTTTCCAGCACCTCAATCAATGCCCTCCCTGAACTGAGGGGCCCAGAGCTGGACACAGCCCTCGAGGTGTGGCCCTATCAATGCTGAGTACAGGGGGACAATCCCTGCCCTGGTCCTGCTGGTCACATCATTCCTGATCCAAGCCAGGATGCCATTGGCCTTCCTCGCCACCTGGCCACATGTTGGCTCATGTTCAGCCAGCTGTTGACCAGCACTCCAACACCCCCATGTCCTTTTCCGCGGGGCAGCTTTCCAGGCACCCTTCCCCCAGCCTGGGGTTGCTGTGACCCAAGTTCAGCACCGGGCACTGGCCCCGCAGCTCTGCCAGGGCCCGGCCCCGCCGCTCGGGCCGGAGGCGGAGCAAGGGCAGCGGGCGGGCGGGTCCGTGCCGAGGGAAGCGGCCGCACCTGGGGGAGCGCTGGAATCGGACAAAATGTCGCCAAAATCGGTTCTAAGTTCTACTCCAAACCGGAGAGAAACGCCTCATTCCTAGGTGAATTCGGCCAGATTTAGAGAGGGTCATTGTTCCAGGGATCAGGGATGTGTAAGCCCTGCAAACAGCCGTCCTCCTCCTCAGTGTCGAGCCGGTACCTCGTCAAATCTCTGTTCGTCAAATCTCACCGCGCCTTCCAGAGCTCAGGCTTTCCAACATTTTTTTTTTTAACTGAGCTTTTTTTTTTTCGCTCAGCAAAGCACAAAATTCTCTCTTAGCTTAATCATTTATGTTTCCATGTCTTGCTGCCCTACATAGCCGGGACAGCGCGCATTAAAACTTTGTACTCTGCCACGTGCACTGAGAGCTGCTGCTCGGGCTCTGCTGAGTTGGCAGGAATATTGTCAAGGAAGAAAACAATTTGATTTTATTCAGGGTAAAGCGGAATTCCATCCTGATGAAATGTATGCGTGCGTTGTTTTAGTGTTCCATTGTGGCAGCTGTTTCAACCCCTCTGGTTAATCAATGAGTCGTAGCAACCCTGGGCTCTCTTGACCCTTTGTGTCCAGCCAGTCATTAAATCCTTTGCATTCAGCCTTCTGGCTTCGTGTCAGCAGCAGAGTGGTTGGTAGTTTAAGTCTGAATTTAGAGCCCAGAGGCGGCAGCACATCCCCAATTTGCAATTTATAACTATTTTCCTAAACTGTGACCACATTGGTTCTTTCGAAATTATATTTTTTAACCTGGTGGAGTGTATGATACTGGCCTGTGCAAGCAAAAATATTAAGGCAAAAGCGAAGGCTTTATATGGCTCTCCAATAGCTGGATAAGTACAGTAAAGTCTTGCAATAAAATACACTTGGCCTAGACTACCATACTCAAGCTCTTCTGTGTCCCTGCATTCCAAAAGGCAAGATGGAAAAATTCCCACTTTTAACTTAAAAAAAAAAAAAAGTATTAAAAAAATAAGCTCATTTTTGAGCTCCACTTTGCTCAGCGTCAGCAAATTATCTTGGCCTATTAAAAATCTGCCAGCATAGTAGTGAGGATGTGGGAAATGCTGTAATACTAATTTTGTCAGAGCAAGGAAAAATCAATGGAAAAAAACAGGAGAAAAAGCCAAGAAATGGAGAATTTCAATTTCCAAGTGTATTTCTAATTCCCACTCTTTATATCCCAAACATGTAACTGTTATTTGCCTCCTGCATTGTTACTCTGCTGTAATAAATGTAAATTAAATGTCAATAAAAGTCTCTAAATTATAATTCACATTCAAAGACCATGGCAAGATTAATGTATATAATTCTCCAAATTCAGTCTCTCATGGTAGGCTTCTTTAAATTCAATTAAAACTTTAGAAAGGAGTTGCTGTATGTTGCCAGTGAACAATTTCATTCCTGTCTTTATCTATCTGTTCAGCCATTTAAATTACTCAACAAGCATTACATGTGTACCGTCTTCTCAGCATTTAGAGAGAATTTATCCCAAAATTTTGTTCATACCTAGTGTTTCAGTATGGGCTATATAGTAGCTTACCAGTAAACGTGAGTGGGAGCAGATCACTATAATTTAAACAGTAAAAAAAATACCTATAGTATGCTATTGTAAGTTACATTAAATTAAGCATCTCTCAGCCTTCTTGGTGTTTTTGGTGATTATGTTATTAATCTCTGTCTATTTAGTAATATGTTGTGTGGGTTTTTTGCCTAAGAAATACCCATGGCTTAAGCAGTTTTTAATTTTTGGTAAAGATGGATGTTAGAAGGTTTTTGTTAGCTTTTGACTCTCAAAAATGTCAAGAATTACTGCCAACAGGCACTGAACAAATGTGCTGAAAAAAAAAGTCTCTGTCCCATATAAGTTATTATCTAGATAATGGAGGAAATATGGTAATTGTAAGGGTGTGAACTAAAGACAGTAATAGATATAACCCCAAACGACAGAAGGATATGGCAGAAGGAAAGGCATATTTATAAGTGTGGATAGAAAGAGTAGAAAAAAATACAAGGTTCTTTTCAATATGGTTTTGTTTTTACATGACATGGTTTTTTGGGTTTACATTACTGAAATGCTTAGATAATGCATTTTTTTTCAAGAGTTCTATTAAGAGAATACAAAATAATAATTGAAAAATGAAAACTACCCAGCATTTGTACTATGACGTTTCCATCTTTCCTGACATTTTAAAATGGCTTTATAAGATTATTCCCTTACATTTTTAGTTATTTTGAAAGTTCAGAGCATTGAAAAAACCAAATAGAAAAAGCTACTGCTTTTCAGTTTTTCTGTAGACGAACATTTCAAAATTAATTTATTTTCTTTACCAGTTGTTTCAGGGTTTTTTTTCAGTGCTGTCCTAGTTTTTTCCCTCAGCTACTCACCTGACTCTCACTGCAAAACTGGTTCAGTTAGTTATGAACAGCAAGTTGCAGAAATGTGGAAAACATAGTGGATTATCTTAAGTAAGACCAAGTGCATGTCATCTTATCTTAACAAACCAAGCAGTATTTGGAGTGAACATGTATCTGGTTCCTAAATGATGCTCTGCCACAAGGAAGGCCCAGAGCTTCCATGGCAGGAGAAAAACCATCAGAACTGGCCCTTTAGTGTGTATCACAAAGCATGGCCCACAGAAAATTGGCCTGACACAATCAGAAAGCACAGAGGTCTGTGGAGTATAAAAACACATGAAAAACACTGCCACTCTGGATCTTCCCTGTGCACTGCAGGGACTTCAGAGCAGTGCTTCCTGGAGAGTGGCTGTTCTGCCATGACATCTCCTGAAGCATCCCTAACCAGCAGGTAGCTGCTGTGGCCGTGGCTTCCTGGAATGAAGATGGAGAGAAGTACTCCCAGATGTACTGCAAATGCAATGGCATTTGCTGCTGCACCAGGGGTTTGCCCAGGCTGCTGCACTGATGCTAAATACTGACTCTGACGCCTCAGTATGTGAAGTACTGAACAATGTGTTGTTCTTCAGCTGGTGCTTGCTTCTTGCTAAACCTGCGCTATGATTAGTGGAGGAGTCAAACTTCCTGAATGAATATGTGACTTGTGGTTCATGTTTTGTGCAATGAAATGAGTAGCAACAATGCACCAAACATAAATTAATTGATGGGCATCATCAGACAAAGCCATGACATAGGCTCCAGACCTGTTTATTTTAGAAACTGTTTCTGAGGAAATGCTTGACTATGCATTGGGGTTTGTTCTATGGATTATTAACATTTCAATCAAGTAAAAAACTATTTCCCACTAGCATTTTAAGTGAGAGATGAGGTAAAAACCCTATTTAATGAGTCTGACTGAAAAGACAAGGCTACTTATATGTCTAGATTTCAAGAACCCAGGTAATACTTGGATAATTAACACAAACCATTTCCATGGAGTAAAGAAGTATTTGCAGAACTTCATGGCTCTTTTCAAGATCTGCAGAATGTGCTTCACCAAATTATATTTCTTAAGCACAGCAGGGATCTTTCCACATGTGTTGCAGTGGATTTTCTATTTAAACCTAGGCCCTATCAGCTTGGTTGAGATCTTGCTGTCATGCTGAGAATGGAGACAGTGACTGTTATTAATCTACTTGGCATTCAGAGCTCCGTGGCTGTGGTTATTTACTGGAGGCCTCCTGCATTAAAAAAAAAAAAAAAAAAAAAAAGAAGCCTTTATTGGCCTTTCAGAATATCCCATTTCTAATAACAGTCATATCATTTGAAGTATACAGTTGTTTACCTAAAATGCTTTCATCGTGTCCAAGTGAACCTTTTAGATAGTTTGATATTTGTGTCATTAGATTAGAAAGATTTTTTTTTCCTACTTCTATAACTTTGATCTCCTTGATAATAGAGGATGTGGTGTGAAACATTACCATTGTCATGTAACTGCATATAAGTGCTTCTGAGGACATGCTGGTTTTTGTGTCTTTAAAATTCTGTGAAAACATCCCTACAGATGACAGCAGTTAGGGATTATCCTCAGTATTTAGCAGAAACAATCTTATTTTGCCAGAAACCTTTATCTTGACCTTCCAGAAGTTATTAAAGGTTGTGACTGCCAACCAAATTAAATTGAACTCCTCAGGGCAAGGTTCAGTTCTACTTCATTTAAAGCCATGAGTGTTGCCAAAAAGAAAATGTAAATGTTAGGGAGAATGATCCACATAGTCACTATAGTTATGTTCTGTAACAACACCTGTGCTTCTGCAGCACTGACTAGGAAAGAAGTATAGAAGGGCTTAGATTTGTAATAACTTTGTCATTACTTTTTCTTAAATGTTTGCAGCAACAGGAGAAAGAGTGTCCAGGGGAAAGCAAGCTATGGTTTAAAGGTCAGAGTTATTACAGGTTGATCAGAGTCAATGACCTCTGTTTTGTGAGGTTGTCTGATTTCTGTGGTAACTTTGACTTCACAGTAGCTCGCACACTGAGAATGTGCATCATGGGGCATAACCCCCAGCTTTTGCTTGTTTCCCTATGGCAAGAATGTATTTGCTGTGTGTACTGCCTTGAATGCAGGGTCAAAGAATACAGTGAAGAAACCACTTAATGCTTTTTATGTCTTAAGAAAAATGCTTGGCTCAGTGAAGTAGATTTTCAGTTGTGTGACTGACATGGAAAGTCAAACCTGCTTACTACTCAAAAGGTATGTTCTCTTCACTCTCCATTGTGTATCAGTTATACATTTTTTAGAATCATTTTTTAACGTAACATGGGCCTCTGCCATGGCCTTAGCCTGGTTAGAAATGCTAAAGAAAGAGTAATCTCACAACGATGACAACACACTAAGAAGTGGCAGTGCATGCTATTTCATTCTGATGGCCTGCAACCATGCAAGAGTGCAGGAAGAGCAGCCAGGAGCTAGAGAGATGCATGGTGGAAAAGGTCATGATGAATAGCATGGCCAAGATGAACAGGGCAAGATGGGAAGAGTGTGAGAGGGTCTAAGATTAGAAGAATTTGCCTACAGAAGTTGTGGATGCTCCATTCCTGGAAGTGTTGCTCAAAGGCTAGGCTGGGTGGGACTCTGAGCAGCCTGGTCTAGTGATAGGTGTCTCTGCCCATGGTGGGGGAGTTGGAACTAGATGATCCTTAAAGTCCTTTCCAACCCAAATCATTCCATGATTCTGTGAAGTTAAAAAATGGTAACAAGGAGAGATCATTGGAAACAGGGAAAAGGGAAGTGTCACAACGACCTTCAAGGCAAAACAAGAGGATTCAGGGAACTACGGGTCTGTTAGCCTCTTCTCAACCTACAGCAAGATTATGCAAGGCACACTGAGAGAATCTCATGGCAGCAGGGACCTGGACACCAGGAGCAGGAGCATGGGCTGACTCAGAGAGGCTCCAAGGGTGCCACCAGAGGGCACCTCTACTCCAGGCCCAGGAGGAGTGTGGGTACCCTGAGAAGGTGGCAGAGGAGATGGAGCATCTCTGGAGCCTGCAGTGGCCAGTCAGGAAAGGACCGTGGCGGCTGGCACCCAAGTTGGGGCTACCTGCCAGTTTGATGGGCCATGAAACAAGCAGCTGCTGATTTTGGGAAGCTTATTGCCTTGAATGCTGCCCCCTGATTAAGGAAGACTTTTATTTGAGGGGCTGTCTTGGTTTGAAAGACAGGTATTTGCTAAAAAAAACCAAACAGGGGCCTCTTTTTTGAAAAGGAGAGTATAAACCCCCCTTCACTTTACTATGATTTTGAAATTAAAGGGCTCTCAGGTGAAGATATGGGGGATAGGAATAACAGTTCTTTACTGATATATATATATATATGTAACAAGAGAAACAAAACACAACGACGATAATACGAGATCAACAGCAACAGAGCAGAAAACCCAGTAAACAGTTCTCCCGGTTGTGGACACCTTTCCTCTGCGGTGCAGTCACTGTTCTGGTACTGCCTGCCAGCCCCGGTGAGCAGGGACGAGATGCGGTGATCCCGCGGGGCTGGAGGGCCCTGCGGTGAATGGCGCCTGTGTCCCAGACGGGAAGGACAGAGGGGAGACGCTGCTCACGGATCCCGATGCTCCAAAGGGATGTGCTGAAGTCGGCAGGAGATGCGAGAGAACGTCCGAGCAGGGAGGTTGCGGGATTCCACAGCCAAGGAAGGCAGCTCCGCCGCGTCGGGATGGCAGAGCGGAGTTTCTGGCGACCGTCCTTCTCTCCGAGCCAGACGAGTGAGAGAGGCAGAGAGCAGCCCCTACCTCACCCCTCCTTTTCCCGTGCTCCCCCTCTCCTCACTTCCTGCAAGAGAAACTCACTAGCTACTGAGCTTGGGTGTAAGCCCAAATACTTAGCATAACAATGGGAAAAATTCCACAGAAAGAAAAGGGGAAAATTCAACCCCCAACAGGGGCCCCAGGGCATTTCCAGATGTTTAAAGCCTTCAACATCTGCAGCAGCATCCTGCACAGCTGCCCTGCACCTTGCTAGTAGCACTGGTGGCAGCTGAATGACTGAGTCACTGGGGGCTGCCAATCTGCTGTCTTGTCTCAGGCTGCCACATATTCCTGTATCATCACTAGAACAGTCCCCAGACTAGAACACTAGAACATCCCATGACAGCCAGAGTCCCTTGAGCCAGGTCAGTCACTGCCTGTGCTCATCTGGGGCTGGAGGTGGTTTGGGAGAAAGGTGTGGGGACTTCGGGTTTTCTCTGGGACCATAGGGGTGATGTGACAGTGGCTGATGAACTCTGCCTCCACTCAGCTGCAGAAAGTGCTGCACTTCTTGAGCCCCAGTGGTGACCAGTCCCAGCTCCTATACCAAGGACTGGCCCTTATCCCTCTCTTCAGGGGAATGTGGGGAAGAACATGTCAGAAATTTCTAACCTGCCATTATTGATGAGGACCTGGTTAGGGGTAACTGTCACTCTAATGCCATTCAGTGAATTTTTGGTCTAAATCTGAGAAATTCTATGCAAAATGCTAACTGCTGAAATGTTCTGTCTGCAGTATCAAGCAGTATGAAGCCAAGAGGAAAGAGATACGCTTTAGCTCTCCTCCAGAAAGGGGGCAGGGGGCAGGAAGGGGTACGGGAGTTCTTCAGCACTGACACACCAAATGGTCTGTCTCTTGCAAGGAGCCTGTTGGGTGAGCCTGGACATAGAGGATGGGAGCTAGTCCAGCAGCATGTCAGCCCAGCCCTACGGGGCAGCGTGCCTGCATGAATCAATGTCTTCTCACCTTGCAATAACAGGAGAAAGTCCAAGAGGCCAAGAGAGGTTACTCAGAACTCTCCAATTAATCTGAGCAACAATGATCTGTGAATGTGGGTGAGTTGGAAATCTGCACATCAAGAAGTGCTTGTGCTTGATTTTCTACTACAGATTTTCTCATTGCAGTCCAAAACTTGGTGTTGAAAATGTGTACTTATGTAAAATACTCTGATTTATCTATGTTAACATATCTTTAATGATTATATCTGAAATATTCTTAAACCTGCAGCATGCTTCAGGTTGCTTGTAGATTTTGGATGTGGAATCAATTCCAGAGCAGCTATCACAACCAAGAAAAGGTGTGAATTTAGATTGTCTCTTGAAGACACATGAGAAGTAAAACATTAAAGATCTCTTTTTTTTTTGAAAACCTGTATTTATAGCATGCAGAGCAATAATGACCTATGCTTTAGTATCATATATAATCACAGATATTTAATAAGATTTTTTGCCTACTCATTTTCAGTTATTTAATATGACCATATTTTAATGAAAGTTGAAAGCTGAAAGTTATAAATTCTCACTCACAGTGGATCCATTGTACTTAGAACTTTGCCACATATATTTAGTGCTGTGCTCATGAACAAATCTGGAACCCAGAGAATAAAATCACTGGGATCTTGGGCAAGTGCTGTGTGTTGTAGCACTGAGGACTGTACTGACTTGGCTCTTCTGAGCTTGGCTCGAACATGGCTTCTTCAGCATCTCAGTCATGTTTGTGGTTTTTAAAATCTCGTGGTAACAAACTGGAAAACCCCATATATTTCTTGTTTTCATAATAAAAATCAGAAAAATATATTTTCTCTTTTGTAAAATTTGCATTTAAGATAAACAGAGAGCCATTTAATGAAAAGTCATTTAGTATAAGAGTAAAGAAAGTTACAAGTGTGATGAGGAGGTTATAGCTGTTGATTTTCAGCTGCTGTTGGGGGGGCATTGAAAGAAGAATTTGTTGAAAAGATACCATACCTAAAGAATAAGAAGAATTCCTAACAACCTTTTATAGAAGTTTGCAAATTCTTTGGGAGGTTTCCAGGAGTAATCAATACAACTTCCAGTAGTTCAGCTGCCTGAAAGATGAACGTAAACACAGCAAAAATTACTTTGAAGTGTACCCAGGTGAAACATGCAAGATCGAGATTGCATTTAGGGAAGCCAGTTGTTCCCCAAACTTCACAAAATCTTTTTGTCCCATCAAAGCAGGAAACAAAATTAGGCCTTTTAACAAACCTTTATTATAACAGCATATTGCATGGTAACCAAGAGCCTTAATTACCATGCCAAAAAGGAGCCTGTTGTTTAATTTCTGATTTTCTGTTTACATAATAAACAAGTTCATTGAGGAGTTTCATTGCTGATCTTCTGAGTCAGGTCATGCATACTGTTTGTTCTCAATTCACATATGTAATTGTCCTTGGAAATTAATTTAGCTCTCAGAGATTTAAGTTTGAAAATATTGACATTTATGTCTTTTCTCACAGGAAAGAACTTATCACAATTGTTGAATAACATATAGCAATGGTTGTGCTCAGTTAAATCATGAGGTTTAACTCTTGAGAAATTGAAATTACCTAGATGTGATTATTTTAGGATAAATATGCATCATCAGAAAAACCCATATATTAAAAATTCGCTTTGGTGACACTTTTGAAGAAATTTCTGGGGAAGAGATCTTCAGCAGGCATCAATTTCTGCTTAAAACCAGAGAGGGAGTGTTGGAATAGCTGATAGTACACTGGTGTCTGACTGGAATGAGAGGAATCAGGTTTCTGGTTCTGGCTCACATAAAAGCAGAAGTGGCTGTACCAAGGCAGAGTCACTCAGAGAAGACAGAAGCAAAGAAACTGCTATGGTATGGCAGTTTCTGCACAGATGAGCATGGTGGAGCACTAGCTTGAGCACAGATCTCTGACCCAGCATATTTATGTTAAATCTTCAGGTCTTCCCTGAGGGCATATGTCTTAGGTAGTAAGTCCTGGATCCTTCTTTCAGAACCAGCCTGTCCAAGACTTCCTCTCGCAACATCATTCCTACCTGTTTTATATCTGAGTTTGATCTTTTGTATGGATATTCAGATAAATGCTTCCCATGAATGTCAGTTTATAACTCATGAGAAACAGCATATGATGGTAGAGACACACTGTGAATTCCTTCTGCAGAGATGACTAATTTCCCTTTTTTCCTTCCCTCTCTATCCAGATAACAAGCCAGAAGGTGATCCACACCCTGGAGAACTTGTTCATCATTTGTATCTGGACTTATGAAAAGGTTTACACACAAGGAAAAGAAACTCACTGGAGTCTAGCTTGGTGGAAACAAGTGGTGATTTCACTCAAAAAAATGGATCTCACCTCCCCACACAAACCTACAAACAAGCCAGGAGTTCTGGGGAAGTTAATAAGTTGTATGCAGCCTGTTGGTCTCTTTGAAGAGGCAGGTGACTGGGGATTTGATTTCAGCTTGAGGCTTAGGGTTTGGATTGGTTTTTCCCCCTGAACCAGGAGAACAGGCTGTAATGAACACCTGAGCTTGTCCTGAGGTCTAAACTGCAGCTCAAGACAGGTCTTTGGAAGGAATTTGCCTTATGGTACCTGCTGTGTCAAGTAAAGCCAGGCTATCATCTCTGCAGCTTTCTGGGAACAAAGGAAAAATCAAAGCACCTTAGAGATGAACCTTGTAAAGGATTGAATAAGGTGGGTCTAGACTTTTTGTGTCATGGCCTACAACACCTCAGCTCTCTGCAATCTCGTTGTGGGTCTATCAGGAACCTGAGATCCAATTTCAGACCAGAAGGAAGCAGCATGCTGGAAATTGTAGTCTGGAAATGCTAGTGTCAGCCCTTCAGAGCAAATCTGATCAGGCCTTGAATTTCTTCTTAAGCTCATGTTTTCTACTTGCTGTAGCATCCAGTTTGAAACTCGCTACTTCACAACCAAGCTGTGGAAGAGCAAGAATGGAAGTTCACTCTTGGCACACCTGCTTTGGCACACACAGTGCTAACAACTATTTGAACTGTCCCAGGTGAGGGAAGAGAACCTCTTCCACACCATGATGTTTGATGTCACAAGCATCAAATCAGGTAGGGTGGGCAGTACCTGCAGTCTGGTTGGCTTACCTGGCCCAAGTGCTCCCTTCCACATGAGATGCACATTGCCTGTGTGCCTTTCTGTACCTGCACTGGGCAGTGCAGGTCAGCATTCACTTGAGGGGGGCTGGCTCCCTTCCTGCCTGGACCCCTTCTGTCTTCTGAGATGCTCCAATATATGTTTACAGCAGCTCAGGGAACCTTAGAAACTCATTATGTCCAACTAGCACAGACAGAATAGTTCCAGCACAGTCTCAACCATTTGCAGGATTACACCAAAACGTAATTTTTTTTTTCTGTAAGGGCAAAGTTCATTATCTCATTTTAGAAAAAGGGTGAGACAGGTGCTCTCTGCAAACATATTTAATAAAGCCTCTTGATTGCTCTGAATTATGTATGGTAATTATCTTGTTATATAATTAGAAGCTCTTATATATACTTTCCTTAATCTTGTTGCTTTGATGTTACACTTGGGCGTCTGTATTACTTTGTGGGATGCAGTCCAAAGCTGTCTGGATACATTCCAAGATTACTAATGCAAAGACATATTTGCAAAACAGGACTTTTAAAGTCAAGCAAACATGGGTAAAAGTTTTTTTCCTGTCACTCTGCTTAAAGTTTTGGAGTTTAAAACACTGATTAGTGTAGTGACTTTTGCCAGATTTGTTCAATATTCAGTGATAGTAGCTGTCACTGATTGTTGAACTATCAGTGTTTGTGATTGTTTCCCTGTCTCCAGTTAGGAAAAAAAACCCTAAAGGTTCATCTGAAAGATGTATAACCTGTGGGGGATCATATGCAGGTGGAAATTTTGGGGTCCTCTTGGCTTTAGAAAGGATGTCTTGGAATATCTTGGAAAATCAAATGAATTTGTCCAAGTGCACACTGGGAGTTTACAGAGGAGAAACCATACTTCTACACATGAAAGTTGCCTCTTCTGAAAATTAAGATAAATTCTGTGGGCACAAGGTGCAGCTTTTTGTCCAGGACAGCTTATTTGTACTGAAGACTGAAATAGTATTTGCATGCCCATGCAAATATGGCCTCAATTACAAGGAAAAAAGTCACTCCCTTCCAGCTGATTAATCCCAGAATGTTCCTGAAACAAAATAAGCATTAGATGAGTTTTGTATGAGACAACATATACCAAATAAAGGAACAGAAAAGAAAAAAAAGGTAAAAGGACATATGCCCTGGAATAAAAACTGACCAAATATATACCTTCTAAAATCAACATTTTATGGGAAAATTTCTGCCTACAAAATTCAGTTTCAATGACTAAACAAATGGAATTAATTCATCATTGAAAGTAATACTCTGAGTGGAGTAGTGGATAACAATTTTAAAAAAAAGTGTTTTTTAGTAAGTACTGGATTTCAAATTTTTGTTGTTTTAGAGGAGAAGGAAAAATATTTGGTAAGAAAAAGACAATACATATTCTTAAATCATGTACAAAATAGCTGTTTCGTTTTTTAGAGAAGGAAATCAACCCTTATTCCACATAATTACCCATGTACTCTTAATTGTATTGTCTTGGTCATATATGCATTTGTAGAGTTCAGTGAAAAACAGGTATAACCTTTGATCTGGGGCACCTGTTTCTGAGCCATTGTTCCAGAGTGTAGTATTTCCCCCATATACTGTTATTAATATTCATTATTATTTGGAATAATTTGCCTTGTACTGAAATTCCACTGAAAGTGTTTCTTAATAAAGTTAAGGAACTTAACTCCTTAATTAAAGTTAATAAAGAGAGCTACTGAATAACCTAGAAACACCTGGTCAATGGTAAGTAATTTTAATATCCCTTTTTGCATGTCACCCACAACATTAGAATAGATTTCCTGTTATTGCTTGGCATAATTAAAGTACTCCACCCAATTTCTATAAAGTTCACAAAGCACACCGTCTGAAATCCCACAAACTCTTTCAGGAAAAAGAGAAAATTTGAGAATAAACATTCACAATTTATTTTTAAGTAAAAATTAATCCAAGACAGGCATAAGAAACCCAGAAGCTGTTGGGTCAACCAGTTCTACATTGCGAACTAGCAAGATACCCATAGTTTGCAGATCATCCTTCTGTGCCTGTGGTTAAAGTTGTATTAATGATTTTAGGCAGGTAAGTACTTGTATGCTCTGACAGCTGATCCTAGCTTACCCCAGAGAAACCCTGGAACATTAAAAGGGATAACCAGAAACCCATTGAAACCAGTGTCTTCAAATAAGTTACATAAATGGAGCAGAGTGGAACAGGAGGAAGAAGGGGTGGATATAATGGGGAGATGGCCAAAGGGAGAAATGATGACAGATTGAGCCTATTATTTTTTAGCAGCAAATAAAATCAAGGGAGTGGAAGCATGGTGAGAGATGTGAAGATTTATGGCGAAGAAGCAGCAATCACCCTGGTCCTGGTGCCCTGTGAGGAGCAGCGGGTGCTCTGATCAGTGCAGGGAACATGGTCATGCCTGCCAACCATGCACCAGATGAAGCAGATAAGGTCACTCACTCCCACAGAGGACAGACTTCGGAGCCTTTCTTCTTAGACACATGGGAAAGCATGGGAAAGAGTGGGGATATGGCTCACTGCTAAACAAATCAGAGGATTCCTTGGAGAATTTTTGTGATGTTCCAGGCAAAGGCAGATGCCAACTCTAGAGTACCATGTTAGGTGAATGGTAAAGAACAAAATTGTAAGTAAGACTAGTTCTCATTGATGATAAAGAAAATATCTGTACATGTAAACCTCCTGCCAAGCCTTGATTTGCAATAAGAACAGTTGGCTGGATTTCCAAGGGTCTTTATTCAAATACTGACTGGACACGCAAGACAGAAACCTGTAGTATTAAATCAGATGTGTTAAAATATAGTTCTTTCCTCCCAAGTGATGACTCAGTAAATAATTTTAGATATGAACCATTTTACTGGATGGAGGGAAAGGAATTAGGTTAACATACAGAAAAAAAAAGGCATTAAACCAAGCTCCAAATTTCAAGCTTACTAGTAAGGCTGTCTTTTCAGTGAAGTTTTTAAGAAGGAACAGCTATGCTCCCCTCTTGAAGAGACCCAAATTCCAAAGGATTCCTCTTGTCATGAAGGCAGATGTTGGGTACAGAGTACCCTGTGGCATTACAACTGGCTCTGCAGAGCTGCATTTTGACTCCATCCCACTGTGTCTCTGCTGTGGTCCTTCCCAGGAGCCTCCCCACCAGTTCCTCACAAGGTACCTTGGCAGTGGAAACCCCTTTACAAGGCTGCTGTTGCTGGCTGGCACTGTGTGAGAGGAGAGGGGAGCCCTGCTGTTCCTCTTGCCTCGTCTGCAGCTTCTAGGCTGCAATCCTGTCACTCAACAGAGATGCTTTGAACAGGTTTTTTCACAACATAAATACAACATTTATGATTTCAACTTTCCGGTGAGTCTGTTGTTGCCAGCCACACTCCAAATACTGTATGGGCTGACTGTAGATTGGGCATGTTTAAGCCTGCTCATTGGTTTCTCCATCTGAGTGTTTCACTTCTGCACTAGATGCCACCAGAGTACCTGCTTTTCTGGGTTTTTAGATATCAGTAGTCATCTGGGAGAGAATACCTTTCTATTTTGCCTCAGGGAAGCAGGCTTGCATGCCCTATGATCTTGTTTCTTTTATTGACATACAACTAAAATTGCAGCCAATAGCTGTGATGATTAACTTTTGGGCTTTATTCGATGCCCGTTTCTATAAAACCAGGAGGAGCAGTTGGAGCAGTATTGGTGCAAGCCTTAAGCAGCAAAAGAACTCAAACCAGCCAAAAACCATCTGTGTGTCTCAGGTGAATGGGAAATTCCACCACTGTGTGTTTGAACAAGTAAATCTGTTGTGCTCATTCCAACACTTACGTGTCTTCTTACTTTTTTTTTAACCCTAAAAATACAAATGTCCGCAGCAGGCATAAAATATTAAATGCATAAGTTTCTTGAGACTGTAGCAAGTTCATGGATGCAATGATCTCCGTAATCCTGAGTCCATTACAGAGGTGATTGTATCTTACAGGGAACAAGACAGTCTCATCAAGTATGAGAGATCTGAATGATAGAGTGTTTGTGGGTCAAACATAAACACCACTGCTAGCAAAGGCTTGCATTAGAGCAGAGTGAGTCCTTTGCTATTCTTTTACCCTAACCACCCCCCAAGGCTGGGCACCAAGACAGGGTTTACAGTCATGAGATGCATGTGAGAACAGATATATGCTTCTGCTGGCCCAGTCTGTTCCAGGGAACTGCAGCTTGGATGAATTCACATTCAGAGGGGGCAAAGTAGGAAGACAATTCTTCAGTCTTGTGGATCTGAGTACAAGATACCCACCTGGGTGTGGTTACCCAAGGTCAAGCAAGATGCCATTAATATCAAAGTACAAACTGGATCTTTTCAGTCAAGTCTCCCCACTCCCTCCCTTGCAACACAAGCAATCTTTTTAATGGTTTCTTGTACAATCCTGATGTGCAAATCTACTGACAGGTGTAACAGGACAAACATCCTCTTTCTGGTCATGCCAAAACTTAATTTTGAGTAGTGTGCAGTTCCCAAAGCACAGAGGACTCATTGTGCCTGGGTTGTTATGCACTCAGCACAGCAATCTTACTGCACTAGTTGGGTCATCTAGGGGACTACCTATTTTCATTCAAAAAAAGACACCCATGGAGTGTGAATCATACTCCAAATATTGATGACACTGTGAGAGTGTAGACACCTTGCTGACATGAAGACATCGTCATTGTAAATGCCTGAAGTTTAGTGAACTGAGTCCATCAGCTGTTTAATGTAGGCCTCAGATTATGGTCCCTATGCCACAGAGTACTCCTGAGCATCTTCTGGGTGACTGGGGAACTTGTTTGTCATACCAAGAATAAAAATTTCTTTACTGATCTTTGTCTTGAAATTAAATGATAATTTTCTGGAGCTCTTTTGTCTCTCTTGTTTGCATATCCCCCCATCCTCCAGCACACACACCCAGACCATGGGTATACACAGAGAAAATGAGTGTATGTCAGACCGAGGGCTAAGTTAGTGTTCTGTGCATACAGTACCATTGTGGAAATAGGAATGGAAAATTTCAATGAGCCACCACAGACTCAAGTCTTTCTCGCTTGTCAAATGCAAGTCTAATCACAAATAACCTGGAACACTTTTCAACTTGTTGAGAATACTTATGGGTGTGGTTGTAATATGTTTAACTTGTGTGCTACGGAGACTAAGTACATTTTTTAAGCTTCAAGTTTGCCAGGACAGATTCATCTCAATTCGCCTCAAATTTCATTTATGACATTTATTATAGCCAAGAAAGTATATGAATATTCTTCAAGAAAATGCATCAGCAAACACACCACTGATTCTGAATGTCTCAGTTATAAATACTGAAGACTAAAGCCTCTACAGTGTCTTAAATGTCTGCATCACACTCACCATAGCGTAGTACAGTGTTTGGATGCATCTTTCCTTCTAAACTCCCTAGATAATAAGTAAATGAAAGGTGGAGTTAAGGCTACTGATGTGCCGCCTGCTGCAGATGCCTCTTTGCATGGTCTGTCCCCACCCCTTCCGTTCGGGATGACTCTTGAGTGAAGCCTCTCCTCCTCATTTCCCAAAATCTACAGAAGAGGTGAAGAGCACCTGAGAACTGGATGGGCAGCACCAGGAGTGAAGCTGTCAGCAAGAACTGTTTTTCTTCTTTTCCAGTTTAGAGAAATCTAGTGTCTCACTGAGAAGAAGTGAGCTGGGCTGAAACAGGATCCTGCACTCCAGGTATGTGAGGGTAAACTGGTCCATGCAGACTGAGTTGACAGCAGAAAAGGATAACTACTTCTACTTGTGCTGAGAGGGAAAATCTGAAATTGCTAAGCAAGTAGATATAGCTCTTTGAAAAGCCATGAAACAATCAACAAAACCTACTCATTTAAAGAGAGGCTATAATTTGGTTCCAGTAAAAAATTGCACAAAGACAAGTATCAAGGGGCAGATAAGGTGAAGATAAAGGCTATCAAATTTGGGAAAGACTAATTTCATTTTGAGTCTTTGCTACAAGCTGTGGTACAGCAATAGTTCTGAGGACACTGATAATTTATGTTCATCAAGTAGCATGTTCACATTAAAGGACCATAATAATTTTTTCACTCTTAATGGTAATGAATTTCCATTCTTTTTCTTGCTTGGTCCACTGAGCCCTTAGCATTTAAATGAAATGCTGATGTAGCTTAAAATGTTATCACTTGACCCGGGAAAAGGGCAGAGATGTCACATCTTGGCATCAGTAGTCCAAGGTCCTGCCAAACAGCACAGCACTTTGAGATCACGTGCTCATACTCACTTTCTGAGAAGTGGAGATTGTCCTTACCAGGATCTTCGCCTCTGTTTAACCTGATTGTTTTTAAAGATATTTTTAACCTCACTTTCCAGGTATAGATTTGTTTTTTCCTGATGAAAACTAAGACTCAGCAGAATATAACTATGTGATTTGTTACTCCTAGAAATGCAGTAGTTCGGGTCTGTCCTACCACCTTTGGTGGAGCCCATCTTTGTGTTGTGTAAATAACTCTCCTCATTTTTTATGTTACTTGCAAAAAAGCTGAATAATATCAAGACACCCAAGAGAGAGCAGGACCACTGGAGAGAAGGAGAAGCTCTAAGAAGGCTTTCTCTCAAGGAGCAGTAGGATGACACAAGACTTAATATCTGTGGTTTTTCCCATTAGCAGCAGTAACTTTTCCCCCTCTTCCCAGCATCTCCTCTGTGCTGCAGCACAGTGATGGAGAGAGGGACATAAGGGCGAGATGCTGCCTGCTTGGAACTGTGCCATGGGGAAAGCAGGAAAAGGAAAAGTGTAATGGCTGAAATTGGTGGGAAGAGGGAATGAGGTGAGACTGGAAAAGTAGGAAATATCCTGGCGTGTTGCTTTGCCACACCACATTGCGTGGGACAAAGCAGGAGGGAGCAAATAAACTTCTGACTGAACAGGATCCCATCAAACTTCTGAGCAGTTCAGGTGTGGCTGACTATTTACTAACGTTCTCCGCTGCCTGGTGCCTGGAAAGGAGCCAGCTGGCCGGGCCTCAGTCAGCACAGGCCAAAGAAATGGTTTCTGGGAAGCAACCAATAGATAGGGAGTAGGCTGGTTCACAACTATTGCATAGCTTAGTGCCTCCCAAACAACACTTCCTTGAAGGGGACACCATAGGTTGTGCCCTTCTGAACAAAATACCGCAGTAAGACTGTGGCTGCCATCTCAGAAGGCAGCAGTGTTAGCCATCTTTGGGAGTGCCTGTGGTATCTCCAGGCAGACTCCTATACTTCAACAAGCTCATTCATCTTAGGTTTTAAAAAAGAGATAGGAAGCACTTCACTATGAACAGACCTCTCTCAAGCATTTTCAGGCATTTCAAGAATTATGGGGGGCTTAAACTAGAAGATAATCTCCTGTGTGGGTAACATCTTCCACTTTCATATAATGCCAAAACAACGGAGGTCTTAATCCTGAAGATCAGGCTACTTCATACTTCCTATAACCAAGGCTAACAGATGTTGAGAAAGGTGGGATGAAAATTAACGCCTGTAATCAGTTCTCAGTTATCAGCACAGAGGATTACTGATGATGAGAGATCATCCATCTCATGGATTTATCTGAATGATAAATGAATGATTAGAGCAGTAAAGACATGTCTGCCCAGTTCCTGTATGTCTACAGCACCATCAGCCAGGGTTATGGTTGTAATTAAGTGTATTTGCTCAAACTCAGTGCTGAACCTGCCAGATCTGGTGACAGCAGCCCTGGGGTTGGGAGAGGATGGGGAAGAACAGTGTCTCTGCACTGGGAAGGTCGGTTATCTTGGGTATAAAACAGTTTAAATGCATATAAAATATAGATTATTTTATTTGGCCAGAGTGAATAATGCAAATTGGAAAGTGTTGTGTAGGGCATAAGCAAGTGGTAAGTCTCTGTGGCATCAACTCTCTGTTCTTCAGTCTGTCCGTACCATGGTTCCAAATGTGTCCGTATTGCCTAAGCAAAATTTTCCATTACTCTGTGAAATGTAGCCCTCTGCTGCTCTAGTTAATGGAAGGCATGTATGTTTATGGGAATTTCCTGCTCTTCCATGAAGATTAGATAGTTTTATGAAGTACATGTTACAACGCAAACTAAAATAATAGGTTGATGTAGAAATTATGAAGTGGAGACAGTCATAGTGTATGTGCCTGTGTACTGCACGCCCAAGGACAGTTTCAAAGTCAGTACATGACTAGGAAATGCTGCTAGTATCATTGCCCCTGCAGATTTAATTGGATTCCTTGTATAGATGCATTGTAACACCACTTTTAATTACAGGATCACAATCTACTTTTTGCACAGAGTTCATTCCAAGCTCCTGACACAGAGAGTCAGAACAACTTTTGACTTTAATCTGTCTAGCACATCTACTGGCTCATTGTCTCTAATTGCTACTTTTGGAGAAGGGATAAAACCATATACTCTCAAATATTCTGAATGAGGCTTGCACATAAGCTTGTTTTCTTGCAGTCCCTTTCAAGGGCATAGGGGCACATGGCACTGGAATCTCGTTCACAAATCCATACTGCAGTTCTTCACTAACTGCGCCCAGTGCTTCTGCTCTCAGAAGAGCAGTGATGCTGCTAGAGAAAGCACAGATGAGCTACCAGGCACCAGCACCAAGAGAAGCACTGAACACTACACTTCAATGCAGCAGTTGAGTGCTGTGGTCCTTGCAAGTAGTTCAGAGAAAGCAGCACAGGATTGCCCAGGAAAACACACATGATGGACCCACGCCTCTGCAGAGAGTGACATTGGAAGCCATAGTTCTTCACACCATAGTGCTGACACAGCCACAGGGCAGCAAAACAAATGTGACATGAGTGTCAAGACCTGTATGTGCAGGTTGTTTGTAATTTGATAACTTTGAACTTGGTAATTTCTCTTTATTCTCAGCTTAATAACATAATAGAAGAAGAGGCATTCTGCACTGGAACATTACTTTTGCTTTTTTCTACTTTCTATTTTCATACAAGGATGCCAATGTTATTCACAGAAGTTATTGAATTACTTTCAGAAGGCCGTATTTGCTTTTTTGCCTTGAATAATTTCTGTCAGCAAATTATTTTTACATTCTTGCTATCATTTTTCTTCTTTTTTTTTTTTTTTTTTAGGTTTTCAAATGGCCGATCCTTTTCTATATAATACTGGAGAAAGGTCTCACTATGGGTGCCTTGGACATGAAGTACAAATCGAGTACCTTAAGGCATATGTTTGTAGACCATCTTTTTCCACGGACAAAGCTGTGATTGTGGTTCATGATGTATTTGGATGGAGGTTCCCAGATATTAGATACATAGTCGATTTGATAGCAAGTCATGGATACATGTAAGCAACTTTCTTTCCTATCTTCCCCTTAAATGCACTGATAGATCACCAGGCCCAAAGCTGGGCATGGCATATGACGTTTCCAATACACAGAAGACAACCATACCATTTCAGTGTGAGCAAATAAAAAAGAAAATAGGCAAAATATTTCCATGGAGCCACCAAAGCTATTAAAACTGACCCAGGAAAAATGGCTACCTGATCACAAAGGCACAAAAAGTCTTGAAGTGCCTGTGTTTGTGCTTATGAAGCAGTGGTAGTGATCCAAAGAGAAACAGTGGTATCTATTTTAAGTTGTATAAGCTTCTCAGGACCAAATATTTTGAACATTTGCTTTAGCTTGTAACAGCAAAGTGGTGTTATATATATGTGTTTGTATAGAATCAGGAGGTTTGTTTAATGCCTTTATTTTTTAATTGTGTCTAAGGAAACAATGAGCATTTATTTGTGTCTTTTTTTTTTTTTTTTTCCATACAAAGATATACCTTTTAGCTAGCTGATTACCAGAATAGGATGAGTAAAACATGATTCAGACAGTGATCATGTAGATATATACTCTGGACTAGAAGATATTAGGAGACATTTAAACATCCACAGATTCAATGAAAATAGACTTAATTCCATATCTCACACAGAACCATCTGCCCAGACTTCTTCAAGGGGACAGAACCCTGGAAATCCACTGATCACTGGCCTGACTTTCCTGACTGGATGAAAAATCATGATCCTTTGAAAGTAGACAAGTAAGATACATATTTATACTTGAACTTTAAAAAGCATCTAGCAAACAAAAAGAATTTATAGGAAATGTTGGAAGTGGCACCTCACAGCAGGGCAAGCTGGCTGCACAACCACAGTTTCTTATTCTGAGTGACTCTTCTGTGGTCCTGGGCACCACAGAAATCCCTGTCTTGGCTGGGATTTGAAAAGGATCATCTGCTATGCCCATCACTCTGCTTATTGTCCTTATCTTTTCCTGAGCCTTTTCTGACTATGTTATACTGGCCACAGTGGCTCACAGTGTTTCACAAGCTATGTAATACCCAGCACTCTCACCCACAAGTTCTAGTTCTGTGCCCAATTCCTCAAGATAAAGAGGAAAATTCTTCTGCAACTGCAGATGTTATCTGCCAGTTATCACATGCCTATCTAGCTTTCTGCTTTCCTGATTATGAGATTGTCCTGAGCAGCACTATGTAAAAACTTGCTAGACTAACCAAAACCTAAGATACATCTGATCAACTCTACTATTTTTTCCAGTGTAAAATAGAGGGATCATTATCTGTATAACCTAACAGTGCCTGTGACAAGGCTTCCCTGAATTATGGGAGGCATTGCTGTTTCTTCAGCACCTTTCACCACAGCTCAAAACTTCAGATGATAGTGAGGCAATGACACCCCATTACTCAGCCACCATCCTGCAAGCCACAAGCATTCTTCTGGCCCTGTTCCAGACATTCAGCAGCCTCACTCTATCTTCAGTGTCTCTCAGCAAAGTTTTGACCATACAATTCCAGAAGCTGTGACCAAATGTTTTTGAAAAGAAAAATTACTAACAACAATAAAAAAATCCTGCTCCAAAGAGGAGCAGATATATGGGTAATGTATTAAAAAAATTAAGATGTCAGGACATGCCTTTTCTGTCTTCTGAGGGATCACTTGCAGGTGAACATTCCAGTTCAGATCCATTGCTCTTTCAGAGAACATGGAACCCAACGTACTCATCAATTTTTAGTATTCTTTCAAACAAACATATTCTGAGAGAGTATGGCCATAGGCCTAGGACACAATGTCCTCTTCATGTCACTCTCATACTGTTTTTTTTTTGGTCAGCCTAACCACACCTGAATGACCATACAGCTCTACTTAATGTTTGAAAATACAGGTAATAGTTTATGAATTCTGCGTTTAAAATTAATTTAAAACTTTGTAGGTAATGAAGAAGATAAAATTGTTGAGAACCCTGAAGTCATCAATTTTTTAAAAAACTACTTGTTCTCACCTACAATAAAAATATTTTTCATGTTTTTTTTAATTGAGCCTCATGCAAAAATTATTTTTTTAAACATTGTGGTTACTGACAATGTAATTTGAGTAATTGCTACTTTAGCATAACATTCTTGCATGTGGGCTTGATAAGATGCTTTAATATTAACTCATAACAGGAATGACATAGGAAAAATCTTTATCTAAATAGGTGAGCTCTGTAGAGATAGTACAGTGAAGCTTATCTATTCCTGCAGTCCATAATGCAAGATGTTGTTCTACTTGCAGATATGTCTTGTCTTTAGTTGTCCTGTCCTAGACAAAGTGATTCAAATAAAAATTAACTAATTTTGAAAACAAAGGAGCAGGTGACAATTCAGGTAAGTATTTAAGTGCCTACACCTCTACTTCCTTAAACTAGGACCAGAGATGTTAACTCTCATTTAATAATAGAAGCCACTGCTCTAGCCTGAAATGTGCTTTTTAAAGTAATCTCTGTTTTAAATGGTTGAAGGTGCAGACAGAAAAAATACCATGTATGTTTTTTAATTTACTTCTTAAATTGTCAACTAATGGTTCTGCAATAGATTCCTTAGTTTACTTTTCTTTATATGTCTTAGGGAAGCTGATGTTGTCTTGAAGTATCTAAAGGAACAATGCGGTGCAAAGAAGATTGGTATCGTTGGGTTTTCCTGGGGTGGAATGGCAGTACATCACTTGATGCTGAAAAATCCTCAATTAACCGCTGGGGTGTCCCTCTATGGTAGTGTAGAACGCATGAAAACTTACTTGGGTTCACATGACTATGCATTGTTTGTAATTCTGCTTATTGCTTTGTAACAATTCCTATAAATACTCATCTCAAAGGTGAGTTGTAGATTTTAATTATGGTTATTTCAGCAGTAGGCTATATTGGTACAAAAATATCAAAGATACTGTAAACAACAACAAAAATTAATTCCTTGTTTTAGGAGAGCAGGGAAATATGCTTTCCAAATGCTTATTCTCCATCCAAATAGCCACTGTCCTAAGTAATGTACTTAATGAGTAAACTTAAATAGAAATGTTCTCTTTTAAACTTGCCATTTATCTTGCAGGAATGCTAACCTCACTAACTGACTGTTTCTCAAAACATTATAGGAATAGTTAGAGACTCTGAAGAAAGATACAATTTACTAAATCCAACATTTTTCATTTTTGGTGAGAAAGACCACACTATTTCTTTGGATCAGGTAAGGTGCTGTTCTGGAAAGATCTCTTTTCCCATAGTTCATTTATCCTACACAGAAATCCTTATTAGAAACCATTTTCACATACAAAAAAAATTAGACAAGTTGGATGGTTCTGTTTATATTTCAACTTTCCCCCTATCTTGTTTAGGTTATTCAAATCTTTTTTGAGGTAAGAAATACCGTAAAGGACAGCCATCAATCTCTGAGTGGCTAGATGAGCAGAGTGTGAAGTTGAGCAGGAATATCCAACTTGGTATGAACCAAGCATCACAAACACTTGTATACTACTGCTGTGGATGAGAAATCAGGTAGCTAAATCACTGAATTTGGACACTGAATGGAAAAAAAAAAAAAGTAATTGAACTTTATGATGATGGAGACCAGTGGCTGCTTTTGCTACAAGAAGACAAAATGAACTGTGTCAAAAGAGTGGGCATGAATTTTAGCTGAGACAACAACAACATGTAGACTCAAATGTTTTGACTCCTGGCTGCCATCTAGGTTCTGATATAACCCTTACTGTAAGCATATGTGAGAGACTGAAAAATATATGGGTAGGAAACTGGTGCCCTCTTCTGTGCATAGATTCTTTTCCTTCAGTGACAAGGGTGACATACCACCTCTAGCACAGCTTGTTTTTCATGTAGGGTCTGACTGGAGAACTGGCAGTGTGCTCTAGGAATGCAGAAGTCATTCAGTATTTACTTCTAACTGCATAAGTCAGCATGTTAATTATACCTCATATGTGTCTCCTCTGCAGAGGAAAACAAACCCTTCACTCCCTGTCCTCATTTTATGGCAAGCGTGTATTTTTCCCAGGGGCACAATTTTGGCAAATGCATTTTTTCTGTCATGTGTTACACATTGAAACCACACCTTTTTGTCTTGAAGCTTTATTGCTGTGCAGATTGAATAAGAAAAAATTTCTGCATTAAAAAAACCCCAACAAACCCTCAAATACATAGTTTTCTGTACTGAAAAACAGGGATCCATATTTAAAAAAACCAAAACAACAAAAATCCCATGAAATTATTTACAATGCTCTTTCTCATCTGCACAATGGGTAGAGGTAAGCTTGTGGGGCAAAATAAGTGTTCATTCTTCTATTTTCTGACTTTTAATGGAAATAAAAGCAAATGTATATGGGTACATAAACACATTATTAGTTCTTTGTATGCATACTAATCACTAAAACTGTGCAAGAGCAATGTCTTTTTGTTGTACAGTAAACTGAAAAAAAAAAGCCCTCCATGTTTTGTTAAAGTCTGTTACTAAGCCTATCAAAATGTTTTGGATTGATGGTCACTAAGGGTTATGGAACATGTTCTCTCAAGATCAGAGCTTCAAGTGTAGGTTACAAGCCTGAGAGTATGAAGAGAAACACACCTGTTCCTTTATGGCAACGAGATTTACCAAACTATCTTTCCAGCAACTGTTGAGGTTCTTAGACTCCTATAAACACACCTATACTTAAAAAAAAGCTTCAGTCTTACGCCCAAAGTTGCATTTTCTCTATGAGAAAGAGCAAATTTGGCAAACAAAAAAAAATCATATGTAATGGAAAAAATGCTTTTCTTTTAACAGATCTTCTTATTGGAGGACAAGCTAAAGCAGTATTGTAAAGTTCCATATAAAATTAAAGTTTATCCTGGGCAAGTTCATGGGTTTGCACAACTGAAGCCAGAAGATATGAAACCTGAGGATAAACCTTATATTGAAGAAGCTAGAAGGGATATGATTGATTGGATAAAAATGTTTGTTTGACAATAGCAGAAAGAAATGCTAGGCTTCAAGATCGGTGATTGATTTAATTTGAGAGAAGAAAACAGTCAAGGAAAAATATCTCATTTTGAAAGTTGTCATAAACTAAAATAGGAATGTTTTAATTTATAGCTTTAAATTATTTTTGACAATATATATGGACGATTGTGAAATAAGAGTCAGACTAAAGGATGATTAATCATTAAAAGGCTTTTTGAAGTTTCCTTGGTTTTTATTTGCTTAATTATTTTACATTATGACCTTGATAGTCATGATAGTATTTATCTATTTTTCTTTGCTAGTGAGAATGACTTCATCATGACTTTACCTGAGTAATTTCAGGCTTTATTTTGGTATGATGGTTGGTGGTCATAGGTGTTCACAAAGATGTACCTGAGTTTGCATGTTGACATTTTCTTTTATTATCTATAAAGTATTTTTCTCAGCTTACTGGGCAGAATTTCCTATGCATGAAACAAACACTTGGCCATACTAAGGAGATAGAAAGACATGATGTTGTTAAGTGACACCCTCCAGGTATTCCCTTCCCATATTAAGAAGGGTACTTCTAATATTCCTTCATCAACATCAAGGGAAAATATAAACAGTCCCTCCTATGAAAGTAACCCAGACATGAACACTGCAGAAACCGTGAGTTTGATGTTGTGGTGAAATTGTGGTGATCAGGCACAGGGCTCATGCAATCCTAATTATATTTTTTACTTCACATTATATCCTTGTTCCTCTCTCAATTTCTTCCCCTTTATCGCCCTTATATCCTCCCAACAACATAATGTATGAACTTTATAATTTATAATATATAATTTATAAATTTATATATAATATATATTATAAATCTATAATTTATAAACGATATAGTTTATAATGCTTAAAAAATAAGCATCCCCATGTACACTCTTTGTGTGTTTTTTGAATTTCATTGCCTTGGTAATGACTTTGTAATTAGTTTTTACTCAGAGATTCTCTAAAGAGCCCATCACCCTTTTATTTTTCTATAGCTGTCAGTTTCTCACCCTGTCACCTTGTTGATGTTGCCATAAGTTAAGGCTAGCTAGCCACGTTAATATGACTTTCCCTTTGATACCAGGCAGTCTGGCAGTTTCACACATTGTTACCTTATCAGTGTAACTAGGTGCTGGGTGTCCACATACCTCAACAGACCGAGTATGTTAAACAATACTTGCTCAATGAGCCTCTTAAAAGGACTTACACTTTTTAGTGTACACTGAGTTAGATGCATGGGGAAAATACGAACAAGATAGTCCCAAGAAGCCAAAAAAAAAAACCCTAAAAACTTCACTGGAAACTGTAGAAAATCAGAGAACTTTGGCAAAAGGTTTAGAGCAGCATTCTATCAACATAAAACATCTCACAAAGTATTAACCTTGTCTATTCAACTTATCAAACTCCAAACCCATCTAATTTTAAATTATTCAAACATCTCCAAGAAGAGGGAGTTAGGAGAAGAAAGAGAAAAAGACAAAAAAAGATATAAAAAAGAACAAGTTTAGCTACCATTGCTAGTTCCAGCAGTGTTCAGTCTCTCACAATTGCATGCCCAGCTGTATTAATGCATATTTTAGAGTTCTTATTCAATATGTCAGTAGCTGGTCCTGTTTAATTACAGGAAAGGCATGATTTCTGTGTGTGAGGTCCTGATTTTTGATAATTACTCCTTCTGATATGAGCAGGAGTTCATTTAGCACTCTATTGCTTGCTAAAGAGCTGATATTTCAATCTATTCCTTGCACCTTCTATTACGCAGACACCCAGACACAGTCTGATCCATATGCAATCATTTTATGTGGGTGTATCAAGAAATATCACCACTGTGCCATAAGAAACCTGGAGAATCTTGCCTCTTTTCGGAATACAACCCTGACAGTGAAAGCACAGACTTGGTGGCATTGTCTTGCCAGGGAACTGTCTCTTAAGACTATTTGCTGCCTTCATCTCTGGTGAAGATGGCCAGCCATCTCTGGGCAATTGTGAGCTACAGTCATAAAAATTATTTTGTGAGATCACTTCAGATGGAAAATATTTATATCAATGAACTTTAACTAATAGGAGAATCAGTGCTGCTTATTTCCCAGGTCTGAGGTTCGGCTTTGTAGTCAATGAGTTTTCAGGTGGAAGAAGAAAGAAGACTTTTGTGTGTGTGTAAATAAGGGCATTTTAAGGTATGTGAGCTTAATTTTTCTTTTCAGTTGTATAGGAAATCTTGAAATCCATGACAGAAGTGGTTATCTCTTGAACTCAAGGACTGACAAAACTACACAGCCAAGGTCACTGCTGTACATTAAAATGTGCACTGTAAGGTACAGTGCAATACATTTATCATCAGTGTGACTTGCTGCTATTTGCCATCCAAAAAAATGCTGGAACTCAAACTCTTTTATTCTTCCAGTACCAATAAATAAGCCTGGTCTACTGGCTTGTTGGGCATGACAAAGAGTTAGGACTGAAGACATTATTAATTTATGTAATACTTGCATTTAGACAGTCCACAGTCAGGCAGGGGATTGTTGGTTTTGTTCTCTTTTAGATACACTAAGTACTTAAGCTTTTGCTTTTAATTCTGAGGAACAGCATAGAAAATGGATGAAACAATTTTTCCAGACAAACTAGGAACGGAATGTTTTCCAAAGGCAAAGGAGGAGATGAACGTGCCTGAGATGACTGAAAAATGGGTGCATGCAGACATGCCTAGGTCATGGTCCTAGGACTAATCAGGCTTAATTTGCTGCAAAAAGGATACACATGTCCTGAAATACTCCTGACTTGCCCTGGGAAGGTGGTGACTGGGAGTGTGTTGACACAAATAAATAATTTACTAGATCTAGCCACTGGCTGCCTTCATGGTTCTCAGCAATGAAGGAAGACATCAGAATCAGGGTATAGGCCAAAACAACCTTAGGGCCACCAAGATGGTAAAAGGGCTGGAGCACCTTTCCTGTGGAGCCAGGGTGAGAGAGTTGGGGTTGTTCAGTCTGGAGTTCAGCGGGAGCAGGGCTAGGCTGGGGGCTGGGGGGCTGTGTCCATCCTCACCCTCCACAGGTGCAGAGGAGAAGGTTGTGTCGGGAGGGCACAGGGAAGGTGAGGAGGCAACAGCCATTAGGGGAACCATGGAGCTCTGAGACATTTCACAACTTCTCTGTGGCAACTTGCCCAGAGAAGTGACAGAATCTCCCTCTTTGGAGAGTTTCAAGACCTTCAGGGTGAGTGAAACTTTGTGTGGTCTTGTCCTGGCCCATGGGAGATTGGACAAGATAAGTTCCAAGGGCACATTCAAGCTCCAACCTCATTTGATCCCAAAATCCCCATGATGCCCTGACCTGGTGCTTTCAGTACATGCCAAGCCTGTTTCTGTACAGGTTAAGTCTTTTACCATTGTCCTCAGAGGGTTGTACCAGCTGTATCTTGTGTTACCAAACATTGAGGTCCCAGTCCCACAATGTTTCCATGTGTGCCAAGGAGAGCTCCAGGCCCTTGGCACCACTCCTGTGCCTACACAACCTCAGAATAATTCTCAAGTGTGAAGGCTTTGTGAAGGCAGTGCCATACATGATGCCATTTTTGTAGGAGACAAGGGACAAGCATGATGAAGCTCTTGGAAATAGGAATTTGAGGGAGCTGTGAAAACAGTGTCTGCTGTAGATTGTCCTGAAGTAAAAAATGCTGGTTGAATTATTGGTGTTAAAACCTGTTTGAAGTGAGATAGAAACATGCATTGCATGTGCAACAGTTTTTTCCTGTCTGTTTTCCCAAATACTACTCATCTTCTTAAAAATAAGCATTCAGTGGGGAGCCTTTTTAGGTGATGCTTGTCCTTATGATCCAGGTGTCGTGGGTGTGGGATAGTGTGTGTGGGATGCAGCTGCATGTTGTGTAAACAGATTTTATAGGAGAGATGTGAAAGCCTGCTTGCACTCTTCTCCAAAGGCACCAAGACATGGGTCATCAGGGCTGGCACAGGGTGTCTCCAGCTGTTCTGGGCATCCAGCTTCTCCTGCTGCTCACAGCATGTGGCCACATGTGTCATGGCCTCTGGGGTGCCTGAGAAATTGTTCCTTGGGTTGGTTAGTTGATCTCACTGGTGGTGGATGGCCTGACCTCATCTCTTCTCACCCTTCTTTTTTCTCATTCCCATTCTTCAGTGAGCAGGTAAGGAGTTTGCACAGAGTACGTAAAAGTGTCCTTCAGGTCTTTCTTTAAAAGCTGTATTGAGGCAAGGGGCCTCATACCTACAGAAACGGGAGGATGGTTTGGCTTGAGAGAAGGAAACGAGGTGGTTTTTGCACTTCTCAGTCACGGCATAACTCCAGTTTAGGCGAGATCTGCTGCAGCTTGTTTTATCACAGCTTGTTTTCAGCACTGCATTAACAGCACCGTGGTTAACAGCTTCACAGCCAGACTATATTTGCTCCAGGAAATGTCCACAAGATGGGGCCCCTTTCCTTGACAGCCACGAAGAAGTCTTTTAGGGACTTTGGCTCTAATTACAGTAATCAACACTCTGAATGGTCCCTGTCAAATCCTGCAGTAAAAGTACACCAGTGTTAGAGGAAACCTGGCTTCCTAGTAAGTGGAAGCTGCAGCAAGCAAAGCTGTGGAATGTTGTAATCTCTGCATGCAGCAAGGCATCAGCCTGTTGGGTTGTGATAAAAGGTGGAATGTCACCCAGTTGTTAGGAGTCTGTAGTGATTCAGAGAAAACACTGGTTGTCACACAGCACCATCACACCCTGTGTTTTACTTCACCCTACTGAATATTTATCAGTTTATCTCCTGTAAGAAGCAAAATCAAATTACCTTGGGATATCATTAGAGCTTGATAAGGCAATAAGTTGGAAGAAGTGTGATTTGAATTTTAACCCAAGGGTATTCTCCTTATGCTTGCTCATCATGAGTAAGATCTTTCTTTTTCCAATATAAGCAAGTATAAATAGGGTTACACTAAGCTGCTTAAAGGAATTTTAACTGTGGCAAACAGTATTAGTTCCAAAATGCTGAGTTAATCTCCTTGCAATTTTCTGTTAAACTTAATCGGCCAAATAGTGCAAAATCACTTTAAAATTCCTCGGCAAACTAAAACTCAATTGAGAAGGGCAGCCCAAGTATTTATCACTGGAAAAGCAGTATTCAAAGAATAGCAGCTAATAAATCTGAATGTCTGCTATCCAAGCATCACCAGTCGTCGCTAGACGTAGAGAAGCCTCTACTGCAGAATGAAGTATTGTGGAGACAGATTTGTGTCTGGCACTCCTATGCTGAATGAGAAAAAGGGGAGTAGACAGCTTGATGACATGCCATAGAAGAAACTGGACAAGGACTGATGAGCAATGGGAAGAATAAATAGATGGATGAAGGAGAAGGCAGAGAAGCATTTCAAACTAGTGCTGTTTGGAGTCTTGTTACCTATTTCTGTGTTGATACAATAGCTCCAGGCTCATTGCTGTGGGTGAGAGAACAGCACAGATGCTGTTGTGCTGTGGCTGCAATATTAGGAGTTCACAGATAAGACTCTGCCCAAACTGGGTCTTACCCAAATTGTTTTGCTGTTTGGTTTTATTTTCTAGAGCGGGTTTATGTGGTAAGCTAAATCTTGAAACTGCTTCTAATACCATCTACTGCATTAAAATTGTAGCAGAGAAATTGAAGAGGGATTATTGAAAGTGTATTAGACATCTCATTTGGCATCTATTGTAATTAGTTAGAAAATCTAGAATGGGAAAAATAACTAAGATATATTCCAAACAAAAAAAGAGTTAAGCATTGAAGAGTGAAATTGATTTTTATTGCCAGCATGCTGCATTTCACTTTAGTAAGGAGACCAGCCAGACCAAGGAATATTGTTCCAGTACATACATTTACATGGGAATAAGCAAACAGTTCCATTTTGATCAGTTAAGAGTGATAGCAGAGCAAGGCTAAACAGCTTCTCAGACTAGGGTAGAATAAATTCTCTCCGTATGACTACCTAATGCCTGTGAAGGGGAAGAGTAGGGATCACCAATTGTTAGTTTGGCTTAAAAAGATGCTAGAGTGGCCTGTCTCCTGTTGAAAGATACACGAAACTAAACTGAGCTTGAGGGTTTCTTCTGAGATGACCTCCTAGGTCATAAACTCTATAGAAACCTTCCTTGAGGAGAAAGTTTCCAGCTTGCCCTTTAAAATATAGACCTCTGGAGAAGTCATGTGTCTGTGCTGTATGAGGATGTGCTCAGCACTGGTGTATGTCTGTTCTTCTGACCACTTCAGATTGCAGAGTTTATCACCTTGCAAAGAAACCCTCTGCTGATTTACCTTCTTCAAGCTGATTTATTAGAACCTTTAGAGATGCCAGTTAATGATGGGTTCCCTGGGAAAGGATTATACATTGCAGGGGATACAAGAGACCAGCAAAGTGCATGTAGACAGCAGCAGCTCTGGATTCCCTAAAGAGGAAGGGAAAGGGGACATACAGAATGAAAGCTTCAAGGGAACAGTAGTCAGAAAAACAGCATGATGACAGTGAGGTCCCACAGGAGTTGCAGCAAGAGGTTACCAGGTGCCAGTGTGAGGAGGAACTGTAAGACCACATGAGAGGAGTGGTTATGAAGCGCAGTGTGTGAGGATATCACATGGAAATGTAGTTATCACATTGCTCCAGGCACAAAGCTAGGAGTGGTGGACTGACATAAACCCTTTTTCTGGCCTTACCACTCTCGTGGGTTATGCTGACTGACCTGAAATTCATTAGTATTTACGGCATAAACATGTCAACAGCTTATTTACAAGAAACACCTGGAATTTCCCTTCTAACCTTGCCTTACCAAGTGGGTACTATTAGGTGTCTGGAGGGGGCTGGGGATGACTGCATGAAGATTGACTCATAATCATAGTCGTTATTGCAGATAACAACTGGTTTTCATTTCTGCTTTTCTGCAGATTCCTAGATGGCTGATGAATGAGGCCCTGCCCATGTGATACTGGAGATTTGACTATGAGGGTTGTGGGGCAGGAACTACAAGTTGAGCACATCAAGGTGTACATTTGCAAACCACCTGCCAGCACAGGCAAATCTGTGATTGTGATTCATGATATGTTTGGATGGCAACTCCCAAACACCAGATACATGGCTGATATGCTAACAACTAATGGATACACGTAAGAAATCTTTTATTCTCCAAGAAATCCCACTCTATGATTTCTAGCCTTACATTAGAACTGTTATATGGGAAAGGAAACTATTACCAGGGCAGTTTGAACAATATATTTCCATAATACAAAACCAAAGAGGAATATTGCTGTGGAAAATGTCAGAATACAGCATGCTTCCTTCATTTTTTGCTGTTTACAGAAGTGACTGCACACACAGAATGTGTAGAATATTGAAACACTATGCAGTAAAAAGTAATTTTGCTTATTTTCCCAGGAAAGTGAGATGGTTTTTAAAAAGAGTGTGTTCTGAAACACAAGTATGTATTCTGTTTTTGCAAGCCTTTTTAAAATAAAGTCATTCAATCTGAGTTATGTGATGGGATTTTAGAAAATTTCCATCAGAAGAAATATTAATAAATGTCATATATTTTGAATATGATATTGAATATGTGCATGTAAATGGTTCATATGCAGACATGGGTATTAAATATGATCTCCTTCCCTCTTCAAAGCTTTCACATTCATTTTCAATGTCCTGCAACAGTTAAATTCCAAAATGCAGAAAAATCTTACAGTAACTGGATATGGTGCAATGTGCTCCATTTGCTTTATACATTACAGACATTCATATAGGGCTTGAACAGGCATGCAGTACCAAAAGGCAAACCTCCACATGATTCTGTAGAAACCTAGTTTGGAGAGATAGTGCCTTTAATGCCCTGAGCCTAAGGGGCATGAGGGAAGCCAGATGTCAGCAGACAGTTGTGGTGTGGCTGAGATCTCTCTGTGGAACTGAAAGGAGGAGGAACTGTCTCTGGAGAAAAAAAACTCTACCATTGTAAGCATTAGGGTTTTCTGATACACTGGAACAATGCAAGGGTCTGTTACTGTCTTTCCTGAGGACTTGATGTCCCCTATTCTGCTCCATGTTTGGAGCAGTATATTTGTCTTGTGACCAAATGCAGATGTTCTCAAGATACTGGCAAATCACTGCTATGACAATGTGCTGCTGCTTTGTTACAGCCAGAGTCTGCTCTGTCAAAAGTGCCCAGTGTCTGATCAATTGGTATTTTTCCATACTACCTTGTAAATTTTCCCTATGATTCATGCTATGCCATACTTGTGTTTGGGATACCTTCTTTCCCTCCACCTGAACTGTTAAGAATGTGGTGGTCAAGGGAAGAAGGCTTCAGGAGAGCTGTGTTTTCAGGCAGCAGTGTCTGAAGGAAGAGAGGTTGTATGTGTCTTCAAGATGCTGCTGAACTGGTGAACCAATGTTTACTGAGAGGAAACTAGAGGGATTTTTCCTAGTGCAGTATGGGTTGAGGAGCTACAGAAACTCCATTTCAGAGCCCATATTAAGCCTGATGGCTATTATTGCCTTATTAGATCAGTTTGAGTGGGAAAACCTGTTCTTCTCCTTGGGTTTGGGAAGGTTCACTTTCAAAGCCCTGTGTGTTTCTGACAGATTCTTGTCCAAAGGCTGCACAGTTTTGCCCATACATTTCCAAACACTTTTATAATCTGGATGTCACTGTTGTGTCTTTTTTTAAATAGAAATTATAGAAATGATCAAACAAGGTGAAGACAAATAAATGCTTGCAACATCCTTCAGTCTGATTTAGGCCAAACAGATCCAGTCATTTCACCATGTTCAATAATATCCATGAGGCGTGTCTGAGGACAGAGAGAGCCAAAGACATTTTAATAAGTGAAAGATGATTGCTGTTTCTCAGGGATCCCATTGCTTCCCACTGGGATAGGCTTGGGAGAACACACAGCAGCACCTGGTGGTGACCTAGTGATGGCAGCCTCCAGAGTCCCTTCTGCATGAGGAAACTCCGTCCTCCCCTCGTGAGTGCACTGTCACAGTCTGCTGCTGGTCATGCCACACATTTCATCCTGAGCCAGGGTTTGCATCCCGTGATGCAGGAACTCAGTACTCAGTGGGCTCTTATTGCACTTCCCTTTTTCCAGACACCAAATGGGTAAAACACTACTCCCCTTCTTCCCACAGAGGTTCCCTTCACTTGTTCTTTGCTGACCTCAGTCCATCAGGCATCTGTTGTTTTGGTTTTTGCTAGCTCATAAGTAAGCCTCACCATGTGCTCTGTAGTAAACAACTATTTTATGTCATTGTCTCGGTTTGCATGGAACCCATCAACGATGGATTTATGTTAAATGCTATATGTTGTATGCAAAATGTAAATTTTTTGTAATCAGAACATAGTTTTATCATCTTTTACAAGATCATGTGTTGTTTTACTGTGTATATTTTCAAATTATGTACTTAAGTCCAGGTAAAATACAGATAAGAGATTAATATTTTTCAGATTTGTATCACAGAATGTATTTTGTGGTTTAGTCATTGAAAGATGGCATTTATAGATATATTTAAATGTTTTCTAATGCTCATAGGTATTTCTACGGGATAGGTAACAATGTTATTTAAAAACATTAATTTCTCAGGAAAGAAGATATCAAATTTTTGTCTGGGTAGAAACCTTCCATGCAACGAAGGGCCAAAAAAAAAATCTCAGTGTGTTACTAATTAATTCAATTTTGATTTTTGTATCTATGTGCAGAGCCAGCTGCCCAGACTTTTTTCAGGAAGAGAAATTTAGAAGCTTTCTGATGAGTGGTCTGAATTTGAGGATTGGCTGAAAACTTGAGATGGCAGGAATATACAGAAGTAAAATGTCAGGGAGCTGGATAGCACATTGCCTGCTGCTGTCAGAAACTGCCTTTTTCCACTTTTTGTTTTGGTTGGTTGGTTGGCTTGGTTTTGTTTGGTTTAGTTTGGGGTTTCTTTTGTTTTTGTTTTGTTTGAGACTGGATGCAGCTATTTTAGCTATACTAGCAAAAGCAGCCTTTTGAAATGACTTCCTAGAAGTGGATGGAATCAATGATTTTGCCTTGAAGAGAATTCAAGGACAACTCTCTTAGTATTGGCTTGGTGAAGAATTTTTGTAATCTGCCATTGACAAAAGTTGCTTCCTCTGTTTCAAAAAGCCCAGTTTAAAAGTGCTCAGTGACTCAAATCGTGAGAAACCGTAATTCTGATCTGGTGTCTCACTGAGTCTAACAGACTGATCCTTTAAGGCGTTGTATGGAAGGAAGAAAGGAGTTATTGATTGTGCCAGAGAAGTTTCCCAGCATGGTGTAATTGCCCCCAGGGATGTGATGGCTGCATCATCAGGCAGAGTGAGGGCCAGTGGCTCCCTAGGGAACGCAGTGCTGGGAGCCAGGAGGAGAATCACATCTTCCCCTCCTGTGTGAAATACTGCCTGCACATTTATCAGCAAAGACCTGTCACTAGCAGGCTCTGCTGCCTTAATAACAGAGAGGGAATCTGCTGGCAAGACAACACTCAGAAGGGGTCAGACTAATTAGAGGCCAATCAAATTAATTTTCCCGAGAGAGCAAATATCTCGCATTATTGGGAGTAGCTGCATCGAACATTGCTGAGCTTGGGTATTTGGTGAGAAGGTTATGGGAGACATAACTGAATCATGTCCAGAGTGCTCCTGCCTCAGAGCGGTCAGTTGTCTTGGAAACTTTTTAGCTTGGAATCTGTCCCCCCTGTCTGCTGCAATGGGAAGGCAGGGTTGGGTGCTGCCTGGCATTTCTTACAGGCAATTCACACGTTTCGGGTGTCAGCTCCAGTCAGGAAAGAATTTCTTGGCACTTAATTTGCTTGTTGTGTGTGTTTGGATGTTGGCAGATAATGTTGTGTTTGCGAGGCTGGTCTATTGGGGAATTTCACCGGTGCCCAAGAGGGTGAGGAACTGGGGCTGGGAACAGCATGCAGGTGATGTAAAAGCCTGAAGTGCCACCCTACTCCCACCAATACTTTATTTTTACTGTCTCTGTGTGGTGACACATGCTGCAGGGGTAAACAGGTATTTTCAGAAGACAGCATCTCGGCAAGATGTATTTCAGGCTGTATTGTAATTTCTGAAAACATCTACCGTGTTTGTTACATTGATTTGCCTGCAACAAATATCCCAGGTGACAACTTAGTTATTGTCAGCATTTTTGCTAGCTAATAAGTAGTATTTTCTAGAGAGGTTTTTACTACTTTTCTATCAAAATTTACAAAGCAAAAATTTGTCCATATTCTGACAGAATGGTGAGTTTTTTTAACTCTTAGGAGGTGTGTAGTCAATATCTATCCTTTTCCAATCTATCCTTTTAGGTTTTCTTTGCTGTTGTTAAGTTGCTTTTTTAATTGAATCCCATTGAGATATTTTTTTCTCTTTCTGATGATATCAGATTAGCAACCTCTAACATTTACCCAAAATAATTAAAGTATGCAAAATAAAATATAGTATGAGCATAATATGGTGACAGTCATATGCATCTCTATATTTTCAAATACTGGTTTTACTATGGTTGCTTGATTTTCATTTTCTTACACATTCCAGAGAAGCTGATGCAGTCCTGAACTACCTAAGGGAGCAGCGTGGTGTAAAGAAGTTAGGGGTCATTGTTTTTTGAGTGAGTGGTGTTGATGTAGGCCACCTGATGATCACACACTCAGAATTAAAGCATGCATCTCTCTATGGTAGGTAAATCCAAGAACGTCCTACAAGCAGGTACACATGCATAAGTGTATTGTGTAGCCTAAGCACTTGATGTAGCATCAGTTTTTTAAATGAGGCTATCACCTGACGAAGAGAGGTATTTTTAGCAGAGTTGGAAGGATACTATGCAAAGAAGATGGTGGTGAGGATATTGGTTCCTAGTTTTGGAATGGGTCATAGCAGCCACATCCTTATTTTGGATTTGGACAGACACACATGTTGTCCTTGGGTCACTTTCCCAATTTAGCTTCCTTTTTCCTGTTTACTACTGCTCTGCATACAGCAGAGCCAGAACTTTACCCAGGAGCAGAGGGTGTTATTTCTGTTGTAGCTGCTCTGTAAAGTTAGATTGCAGTTATTTTAACACCACCTTTCCTTTTGTGCACTGCTCAAGAAGCTGGGGTAGCTGAGCTGCCCTTTCCTGATGTTCTCAGCCTGTACATTTTGGACTGCTTACTAAAACATTGTTTTTCCCAGTCAGTTTGGAAGAACTCAAGCTTGTATGCGAAGGAGATATCTTTGAAGTCTTAATTCAGATATCCAGTCTATATTAAGAAACTGAGTTTTAATCTAGGAAGGTATCCTTTGAGGAGCCATGATACCAGTAGCTTCAAAGTAAAGCTAGCACATGTGGCTACATACTGTGTGAGAGATGAAAATTTCTCACTGCAGAAGCAGAATGCTCTATGTGAGTCTGGATTTCCCCTAAAATGTCAATAGAAAATTTTGTTTTCATCTTTTCTAGGACTAATCAAAGTTTCTGATGATATATCCAATCTTATGAACCCTAAATTTTTCATTTTTGCTGAAAAAGATGACTTCATGCCTCTTCATCAAATATGCTAAAAACTACCATCATCTTTGATTTTTGCATGTTTTCATTTCCATCCTAAATTGTGAGTTAAAGCCTCCTAATAGTGCTTGAAGATCAAAAAAACAAGCAGAAAAATGGAACTAGACATAGAAGGGCTAATGTAACCCAGGCAAAGAATGATATATAGATATAGATATAGATTTAAGTCTCTTTTTTTTGTAAAAGTATGGTTACGAACCCAAGTAAAAAAGTTTTATCAAAATTCCACTGCTGTTTTAGAGTAATCTACACAGGGACCTATGCTTTGCTGTATGATACTTTTTTCTCTTGGTTCTAGGAACCCATAAACCATGTAGGATGTGACAAATTGCATCCAAATGTGTCTGTTAGAGGCTTTTTGTTCAATTATAGTGCATGGGGCACTTTCATATATTTCACATACAGGAAACACCATGTCTTTGCAATTGGGAGGCCTCCTTTTAACAGATTTTCTAGAATCTGACTGCAAAAGTGGATGTCATGCTTAAACATGCTTTGAAATATTCTCCAGATCCCTGAGATTCATATCAATGTTTGAAGTTAGACTAATGGTAAATTAATCTGTGTATTATGGCCCTTGCTCATCTATGTTCCAAATAAATCACAAGCCCAAAATTTAGGAACATAAACACATTGTTTGGTGAAGCTTCTTTTGAGAGATGTAGCTTTTTTTGACTTGTAGCCTGGTGGAAGATGTGTATTTTGCTATAGATAAAGACTGTATGTCATTTAAATGGGGAGAAAAATGTAATTTAGGGAAGTCTTAATTTTACTAATGACAGTGTCTCAAATTAAATATACTGTCAGAGAAATATTTATTGTGGTGTCTCTCATGTAAAGATAGTCAATAGTACTTATGACCTGCATTTCTCTTAATGGGATTGTTAAGGTTTTCCTACTTTACACGCTGCTAATGGCCCTCCATCTTTCTCATGGGGAGGTCTTCAGAGAATTCTGACCTGAAACTGCTGAATAACTGTCGATTTCCATGTGACACCACCTATATGTAATATATAAACGCAGCTGTTTCCTGGGTGATACAGCTGTCATAACACATATTTTCCAGGAGAAGAATGCAGAAGTCTGGAAGGGTATAGTGCCTTAATTGCCCCAGCATCAAACGTGGATAACTCCACATTAATGGTGTTCCTTTAGCATTAGATTTGTTAATGTGGCAGAGGACGATCAGGATATCTATTTAGAGAATGGCAGTCATTCATAAATTCTGGAACGGTATGTGAACTGTAACACTAACACTGTGACTAAGCAAAAAGGAAAAAAACACAAACTGACATGCAGTATTTTCATTAAATGAAAGGGCAGATAGCTACCAAACCATATTATCATAGTTATTTCATAAATGTGCATTTTATATATATATATATATATATATATATAATAGTTACTAAAGTGCAGGAAAATATTCATGACAAAACTGTAAGTCTCTGAGTAAGAGCTGGAAATGTGAGATCTGAAAGAGGTGTGTGTTTACATTGTGAAGTGCAGCCAAAGGCATGTAAGGGAGATCATGGATATATTGAATTAAGTTTTGACTTCTAAGTGAAAAATCAGCATGGATTGCCTATCAAAGAACATGAAACAACAGGAAATCAAATTAAGAGCAGTTTAGTTTCCAAAGTTTAACCTTTATATTAAGGTAAAGTGGAATAGCCTTATGTATAAAGAATTATTTCCAGGACCACATGACTAAGAAAGTGGAAATGTGGTTAAACAGCGAAAGTGGAAAGAAGGTTCTGTAAGCATTGCTGTTATTTTTGTTTTCTAGGAATGAGGAAAACTGACAATTGTTCTCCCATTTATTTGACTGCTCCTCTCTAAAGTTGATATGGAGTACCTAATATCCTTATGTGCTATAATTTGTGGCATACAAGTGGGAAGAGCCAAAAAGGTAAAACAAAAGGGTTGGGTTTTGAGCCTTACGACTTTGCTCTGGAATTTTGGATGGGCTTTTTTTCATTTGCTTAACTTTATTTTAGGGATTGCAAACAAAGAGCACTAATGAAGTTACTTAGAATATGAGCAAACACCTTACATATGAGGACTAAACCTCTAAGAGAAAAGTCTGGTAGACTAGTGTGCATTAAGTCTACTTGACAGATGCACCTCTGAGGAAACAGGGAGTTTTGGATTGCTAATACATTTAGCTAAAGGTCTTTAAAAATAAACCTAATAATCCAATAAAAAGAAAATCAGGAGAATGGGAAGAATACAAGGGTCAGCCAGAAACTAAAAATTAAAAAGGAAAAAAAAATCTATAAAATATCCTGTGATAGGATAAAAATATCTGTATTTTAAACACATTGTATAGCATGGAGATACAGCAATCTAGAAAGCTATTACTTTCTTACATGCTACTTACTTTCATTCTGAGGATAAAATATTTTTCCTGTAGTGTGTAAGCTTTGTCTAGTATAGAGCCTTGAAATGACGTCTCTACTTCACTACCTCACTCCACTGATGGCTTCAAATATGCCTTTTACCCATGGACGAATAAACTAAGAACTAATTATGACAATGTAGTGTTTAAAAGACCCCAACCTTTAGAAACAAAGAAACACCCCCAAAAAAAAAAAAAAAAAAAAAAAAAAGGAAGGTGTTTTTCTAGATGGATTGTTCAGCTAAATCAACATGTTTTCGAAAGTGAAAGAAAAAGCCCTCCAGGGGTGAATACCATTTCGCTAAGTTAGCAGAAGGCTTGGTGCTGCGCTCCCCATGGCAGCACACCCCGCCTACGCTCGCAGTGAAATGAAGAGCTTTAAAAAGAGCGGCCCTCGTCACTCCTCCAGGCACCAAGATAAAGGCAGGGGCTTATGTAACTCTCTTTTAAAGGAACCTGATCCTTGCGCTCACCCTTCTGGTGTTGTGAGTTGGCGCTTGGTTTGGGGATCCAATTCCGCCGTGTCCATCCCGGCTGAGCTCCTGCATCCTGCTCTGCTGTCTCGCACACCTGCAGTGCCACAGGTATGTGCAGGTTTGTTTGGGTTCTCTTTGAAACTCGTGGCTTTTTCTCCCAGAAACGTAGAACAAATGCTTGCGAGGAGTGACTCAGCATGTTCGGGAGACTTTCATTTTATTTGCAGGCAGAGTGAAAGCTCACTTAAATGTACTTCGGGGTTACTTTCTTCCTTTTTAATTTTTTTGTTTTTCTATTTGAGATGATGTTTCAGAAACCTTTTATTTTCCCTCCAGAGGTGGGGAAGACCTCTGAGGAAGAAGACTCACGAGAGTGTATTGAAGGTGGTGGTGCCCACACCGCAATATTTTTATATTTTTACTGGCTGTATATTCAAGTATCTTGTTTGGTCTTCCAAGAAATTCTCAAGTGCTTGCACGTGGAAAAGGTGGTACAACAAGGCTATGAGTTTTCAGATCCTCCTAAAATAATAACTTTGATAATAGTAAGAGGAGAAAATTAATTTTTAAGTATGTTTCAAGGCATCTGAGAAATGGAAAAAGATGCTATTTGTATGTACTACAGCAGATGCAGAAACACTGAAGTGTCTTTCCTATGCTACAGAGCTTGCAAGTCTATATGGCTTATAAACCATACAAGCCAATGCTATCCCTCACAGTCTTGTATCTGGAGATGTTTTCATCAGTGAATATATCTACATCTTTAAATATTTTATGTTCTATGTGTTGCTTTACATTTTACCAGATAGTATGAAATGTTTTCAATTAAAGCCTTTGAGGATATACTGGTAAGGGCATTGTATTTATGTTTCTGGAGTTCTGAAATATGTTTCTTTAATATCTAATCCCTGCTTTTGTTATTTTTTTTATTAGTCTAATCAAAAGGAAACAGTTTGTGAATGGAAAAATTAGTTATGAGCTTCTTCCTATTATATATTTGCACTGTATTTTGCTTTATATGCTCATTTATACGTTCATTTTTTCCTGGTAAATTTATTTTAAATTAGAAGTCCTGTATGTGAGACCTCCACATGTAGGGAAAGACAGAGCACTTATGGATGTGGCTTATTTAGAAAAGGTAGAGTACTAGTACAGATGTGTGCCCAGAGATAATACAGCTGTCAAATATGACACAGATTGTCTTGAATTGATCTGATCTGCAAAAGTGAAATCTCCTCATACCTGCAGTCTAGCCCTGGTGATACTGTTTGGGAGATTCTGAATTTTAAAATCTGTGAATCCAGAATGTATTGGCCTCTGGAATTCTGTCCAGTTTTTCTGGCTGCCAAGTTTTTTGTTGTTGTTTGTTTTCCTAAAGCTGTCCCTTTACTGCCACAAATCTTTAAGACCCACTTGTCCAGGGACAGTTCAGTTCTGTTTCTCTCTGTGTTTTTGACACAGTCAAGTTTGAAGATCCTTGTTTCTTTACTAGCAAAGTTTCTATAGTAATGCACATGATTTACCTGTAGAGAGCTTGGGAAAAGCTTTATCTAAATTCTTTCCATGTTCTTGAATGATTTGTAGATGCTCTGTGAATATTCAAAGGAGCTATTCAGGTCTGTTTACTCAGTTGGTTAAACTAAGCTTGATGGCAGAAAATCATTAACTTGAGTCCAAGGAGCTACATGCAGATGTGTTAGATTCTGCAGGTACTTTTTGACCTTTGTGATTACTTGTTTATTTTCATTTAAGCAATAGTTTGAAAAAAATTAACCATACCCTACTCTTACCTTCTTGATAAAAGATTTGGGTCAACTTTAAGCTTTTGGTTTTTTACGTTCAGTTTTCTTTTTTCCTATCTTGGAGTTTTAATGCATTCTTTATATAATATTCAAGAAATACAGTTTTATACTCTGACTTGTGCTGGTACATTTTTCTTGGCATCTTTCTTAAGTATCCTTTTTCAAAAGTCTGCAACATCTGAGGCTAAAGCTGTTTAGAAAAATGATTTATTGACACTGAAAATGTCAGTTATGTAATATTTTAAGTCTCTGGATGAAAATATAATGCTTAATCTATGTGTAATTATAACACAGTAGCTGTTGTTTTTTTTTCTTTCAAAATGCTGAGTCTTTAAATGCTTTAAGCCTTTACTGTCTAGTAAAGACAGCTATGCATTCCTGACAGAAAATACACATGATGAAGAGTGGAAGGACTGGCTTCATTGCTATGTAAATAGTTTGTGATGGTTGTCTTGCTGCTTGTTCATAACTTTATTTTTATTGTACTACTCACTGTAGAACATGGAAATCCTAGCATGCACAAGGTCCCTGCTGAAGACTTCATAACATAAGAAACTCTAACAAGAATCTTATTTATTTTGAATAACCCAGCTGGCTTATTAACTAATGCTTCATTTTAGATCAAGCAGTAATGAGCATGTTCATCCTATTACTGTAGTGATTAAAAAATTCAATAGTGGGTGATGTCTTCTGATGTTTTGACGTTTTTCAGTGTGGCATGCTTTGGTTTTCGTGACTGAATATTTTTTGTTCTTTAGTAGCACACATGGCCAATGAGTCGAGGCCCTGCCCATGTGACATTGGGGACAGGTTTGACTATGGAGGCCGTGGGCAGGAGGTGCAGGTTGGGCACATCAAGGCGTATGTCTGCAAACCTTCTGCCAGCACCGACAAAGCCGTGATTGTGATCCATGATATATTTGGGTGGCAACTCCCAAACACCAGATACATAGCTGATATGCTAACAACTAATGGATACACGTAAGAAATGCTACTCTTTTCAAAGTGTCTTTTTAATAACAAAGTTTGTTGAACCGTTTCTTTTCTCATATAAACCATATAAACACAAATAATTTCACAGTCTTTCTTTACCCCTTTCTCCAAGGAGCTTTCTGGTAAAAAAGTGAAAGAAGTCTAAAATAATTGAGTAGTCTTAGCATAACAATGGCTTATAGTTAATAGTCTTAGTAGGTAAGAGCATAAGAAGAGAGGGGAAACAGAAAATTTTCTTATTCTGCATCTTTCATCCTTCATGAGCCTGAAGCAGCCTGCTTCCTCCTTGCCTCTGTGCAACTTGGCTGTTGTGGTAAAAATTCCAGAGAAGCTGAAGATCTTTCTATGAAGGGAAAGTCTACTAGCTCATGCCAAATAGAGAAACAAATTCTGAAATATGTGAAAAGCATATTGAGGATCCTCTTTCCTATATTACTGGGTTAGCGTTTCTCCTAGGCAGAAGATACATACTGTGTAAATTGTAGTTTCTTTGGTTTGGTTGGCTTTCTTTATTTAAGTTTGGTAGGAAGCCACCAAGGATTTTCAGTTATAGTTAACTATTTATCAAATTAAGTAATGAATTTTAACAGGGCAAAATGTAACTGGAAATTATACCAAGTCTTCTTATTAGATATAGAATATTATTGAGGATTGCTGGTAGAATGCTTTGATGTGGGTTAAGTACTACGTATTCAGCAAAATGACTTTGTTGTGTAGTACATGTCTTCCCTTTAATCCTTTTCCAGCATTATTTCATGGACATAAAATACTTTCATTTTTATTGCAGAGCCATCTGCCCAGATTTTTTTGTGGGACAAGAAGCTTGGAAACCTTCTAACGACTGGGCATCTTTCAATGACTGGGTGAAAACACGAGATGCTGGGAAAACAGACAAGTACAGCCATTGTTCCATGTCCACCGGGGGGACATCTGTATTTCACAGGAATTTTTGCCTCAGTAAAAATGTAAAATTAGATCCTAAATTATTAGTGGGCCAAATATAGCTGGATATCCACAAATAGAAATTTCATGCAGCTCTTGGGACAAGCTCTTGGTTATGTGAGTGGTGCTTTATGGATAAAAAGAGACATTTGAAGAATAAAAGTGGCTAGTGTTTGTCTGTACAGAAAGTAGAAGCAAAATGAATTTCTCAAAAGAAAAGAACCAGCAAAAGCTAGAAAATGCAGCTCACTTCGGCCACTTCAATCCCTCAGGAAGGCACAAATTCCATGGATTTTAGATAGGGTGCAAATGCACATACTCTGTAATGAGAGAACATTTCTTCTGCTCACAGCTAGTTCAAAGCATATTGCTTTCCCACTTTTCTGTGTTTTTCCCATTTTTATCTGACACATAGCTTGATTGCATAAAGTAACTGCTGATTTAGAAAGAAACAATTTGAAATTTGCTTCCACAATTTTATAAAATATTTGTCATCCTTGTGAGAGATGTTTTTCATATAAGTCACATTTGTGATAACAGGATGCTCTTGACTGGCTGTTTGCTTTCAAACTTTTATTTGTCTGAGCCTATATGATAACTACTGCTATTTATGAAATTAATTAGACTGCTGTCCAGTTAATTGGACTCATGTCCTAGTAACAATGATCTAGGAAGACTGATTTTCTCCTTTGTCTTCTCACCTGCAGTTTGTCTCATATTTTAGAAACTGATAATAGTAAAGTAGTGTTATGGATTGACCCCAGCCAACAGCCTGGACTACCACTCACTCACTCCCATGAGAGGAATAGGAGAGAAAATAAGGGAAAAAAAGCAAGAAAACTCATGGGTTGAGAAAAAGACAATTTGATAAGTAAGGGAAAGAGAAAAACCAGGAGTGATGCAAAGACAGTCACTCCATCCCAGAAGCAGACTGATGCCCACCCAGTCTCTGAGTAGCAGCCACCAAGGAAGCCAGAGAAACAGCCTAGAACCTTAATTCACTTTCATTTGCATGTCTCAGAGAAGTTGATGTCGTCCTCAAGTATCTAAAGGACCAATGTGGTGCAAAGAGGATTGGTGTCATTGGGTTCTGCTGGGGTGGAGCAGCAGTGCAACATCTGATGCTGAAAAATCCTCATTTAAAGACCGGAGTGTCCATCTATGGTAAGCCCTGCTTAAATACCTGCTGCATTCCGAGCAGAATGCCAGTGCAGGAAGCAATTCTGTAGGGCTGTTGCTTTTACAAAATTCAGTGTGACATCTAGCGGAACAAGGTGATTTTATTATAAATAATCTATAAGTGATTTGATTTTTGCACACTCACATTTTTACACTTAAGTGTACCCAGCAAGATCTATTTATTTAAAGAGTGGCATGACCAGGAACGTTGTGCCGAGTGCTGTGGCCGCACTGTGGCTGAAGTTACTGTTGGCTGGCAATGATAAAAGGAATTCTGGGCATATCCTTTACACCTTTCAGACAGTGGTCCCTCGTTTCTAATAGGAACCGTTTTTAACTCTCTGTTTTAACCCTGTAGCAAATTGAAGATATTTTTCCAGAAAGATTATTTGGATTGTTTTGCTACATTGATATGCTGATCAGTTGAGTCGATTCAACAGTGTTACTTGCTAATATTTTACTTGTTTGTTGTAGTAGTCTCAGGAATGAAAAGAGTAGCCAGGGTGGCAGCTGATTAATTCTACTGTAACTTTTATTTAAATATATTTGAATAGTCAAAATTACCATGTTAATTTGTTATGAAATCCTATCAGTGTAAATATACGTACACTGAAATTGTAACCGTATATGTGGAATGATGAAAATCTACAATTATCTTACAAATGGTGTCCCCAAGCCAGAGATGAGCAGTTCCAAAGTGTCCATCTCACACAGAACCCTGTCTCTGACAGTGGTCAGAAGCAGTTGCTCAAAGCAACCCACAAAAATGGGGCAAGTGTAACAATTCTTCCCTGATTTTTTTCCCACAGAACTGGTTTCTGGTCTCTTTGTCATACAGCTGATAATATCTTTAATGACATTGCAAACATTCGAAACAAAAGGGACTTTGAAGCAAAATGTCTTAAATTCCATTACAAACTGATCAGCTGTAACTGATGAAAATGTTTTGAACTTCCACTGTATAGATGTTGTAGTGCTTTAGGTACTTGAGGTAGCCTAACTGATTGTATGTTTTCTTCTTCCTTAGGAGTGATCAGCCGTTTTGAGGACAAACACAGTTTGCTGCATCCTACCTTCTTCATTTTTGGTGAGAAGGATGACATTATTCCATTGGAGCAGGTGAGTTTCCCATCACAGATATTTGTCTTTTTAATGCTTTTCATGTTTGTTTTGTAATTTGATTTTTAATGAAAACAAAGTAGAAAACTAATTTGCACTTTTTTTTCTCTTTCACTAACTCTTACAGTATTTCTACACAAATTTATGTTGTTTATTCCCAAATCAAAAAGTTTTACTATGACACTAAAAATATCTTCTTGGATGATTTTCATCAGTTCCTAGGAAAAGAGCAAGAACCCAAAGAAAGCCTTCTGACAATTTTAAGATAGGAGACCCTTTTTAGTGATACCAATGGTCCATAAAATCTGCCTGTTCCAATGGAATCACTTGTTGTAGGAGAATTTAAAAGATCCTGTGGCTATCCTTTTACTTTTTCCACTGTCCTGCAGAGATTCTCCTTTCTGTCACTCTGTCAACAGCCTTTCTCTGGAGCCTGAGTGGGGAATGATTAAAGAAAGATGATTATCTGCCAAGGGGATCAAAGGGAAACATGTTTTTATTGAGTGATGTTGGCTTTAACTTTTCTAGCAAAAATTTGAACTTTGAACTGCTGATTTTGTCTCTGCCCTCCTCCCTCAACTTCAAATTAATTCAAACTCTTGCCCCACTATTTTTTATGAGAGGTCTATCAGCAGCAACTCATACAGTATTCACTACTTCTCATGATGCTGAGCAGTAGGTTTTTTTTACCTTTACAGATATGAATAGTATTCCATATTATATATTTTTTGCATTTTATACAGTCACATGATGGTATTTTACTAGGGAAAAAAAAGCCTAGTTAAATAAAACAAGTACAGTAACAGAAATGCCTTTAGGTGTAAAACCAGTAGAAGAGAAAACAGTGGCAAGGATAAATTATGTCTTTCAAAAAAGTGAAAAATGAGGATAGTTTTGGGACTGTAAATATAGAACGTGTTAGCTGTGTACTCAGCCAACATAGAATGTTCTGTGTTACAGGTCACCTTGCTGGAGCAGAAGCTTAAACAAAACTGTAAAGTTGATTATGAAGTTAAAATTTACCCTGGACAGACACATGGTTTTGTGCATCGCAAAAGAGAAGATATCAATCCTCAAGATAAACCTTATATTGAGGAAGGAAGAAAGGATATGATCAACTGGCTGAATAAATATCTTTAGGTTAAATTAATGCCAATAAACAAAATCAATTGTTGTAGGAAATCAGAAAATAATATAGACTATATTGCTTAAAATGTTCTTAAAACCATAAAAATATTTTGTAAAACTCTTCTGCAATAACACTACTTATTTGCACTTAACTTCTAAGTAGGGGCTTAGAAATGGCTTCTCAAATGCTGAAAGCTATAAATGTAAAGAAGGTTTTTAACAGTGGTCTTGTATATTTTAAATTATGAATTTCTTGTTGCATATTTTCTGGTACCTGAAAGTTTAATTTTTTATATCAATGTCAACATGATTAAAATCATTGAAGCTCTGCCCACGCTTGAGAAATTCTCTCCTTAAAGCTGTTTTAAAGTTGTTTAGCTGTGAGATTTTCAGCTCCAAGATTTTCAGCTTTTAGGCAAATACAGTTCTGGGTTGGACGGCTGGGAGTTTTTCTTGGAAGCAGAATATCATATTCAGAATTCATGAAAAGAGAGCTAGAAAAGGGAAGGGGAAAGACAATGGAAAAAAATGTATGTGAACAGAAAGGGAACTGCAAAAAGTTGGCAACCATGACTGAAGAGATTAGAGGAAATCACATCATTTCATGATTTTCTTGATGCAAATACTTCATCTCTCGTGGTTTCAGGCAGTTGCCCTACCTACCAAACCTAATTCAGAGTTTAGTCTAAATCAACCTCCAACGTTACTTCCTCACCTCCACAAATCCTTCCTTTATCATCAGGTTTCTCTCTGCTGTGATTTAATTGGGTATTGGTAAGGCACAACCCATTCCTAGTGCCTGGGGGAATGTTAACCTGTTTCAGCTCCTTTGGATCCTCCCAGTGTAATTCCCAAAAACCATGTGGTGAGGTCTTGCCTGTATTTATGATGGTGAAGGAAGGAATAGATGTGACTAAAATACTTTACTGAACATTGCCTATATTCCCCTCAGGGAAATATGAGTGAGCCCAGAGAGCTTTCACAGAATATTGCCTTTCAAGTTGCAGCCCTTCCATGGTTTCCATTGACTCACAACATTTTTTCTTTTTGAGTTTGATGCTGCCAGCCATGCCTGACAGCTCCCTCAGGAATTCACATTCCCTCTGGCTCTTTCCTAGCTGGGGCCCTAAAGTACTGTGTGGTGGAGCTGTAGCTGCATGTGTGTCTGAACTCCATGGTGTCTCTTCAGAGTCTCCTGCCATGTGGATCCCACCTCAGGTCCCAAATCCCCAGCAGTCCCCAACCATCCCTCCATTTCAACCCCCTTCTTCACATCACTCCTTACCTCCTTCAATGCACTCTTTATGTCCCATGAGAAAATAGTTGTCTCTGCAGCACATTGGTTGATATTAAAAAAAATCTTCTACCTTTCAAAAAGATTGCATATGGACCACTGAGGCAAAAATACAAAATCTTGCTTTGCTCCTTGGTTTATGTCCTTGGTTAGTGAATATTGCTGTTCTGTGGTTTGGACACTGCACATTGTGTTTCCATCTTCTTGCACAATGATTTCAGGAGAGATGAACCGGGGCAGGGCATGGTTGCCATGAGGTTTCCATGCTGGAACAAATAGTCCTTCCACACTGGAGGTGAGAAGCTTCATTATGCCCTCCCTAATCCTGCCCTTGTGCTCAATCTGTGCAGATTCCCAGTGACTTATAGACAGAGGGAAGGGCCAGACAGTGACTTCTGCTTCCTGCCAGTCCTGGCATGGTTCTCAGCAGGTAGAAGAGGAACAGTTTCCCAGGAGAGAACTGCAGACACCTCCATGCACTGGCACGGGCACATCTGATGCGTGTGCCTGCCCAGCTCTAGGGAATGGGAACACAACAATGCACAAACCTGCCTGGAAGGAAGCAATGTAGGCTTGTGGTTCAGGGAATTTGTAAAGTAAATTCAATTCCCAGCTCTGGATTCATGCCCAGTTTATCAGGGTTGCTATGAGAACAGAGAGAGATGATGAAACTGAACTCTCTACAACTATTTTCTCATGAGGATATTAAATAAAAGAGCCTTGGTTTCTCTGAAGGTAATGTCTTGGTTGGCAATCCTGTCCAGCTCAATTTTTATGTGAATGAACAGATGTCTTAGGAAATAGGGCTGAGTGTTGCCAAATTTTCCCTGAGACAAGGAAAGACTGTAAAACTAAAGAGTATTTTGCCAAAATTAATTTTCCTTGGAGAACTTAGAGTCTCTTGCTGTAGGACAGGTGTTACATTTTATTATATATGTTTTTATAGGAAAAAAAAAGGTGTATTATAAAAAGTTACTGCTAGCAGGTCAAGGGAGGTGATCCTGCTCCTCTATTCAGCTCTGGTGAGGCCACATCTGGAGTGCTCTGTCCAGTTCTGGTTTCCTCAGTACATGAAACCCTTGGAGCAGGTCCAGCAGAGGGCAACAAAGGTGATGAGGGCACAGAAACATCTCTCTTACAAGGAGAGGCTGGGACAACTGGGCCTGTTCAGCCTCAAGGGGAGATGGCTGAGAGGGAATCTCATCCGTGTCTGTCAGTATCTGAAGGGAAGAGGTCAAGAGGGTGGAGCCAGGCTCTTTTTGGTGGTGCCCAGCAATAGGACAAGAGGCAAAGGGCAGAAACTGATGCATGGGAAGTTCCACCTGAACATAAGGAAGAACTTCTTTACTGTGCAGGTGACCATGGACTGGAGCAGATTGTCTAGAGAGGCTGTGGAGTCTCCCTCACTGAAGGTATTCCAGGACTGTCTGGATGCAGTCCTCTGCAATGAGCTCTAGGATGACCCTGCTTGAGTGAGGAGTTGGACCAGATGACTCACTGTGGTCTCTTCCAAACTTACCAGTGATTTTGTGATTCTGTAAAATACAATAAGATGAAAAACTCAGAAAACTCAATACTGGCACAAGCATTTTGGTAGCATCTGTTATCTTTAATCAGTTTAATATTATATGAGCTTAACTTCTACAATTTGCTTACCTTTTTTACATGCTGAATGGGAGCTTTTTTTGAGTTTCAGTTAAATCTTTATGGCAACAGTTTTTAATCCACAAAATGCTTCTTCAACTCTGTTCCTTTTTCTATTGCTATCTGTCAAGTTCACATTTATTCTTGTTTTTTTTTACTGTGGTGTCTAAACCACATAGCCACTGTTTTATCTTGTTAATTTTTCTCAGCTTCTTTGACTCCTAAATTGGAATGAGCTTTTAGTGTAGAGGCCATAGTCAGCAAAGACAAAGAAAACCATTCCTGCTCCCCTCCCCCCCACCAATACACATAAGTGCCAATATTCCCATAAAAGAATGTGTGCTCATTCAGTATAAAAAAAACCTGCCCTCCCCCTTCTGGCCTGCAGGCAGGAGGGCATCTATGCTTTATGGTACATTATGAGAGACTGTGCACTTGCTTTAAAAATGTGTCCCTGCATACAACACCAACTGCAGGATGTGGGGAGCAGTTCTTCCTCAGCTGCAACCTCTGACTCCAAGGAACTATGCTGCTAGGTCTTGAAAGGGCTTTTTTGTCTTATTTTTTCTTCAAAGCAGGCCCTAGGGAAGGAGCTGAGTGATTGCTATGCTGGATTAGTGAGGCTTCAGGGCTAAAAGCCTGACCAGAATTTGAACTTGATGGAATTTGGAGAATTGATGAAAGATGTGATAGAGATGACTACACCAATATATTCAGGTCCAGCTCATCTGAATGCCTTGTAATTCATTTTGGCTGTATTCACAGGCCTACGAAGTTTGCTGTTTAGGACTGTAGTTTCCTACGTAGGTTGTGATCAAACTGGACTCCATGCCTTTAACTAATGAGATTTCAATCTGTTTTGCCACAGACCAGGAGTAGTAGCTTAGGCTCTAGAAATGTGCATTGAGGACGCAATTTTTGAGGTCAGTTGTTTTGTCACAGGGGCAAAGAACAATCTAGTTTCATTTAATTTGAAGTAAGAAAAAATAAAGGTAGACATACTGAAAGAACTTTAGTCAGAGCTCCCATGGGAAGAGCAATGGGAATTTGGTACCTACTTCCTCTTACACCCTCAGAAATCTCCTGCACACTTTGCTTATTTTCTAATTTCTCATGTTTGGCACGGAAGTTTATCAAAGCCCAGTGAATAACAGAATGCTAAATTTCAGAAAATGAGGAGTGGAATGGGCTAATGAAGCTCCAAAACAAAGTTCCCTTTTGAGACCATCAGTGGAGCAGATGGTGACACCTGTGGCAATACATTTCCTTTCCTTCCCTTCCTGCCTCTGCTGTGTTAAGAGCTCATGAGGAAATTTCACATCTGGGCTGGTAGTTTGCCCAGAACTTCAGCAAAGCTGTGCTAATGTTATTTGTTAGGGGGATTGCAAGTTATTCCAACTGCACTAATAAACTGTTCTTCAGATTGTTGACAATTTCTTTAAAGTTCTTTCTTTTTTTCCAGAAAATTAAGGAAGTTGCTAAGAAATTTTAGATGGGTTGCTAAGCCAAAGTAAAAAACTTATGTCCTTCAGTAAAGAAAAAGCTTTTTTCCCCCTCTGTTTTGAGCAAAAAGCAGAAGGTAATTTTTAGGCATGAGTGTTTGCAAGAAGAAAGATATGCAGAGGGAAGGGATAAATTCACATGTTGTTGTATATATTTGCAAGAACTGTAGTTTGCAGTGCTCTGTGATGCTGCTTTGGAGAGCAGTGAGCTGTGAAAGCTCTCCCTGTCAGTAGGGTAGCAGCTCAGGCAGGGTAGGTTAGCAGTGCAAGGTAAGATGATCCTGTTGGATAGCTTGAATAGAACAAGACCTTGTTATTGTCCTGCCTTTCCCTTGTTTTTCTCACCCAGCTGGTTTAGCTCCAAAATCACTCAGAATTTTTCTTTCTGAGAGACAAATATACTCTGGATGAAAATTAAAGGGACAGACCCACTCGTGTGTTATCTACTACAGATGAAACCAACTTCTGGCTCCAAGGGCAAGGTAAGGTAGAGGTGGCCTCCTGCTCAGGGGCGTTCCTGGTCTGTACAGGTTGTATATCACACCTGTGTTTTCAGATGTGATAACCAGAAGAATGTTCTCTCTTTATAGTGGTGTATAACAAATAGTGTAAGAAAAAGTAAATAAATAAAATGATGGGACTTTCTTTGCTTATATAACTGTGAAATCACATCATTAAAATCCCTCTAAGCTGGAAAAATGAGAGTAACAATGTCCTGCAGCACCATTATTAGTTGCTGCTCATTTCCAGCCCACTCTTTCTTGATGCCCCTTTGCTATGTACCAAGGCAGAGGGTAGCACTCTTGTGCTTGCCCATCTCAAGGCTGTTTGAGCAACCATGAACTTATTTTGCTCAAAGCCTGAGCTGGGCTAAAGCTGCATAGCCTCGTCAGATGGGTGCTTTGCTTAAACAATCTTAGCAGATTATATCAGCTTGAAATCATTATTCATAGCAAAATGGGACTGGGCTTGTACTGCAGTGACTGGCAGCAGGTCTAGAGGGCATAAAGTTCTGTCTTTTTTGCCTCTGCAAAACACTGCTGAGGCCCAGACCTAATTATCTGTCTGCACAACATTTCGCTCTTGCACATTTGTCACTTTTTACAGATTAAACATCTGTGGGCAGCTACCTATGGCTACCTAAGTGACTCCGGCTACCTAAGTGACTCCTTGCAGAGCAGCAGAGACCACAGAACAGGAAGAATTTTTGGATCTTTCCAGTTGGGAAGAAGGAAGCAGAAGGAGTATGATAAAGCTGGAACAGACAAAAAGTGAAGAGTTACCTGGTGGGATGAAGAGAGAATGCACAGTTAGCTATGAAGAGGAAAAGTGTGGGAGGTAGGCACTGAAGAGAGCAGAGAGTGGTGTTGGTTGATGAAAATCAGAGTTGTGGCAAAAGTAGAGTGTTCCAGAACTTCAGCATGAAGCAAAAGTAACACTGTGAACAGGAGAAAAGGAGACCTGAGACTGACCCTTGAAGATCACTTTCATTAGTCCATGTTCATCCCACTTGTGCTGATTTTCTTTACTAAGAATCTGTTGAATAAGTCTCTGTGGGGACAGCCAGATGGAAAATCAAATAGGTAAATAAAATGTGGTATAGAAAAGAAAATAGAAAAGCAAAAGGGAGAGGTTAGGGAGGAAATGCAGATGTGGGGTGCTTAGGTGGAGAAAACCACTGGCAGTGATGGTGTCTCCTAAAATCACAGGTATCCTATGCCTCTGCTCCACTTTACGGACTTAATGAGCCAGGAATCAGCCCCGACTGAACACTATATAATGTTAGCAGAGATGTCTCCATTAAAGAAGAGCAAAAATTCAGCAGTACTAAGTGGAGGTAGAGCCTCTCTGTGGAGAGAGATAAAGGGAGATCTGCTTCAAAGGAGAGGCAGTGAGTCAGCACTGGAGAGGCAAGGCAGGGGATATTTCTATTGCCAGGTGCCCAAGAGATTTGAGGAGATAAACACTTCTTGCTGTCACTAAGCCTTTCTCCATCACACTGTGAGCAATGGCACTGTAGGAGACAGGTGGCCTTCTGTTGCTTCATGGCTGTTGCTGGGTGATTGGTAGATCATATGCCAAAGTTCAAAGTTAAATTTCCAGGCGTTGCTCAACCCAAGATAATGCCAGAAGATAATGTGAGAAGATGGAAGTTATTCCTCAGTAAGACAAAAGCTTCTAGAATTTTTCTCACCCACCCCTTTCCCTTGCTGAGCCCTAGTTTCATTGCCTCTCGAAATGCACTTTTTCTGCTGCGCTGATGCCGAGTGGTACATGCAAAGGGGGCTGAAGGGAAACATGCCAGGATGTTTTGGTAGAAAGTCAAGGTAAACAATGCAAAGCAAGAGGTAAATCAGGAATGAATAAAGATGAGCAGTTAATTATTTCTTTCTCCCATAAAAATTGGGGAATGGTGAGTCTGAAGTCAGGAAAAGAGCTGGAAGAGAAAGGAAAAGAAAGATGTCAGTACTCGTTCATGCTATACCAGTAAGAGGGAGGTGGGGAGGGGTTGGCAGTTCCTTGCAGGAGGAGAGGGTACCATTCCAAGCCTTACAGCTTTCCAGCTGGCTCAGATTGATGGTGTTTGCTATTCCCATGATATCTCTGATAGCATCTGTCTAATGTACTAATGACAAGATGCTTCATTCACCACTCAAAAGTGGGATTAGGGCTCAAATCGCCATTCCAGCTTGTCACTCACCAGGGAATTAAAATCTTCTTTGAATGTGGAATTTACTGACCCCGCGGGAGAGCCTAAGACTAAGGAAATGATGCTTTAAACATGAGATCACTGAAATAAAATAACTAATTAACTGGAAAGCATTCATCTTTCCAAGCTGTGGCGGAGAGCCACTGGACAACATGACACAGGCACCACTCTCATGGTCCAGCCAGATCATCACAAATACCCCAGACATTTCTTCCTCTGAAGAAATAGCAGAGTATAGTGCAGAAACACCAAGACATGGCTTTTAAGGAGTTTATATGGTCGTTATGGAAGAGGCTTTGATCTGTGTCTTCCCTAATGGAGCAAATTATCTACTTCTTGTCCTGACTTGTCACTGACAGCTGGCCATGGTCACAAATCTGAGTCAGGGGCTCAGGGGCTGTGAAGAAAATCACTTTGAATCTCATCGGAGCAGAAAACTGATGCTGATAGTGATGCCTTAAATGAACTTATAGAGATATGCCCACATGGGAAGACAAATGTCCTTTAGCACAGGCCTGTGATCTCTACTAGCTCAGCTGTGCTATGAGGTTTTACAATAGAAGTGAGCTGGTACTGAACTAAATGTGCACAATGGTGAAGAGGAGTATCTCTACAAAACTATCTCTAGGAAACTAGATGGTTGGGCAATGATACACAGTCACTCTAAGTGCTCGGGGTTCCTCCAGGAATGACTGACATCTGTGGTTTTAGAAAGTCTGAGGACACTGCCCTCCTGTTCCCCTCTCTGCTCTTCCCCTCCCTCCCCTGCCACCTAGTTTTTGAAAATATGTCTTTAGAATTGTCCAGGAAATAAGATCCTTTAATAAATTAACAATGAATTCCAGATTTTTTTGGTTTTTTTTTGCATTGGTTGTGGGGTTTTTTTGGTTGGTTGGTTTTGTTTGATTTTGTTTTTATGGGTTGGGGCTTTTTTTGCTATGCTAGGTCTAGCTTCTCTTTATACTACACATAATTTTGTTGGAATCATTCTGAACTTATCTCCTTTGGAATATAAGTACAATTTGAGCCAAAATATGCTGCAAGATAAAGCAATTATGTTGCAGTTGGTGGAGTTACCATGGATTGATGGACAAACTATGACTCAAAGTCAAAAGGCCTTCTTTTTTTGGGTTCCTTTCATCTATGGAGCAATCCCTGCTAACATCTCCACACCAGTGGCTCTCTCCAGGTCTCTGATGATGGAAGGCTCTCAGCCTCCCTTGAGAGAAGCCTGTTTCCATGTGATCAGCAAGGCTGATGAAATGTCTTTGGAAGACTTAAACTGTACCTGAGCTCCCCTAGGAACGAAGCACAGCTGGGTAACCTAGCTTGTGTCATGTCCGGAGATCATCCCTCAGAAGGCAGATCCCTGGATGGGCTATGCAACCTGAAAAATCTCCAGAGCCCACAGCAACTGACAGATCCTACAGCTCCTACAGGGTAGGATAGTAAGAAGGCAAGCCCAAGCTAGCAAAGATCACAGTCCTCCTCAAGTCTGCCACAGCTGTCCTGCCTCCTTGTTTCTGTGCAAAGAAGAATTGTGGTTGCACAGATGTTGAACTTGAAATCCCTACCCCTGCCATATGTGTCCATCCAGATTAAGGAGATTTTCCTGCCTCTTTACATCTGTGTATCTGCCTGCTGTTCTTCGGGTCCTCAGCCATTCACGTACCTAGGTATTCACTTTGTGTCATCTCACACCAGAGATCAATCATTGGACCACAGTGGCAAGGGAAGCTGAAGCTCAGACTCTAGAAGGGCCCTGGTTCAGAAAAATGAAGTCTTGAAGGTCTTGAATGTAACAGGTCACTTCTGTGGAACTGAATTTCAAACTGGCTAATTGAATCTGTTCTTTAGTGTAATATCACCCTCTAGTGCCATTTGAGTCCAGTATCCAGTGTCATATTTTTCCAAACCAGTCTTGACTTCTTACCTCTTCTTCCCAGTAACTTGCAGATGTAGCAAGAGACACGCCAGCAGCCATGGTCCTGGGAAAGTGACAAAGATGTATTTAGCTCAAAATGTGAATTTGTCAAGATGTCAGACTTCAAATGTTTATCCCAAGGAGTTAAGGAATTTTTAAAACTTTCTTTTACGTCTGTCTGGAAGTCAGACATGCAGCTACATACAGACAGTGATACAGTTTCTTCTTCTACCTTCCAGCAGCGGAGTACAATGTTTGGTGGGAACAATTTCACTCCTCATGCCATATTTGTACTAGATTGGTCAGAGGGAACAACTTAGCTGGAAGTAAGACCAGACAGATACTTTGAATGTTAGTAAGTCACTTGGACTGCATGACATTTGCCTGAAAGTCCTGAAGGAATTCAAATGTGAAACTGCGAACTGCCGGCCGAGCTGTATAACCTGTTCTGTCATTAGTATCTCTGTGCCTGAGCACTGATGGATTGCTGGTGTAACCCATTCACTAAAAAAATTTACTGGTGAATCTGACTTCCATCCACAGTAAGAGACAGGTGTCTATTATAAAGGGTAAGACTGAAGAATAGTCTTGGTAATAGTCTTGCGACAAAGACTCAGTGTGGCTCCTGTAAAGGGAAATCCCACATCATTGCTATGCTGGTTTCTGTGCTGAAGAATACTGAGAGGTAGGCAGGAATCATCGTTTTGCCTTGCTTCAAGGGTACTGATAAGTTTTGATGGCCCTGACCAGCCTCTCCTGGGTCACTCCACATCTTCCAGGAAACCCATTTACCTCAGCCCTGGGCTTTTAGTCCCTGCCTGAGTTGTAATGTGGTCTATCTTTCCCAGCTATGCCTGGCCATATTCACTGTTTGTCTGAATCCTGTAATTGAACAGACTTCCTGGCTTGACCTCATACCTGCCTGGCAATCACTGGACTGTGACTGGTGCTGACTGCCACCACCAGGAGTGATACTGACCTACAAACCAACTTCTCACCTGGACTTTGGACCTGCCTTTTTTTTTTCTCTTTTTTTTTTTTTTATTTTTTCTTTTTTTTTATTTTTTTTTTCTTTTTTCACCACAAGCTCACCTGATGATCTGGACTCCCAGTTGATCCCAAGTCCATCCCTAGGTCTGCCTGCTCTCACCTTGCAGGAAACTGGGACAAGACTTGGCTGGAGAGACCTTGTCCTGCCAGCCTTTTCTCCTTTGTCTCCTGGATCCCAGATGCTTAGGAGCAGTTACCCCATCTCTCTGCCCCAACAGAAGAAAATTTTCCCAGTAAAACATGTTGTCCCTGCCCCACCACCCAACTCCACTTTTCTTCTGCCAGTCCATACTTTTTTCCTGCAAGGCCTCACTGTAAGTCTTCCTTTCCCAGTATCTGTCACCAAGCCATCTGGAGCCCCAGCCAACTCAGCCTCTTGCAGTGGCACCACCTTACCAGACTAGGGTGGGAGCTGCAAGCTGAGTTGCCTCCTGAACAGTCCCTACCTGTACCTGTGGTGACAAATAAGCCATTAAGTTTCAGGGAGAAGGCTGATGTACACCATGGTTATGGGATATTTTCTATTGTTTTAAGCCCTGCAGGAGAGACTGGGAGAGATGGAAAAGGTTAAAAATACAGCTGTTGTGGATCACTGTCCCTGTGCTGGGTTGGAAGGGCACTGCCCCAGCATTGCTCTGAGGCACTGGGATCAGTGCTCATGGATTCCATTGGATTAGCACTGCCTCTTGCAATCATTCTGCACCCAATGCACCTAACGGCAATGTGAAGGGAGGAGGTGGAAGTGGGAGTGAGCAGAACGCTCTGAAGCACGTATGGTGTTCAGTGGGTAACCAGAGGTTTCAGGTGTGAGAGGTTTTGACAAAGATGGGGAACATGGCTGGGAAGCACTTTGGGGGAGCAGGGCCAAGGCTCAGCATGACTGTTGTGTTAGCTGGAAAATGAGGTGGGATATTGTACAGCATTGTCAGGAAGGCGGCCAGCAGATTCCTCAGTGATGGGGTAGCACTGAATGACCTCAGAGCACAAATGGTCTGTGCAGCTGGTGGACTCCTCTGAGCACCCTGCCTGTGCCAAGGAGAGCTCAGGGCCCCAGCTCTCCTGGGAGGCAGCCCACACCTTGTAGTTCCTTGCAGACTGGCTTGCCTACCTCTCTGCTGAGGCTGGGGGGAGGAAAGGGTTGGCACCTCACAGATTTATTAACAGAAGAAGCAGAAGGGCAATGGGGAAAGTCAAAGAGTGATTCCCCAGCACAAAACTGGATCTGAGAAAGGCTGAGCAAAATTTAGTGCTGGAAATGAAGGGATTGTGACTGCTCTGAAAAGCTGCTATCACAGATGTTCTGAGTAAATGCTTGTGGTCAGTTTGAAAACATAGAGACAAACTAAACATTGGCATAGACTACAATATTAATTCTTTTAGGCCGTTTAGGTAAAGGAGCCTGACGTTTCATATTTCAGCAGCTTTCTCACACATACACCTGCTAATAAGCCTCCACACCTTCAAAGAGTGCTCTGTTGGGTTCAAATAGCATCAAATCTTCCGTCCCCCTAGATGCTTTTGGTGCCTCCCATAATATAGAATGTAACTAAAGAGCTGTGTGGGGCTGGGTAACCCTGAAACGAGTACACACCTCCTCACCCAGGTCCTGTTGAAATCATCAGAGTCATTAGCCAGGGATATTATGAAAAAGGGTTCACACTGAAGCCAACACTTGGGAAACTGAGTATCCTGCTGAAAGTGTGATGGGAGAGCCAGTTCCTTCTGTAGTTCTTAGGATACTTGCTGGAAGATGGTGGATTTCTCTTTGGAGGGGCAGTGCTCCTTTGCAACCATACATCTGGCATCATCTGACTAACAGCACTGTCAGACCTGAGCCTTTAGAGCTGCGTGTGCCAATACTTGAAGAACTGTTGCTGTTCTGATGTGAGTGAAACAGCCTGCTGTGTGTACACTGAGGATGAGCACTAAGGGAAGAGAAAGAAGGATGAAAAGAAGAGCCCTTTTTGACTATGTCCCTTTACTGTAGTTCAGTCCAGCTGTTCCTCATGCAGTTGCCACTGCTATGGCTTTATGGCTGCCATATCTGGTCCTTGGAAATTTTCATGTTCTATTATTTTTCTGGGTACTGCCTATTCTGAGCCAGACATGCAAGAGACAGGATATTTGTCATGCTAAACCAACCATAATTCAGAGGAGGAAAAGAATGCCCTTTCATAGGCCATCCCCAATGCTTGTGTGTGTCACTGTAGTGGGCTGACCCTGGCTGGATGTCAGACACCCACCAAAACTGCTCTATTACTCCTCCTGCACCACTGGATGGAAGAGAGAAGATATAATGAAGCATTCATGGGTTGAAATAAAGACCAGGAGAGTTCACTCACCAATATTGTCATGGGCAAAACATGCTTGAATGAGAGATATTAATTTAATTTATTGATAACAAAATCAGACCGGGATCATGAGAAGTAAAATAAGACCTCAAGAAACACCTTCCCCACACCCCTCTCTCATTCCTGGCTCTACCTCCTCCACAGCCTGGGACCAAACTTTCCAAGACACTAAGGCAGTTTTGTTTACATCATGTTTCCATATTCTGTCAGTGTTGACTTTGACCAACATCTTGGTTGCCATCTGGACAAAATGTGTGTGCAGCATGAGTGAGAGAGGTGTAGGTGTTAAATTACAGAGCTCCTGAAATGCACCAGTGTGGACTTCATTAGTAGTGCAGCAGCTCTGGGGCCTCCAACAGCTGTCCTGTGCCCAGTGCTCGGGGAGTGGAGGTCAGGGATTCTGTGTATGTGATACACACTACGTGACATATTCCCTGTCAATGAGGAATGCAGGACAAGCCCTGCAGATGTAGCATCAGAAGAATGGCAGGTCAGGAGCAAGCCCTCAGGGAAATTGCTGCTTGTCAGTGCACTCCAGGTAAGGCTGTGGAAGAGGTCTCTTCTCTAAACCAAACCCCTCAGTAGGTGCCCATCTCAATGGATAAAGTAGGGATTCTGTGTCTCAAAAAATTAACTGGGAAATAAGGAAGACTACTGTATTTTGTTCCTCTATGTGGAAGCATGTTTAAGATAGTGATTGCAGAGAAGGAGAGAGGGACTGGGGGAGTCAGGGAACCTGGGCTGCTTTCCCAGCATTGCACTGTTACTGTAAATTATAGCAAGTCCCCAGGGACATTTTTCAGTTCTGACTTGTCTTTCAAGTAGAAGCCATAGTCTCATACTTTCCACAAGAAGACTAGATTGTACAGGGCCCCTGTTCCTGGAGAGCAGGAACACTACTCCATTTATCCCAGTGCTGAGTTCTTGGATATTGGATAGGTTTCTTTGGTACACTCACATCACCCCTAGCTGTAATGTTCCTGCCTGTAGGGACTTTGCACATTGCAGGCTGTTCCCAATCACACCTTTCAGAATGGGTGTGAAGGCTCAGCCTTGAATGGCACAAGACCTTTAGGTCATCAGCAAAATAAACTCACTGCCACCTCTTATCCAGAAGCAGAGGGACAGCTGGGAGCCTGACTGCTACTCCTCTTGCCCTCTGATTTGCACCATCTCTGAGTGGCAGCAGACTGGCTCTTCACAGGCCTGTGCCAGCAGTCCAGTGCACCTCATCTCATTGCCCCTCTGTGAGGGCACAGCACTGAGTGACAAGCCCTTGGAATAATTACTCTCCCTTCTGAGATCAGGTGAGGTGGTTCGGTCCTGTGCTGGAGACCCAGAATATTTATGTTTTTGGGGGCTGCTCTTAGACAGTCTTTCACCTCTCCCAGCCTTCCTCCCAATTCTCTGACCCCGGGGAGTGCCAAGGCTCATCACTACAAGTGTCCAGCATGGCTCTGGCTCTAGGGAACAGGGGGTCAGTGCTGTGATACACCCATGTCATAGCTACATGCGCTGCTGCTTCATATACACAAACTGATCCACTTTCTTGAGAGAAAAAAAGCAGCGTTCAAGAGCCCAGATCCAGGGCCTGCATGGTGTCCATGCACCCAGGATCTGTTTTCATCTCCATGCTCAAGTGGAAGAAGGAAGACCTTGGCACAGGTCTTCCTGTGGGGGCAGGTACTGAGAATAGATGGAATGCTTGCAAGTCTTTGTAGTTACCATTAATGACTTCAGCTTCATCACAATGCTCTGCAGTACCGGTGTGTGTGAGGACCCTGACCCCAAGAGGAGTCCTTGAGCCAGCCATGGTTTGTGCCTGGTCTCTGATGCTCAATGGCACGGACACATTTGGTAGCCAAGGACAAGCACTGGCAGCCCATGGTCGTTCTGATCCCTGCCATCAGGAATGGAGTCCTACTTGGCACAGTCCTGGAGCAAGGACCTTGTTCCAGCCCAGGAAGCTGCTTTGCTCCTTCAGCTGTAACGAGAGCCCAAGCTGGAGCAAAGGGCTGAACGAGGTGGGTCTGCCAGTAGCTCCCTGGGGGTTTATAATCCTATGGCTAGAGCAGAAACAATCCCACCCCGGCTCCTGAAACACATGCCCCTCCATTCAGAGCGTAGACGGAGAGTCCTTTCCTCCCCCTTTCCCCCTCTGTTCTCCCCTGCCGAGGTCACCTTCAGCCGGGAGGCAGTGTGCCCCCAGGCCCAGAGCCATGGGACGGGGCGGAGCGTCACGCTGAGCCCCGCAGCTCCTGGCAGCCCCGTCCGGCTGCTGGCTCAGGCTGAGCCCGGCGGCTGCGGCGAGGGGAGCGCGGCTGGCCGGCTGTGCTGCGCTGCTGGACGAGGTGAGAGGCTTAGTACAGGCGGAGAGCACCGTGGGGAGGGACGTTACAGCGGTGGCAGGATGGAAGACACTGGGCAGGCATGTAAAAGGGCATACACCCCTGTCAGGCAGGTTTTGGGGACTCGAGCGTGGTGTGTCGGCACAATGCGGAGCGCACCCTTTTCCCCCAGGGCTGATGGAGAGCTCCTTGGCGGCTTTGCCCTGGAAGGTCGCTTTGTGCCCACTTGTGTTGGGTGGGATGGTGCTGCGGTCCTGGAGGGTTGGCTGGGAGAAAGGTGTGATGTGGCTTGGTCCCAGCGAGATTGGTGCGGGTTTCTGTCCGAGGAGGCTGCTGTGCAGAGGCTGTGGTGTGCTGCGTGCTGCGGACAGGCTTACGGGGCTGTCTCTGGGTGTCTCTGCCCAGGACAGCAATACGCAGCTCTGCTACCGGCACGGCCATGCCATGCTCTGCAGCGAAAACCTAACTAGTCTGCCGACCAGTTTTAGAGAGAAGCCCATAAATCTACCAGCAATAAGGCCACAAGCAAACATTGCGATAATCTGTTCTTATCCCTTGCTGTATTAAATCTAGTTTGCACCAGAGTGGACCTTTTAGGGAAAAAAGATGCCGTTCTTGAACCAAAAATTACGAAGATGGAAGGATATTCTTCCATAATGTTCGATGAGATTTTTAGGGGCAAATACCCTTCTCCAGAGAATCTGCACCACAATGGAGGTCTGAAATGGCCTCAGTTCAGCTTAATCTATTGGTTTTATTATAAAGCTTTTACCTAACTGGGAGAGCCCCTTTTAGTGAAATTCCAGTACTCAGAAAGGTGTATACAGATAACAGAGTAACTTCTTCACCATCTGTTTGATAAGCTGTAAAGACAACTCCCCTAGAAATTTCCCCTGTAGTTTTCAGCCCTCTTGCCATTGTCACGACTTTCTCTTGTCCTTTTTCTGTCAAACTGGGGACACCAGTGGTAGCTTGCTGAACTGTGGGCTCACCACTATCATTGAAAAGGTAGAAAACATCCAGTAATTGGTTCTTTTGGTCTATCAGCGTCCAGAAGAGTTCAGGAAATTTACCCAGGTATTCTTCATATCACTATGTTTTTAAAATTTCAAGAAACATCATAAAAAGGTCGATAAAGAAGAATACAAAGCAGAGCAAACAGAAAAATAAATTTATTATAAAAATACAAATTCCACTGGTGTGTGATATTCTCAATTGTAGTGCAGAAACTGTTAACAGGTGGCCAGCTCTTCAGAAATACAGCTTCCCTAACTCAGCTGATTTTCAGAGATTAAATTTCAGACTGTCTCATGGCATCTGTATGTAGGAACCTCTGCAGAAACTGGAGTTCACTCTAAGAAGCACATTGCCTCAGAACAGATCTCTTCTTTTGTTACAATCATCTCAGCCTACATGAAACTGAACAGCTGTCTCTATTTTTTGTTTTGTTTTGTTTTGTTTACAGTGAAGCTTACTTTCTTAATTTAGCATTTGGAAAATGTTAGTTTGACTCTCACTGCTGATGTTTCCTGCATCTGATTCTTTTCGGGCATTCTCTTTAGCAGAGTGAATGCAAAAGTAGAGTCTGCAACATCAGTAACCCTTGTTCTGTTATGCTCTTAGACTTGTATCTGTAACATTAAGATGTGTGTCTATATCACTGTAGGTTATTTCTACTGCAATTCTGTATCATCCAGTGTCTCAAGGCCTGCAAAAGTAGTGAAGCTATACCAAATCTACATTTATGGATTTACATAGTGCCCATTAAGCAGCATGAACCTAGATATGTCTGATTAATAGGACTTTTTTTTTCCTTTTTGCTGTCACTCATCCAATGCCAGACTAAAATCCTGATTTCTTTGGTCATTTGAAACACTTTTGTATGTGTGTGTGTGCATGCACTGGTTTTATCAAGCAACATATGGTCTACCCAAGCTCTTTTTGTGCCATTTGCAAATATTTTCTGGATGATTTCGGTGTTTTATTCTAGAACATTGACAAAGGTTAAAGTATTATAACAGCGTAGGATTGAAAAAAAAATTCTGTAGGGCGAGAACAACAATAAAGTATGGTATTTTCCTATACTATAATCTATATGCTGAGCTTTTAAAAAATTAATTTAAAATGTGTCTTGGTTTAGACCAATGCCACGATGAATTTGTACAGATAACTTTCAGGAAACAACCAGTGAATGGGACATTTCAGGCAGGTGCTATATGAACCAATACCAGGATGAGAATGCTTCAAACCAACAATTTAGAGGTTGGTGAGAAGTGCCTGCAGATCACTGGTCTTTACACAGCCCCTAAACAGAAGTGTGATGACAACTGAGTGATCTGAATTACTTGATACACTTAATCCATTTGAGCAAAATGTGCTTTACTAAACATGGTGCAAAAATATTCATGTAGAAACCAGGTAGGCAGCACCCATAAAGGGTGTAAAAGAGGAAGTTAATTTCCCCCCCAACGTTCCCCAGTAATTTGGAAAAACTCTGGACTCGTAATGGATGTATAAGGTAGTGCAGCCTCTGTGTCATTCCTGCAAAAAGAGATCTTGAGGCCACAGCATGAAACAGGGGGGCATTCTAGCTGAAAGTGTGACAGGAGGCCAAAAACCCCCCAAGGCAGACAGGGTTTTAACATGGGGGATAGGAGGAGAAAAATAATGAGGCTTTAGAAAAGAGCCATGAAACAGATCTGAGATCTGGACAATTGGGCTGGACAATCTGGGAGCTTGGTTTGACAATTAGACAGAAAGTTATTTGAAGGCATTAAACCAAGAAGACTGAGGGGTGTCTTGATCAGAAAGCACAGAGATGCTTATTCTCAGTTCAAAATGTGACCATATTTTGTGGCAGCATCACATCTGTTTTTCAGCTAACTGATGCACTACAGAAGCACAGTGTGACAGATGCTTGGTGAAGCCTGAGTAAAGCATCAGTTAAATGCATAGGCTGAGCTTCAGTCTGATAGTTTTACAGAATGTAATTAATTGAAAATATGTTCTCATAGCCTGTGTTCATACCTCTGACCACAGTTCATATAAACTGTGCAAGAGTCTGGAGAAATTTAACAGTTATTAGAAATCTCTTTTCTCTATCTGAGAAACTTCAGCAGCAGATTAGGTAAATTCAGATTAGGTTATCATACGAATACTTAACAGCAAGAATGTTCACAGTGGCATTTATAATTGACCAATTGTCTTTGGATCAAACCTGAATGACTTTTTGAAAGAGATGCCCCATATGCAATTTGTTCTTTGGTTTATGTTAAGGCTCTGTAGAAGGTCAGACAAGAAAGTGGACCCCACATGCCATATGCTCAAGGCCATTTTTAATAGAGTATCTTTGATATGAGAAGAGGCTGAAACAGCTGAAACTCTTCAGCTTGAAAAAGAGAAGGCTCAGATAGGATCTTGTTGTTGTATATAAATATCTGATGAGGGGTAATGAAGAAAAGGGAGACAGACTCTTCCAAGCAGTGATCATTGATGGGAGTCTCCATCTATGGAGATATTGAAGACCTGGCTGAACACCGTCCTAAACAACCTGCTTCAGTTGCTGCAGCTTGGGCAGATGATTTGGATTAGATGATCTCAAGAGGTCCTTTCCAATCTAAACACCTCTGTGATTCTGTCATCATGGCATTGTCTCTGTTATACAGAGATCACACTGTCTTTGGATTTTGATATGCATGAAGTGCTTTTCTGCACTAAATGTATTAATCATTTTGATTGAAGAACCAGAATAACATTACCTGGACTAAGACACTGTAAAGATTCTTTTGAGGAATTGCAGTTTCTCACAGTGAACAGCCTGGAAACAAGACCTCTAGCAGGGATGAGGCACAGGAAGGATAGTGAAGGAAAGAACAGTTTTGAATAAGACAGTGCCTGCTGCCTTCAATACAGTACGGCCTAATGGGGAATGCATCCTGGCCCTGGTGACCTCCTCTTCAGTGCGTGTCAATCTGCTAAGGGAAAATGACACTTTGGGAGGTATCAGAAATAGGTGCAGAGCACCCAGGAACACTCTACTCAGCAGTGACCCAGATTTGATCTTCATTTACCTTCCCAGCTAATCGCAGTGGCATCTCAAAGAAAGACCTGACAACGTCTGCTATTTTTTAAAGTATGGACTTTGTCTTGTAATTAATGACTCCAAGGGCAGCAAGGGCCAAAATCTGCAAACTGTTCTGGAGTGACTACAGCTGGGGCTTCCTTCATGAGGAGCCCTGATCAGACCCACAGGTTACAGACCCTCAAGAAACTCTACCCATATCCTCTGGACTATCTGTTCTTCTAAGCTGGCTCATTCACCTTATTGCTCTACTCTGAACCTGGACCATTTACCCTCCCATGCTATTGGGGCCATGGATGGAATTATGGATCTGTTTCACCTATGTTGCAGTTGACTTGAATTGTGGAGTGGAAGGATACAAGAATTTTTGGGATTTGGGTTGATTTGGATTGTTCTGGGGTTTTTTTGTTTTTTGTTTTTGTTTTTGTTTTTTTTTGTTTGTTTGTTTTGTTTTTTAATTTTTTGTTTGTTTGTTTTTTGTTTTTGTTTTTGTTTTGTTTTGTTTTGTTGGGGTTTTTTTAAATTTTTATTTATTGCAAAAACTTATGGACTAAAATTTGACTCCCCAAAGTGATTTGAGAACCAAGAATGTACAGAAAAGCATATCGTCCTGCTCACAAAATCAAGTTTTAGCATAGTAAATAAGAGAGAAGTAATGGATGAACCATGTTGTAAACAAGTAAATGTGAATAAAACATACAAATTAGTAGATATTTGAAGAGTATATAACTTTTGAATAATACTTAAAGTTGATGCAGTGAGAAGACTCTAACTTTTAGGATAAATTGCAGTAATGAGTGGCCAGCATACAAGGGAAGAAATTTTACCTATACCTAACTCAGGTTTGAGAATTTCAGTTATCTAAAAAGATTGTGAACAATTATTTGCCAAGAACTTGTATGTGACCATTAATTTGATATAGGAGAAACACTGTCTTGCAGAAAAGACTTTTCTCATATCTTTTTCACAGATTAATATAACGTGTTTTTCAAATGACAAGCAGGCGTCTCTCCTGTTGTTCCACTCCACTATTTAATGTGGCTTTAGCTTATCTAATATCAAAGGGAGGTCTATGCCTTTCCCAGGTCTGTTACATTTTAGGTTTTTCCTCTATATTCCACCTAAATTTTTCTCTCTATAACACCTAAATGAGGAAGCACCAGTTTGGAAATATTGTTGGCAGGGTGGATCCATTTGTGGGTTCTGAGATGCTCTTGCTGTCTGGAATTTCACAAACCTTGTTGGCTGGGCAGCAAACAGGAGAACTTCAAAGCAAAATCTCAAATATACTTTCCAGACTCTTATTCCCTGTAAGTTCTCCCCAGCTTTCCATTTATCCCCTCCCATGCAAGCACTTGCTCATTGTTGTAGTCTCTATGGAATGTGCTAGATTTGACTGCTGTTGACTCTCACAGCAAGCCAAAGCCTTTGTAGAAAAGTAGGGCCAATTATTTGGCACTTCTGAATTGGGTAAGATTTAGAAATGCAGTCTAGGAGAAGGGGAAGGAAAGAGAAGGGGAACTTTCCCACAATAGTCCCAGGCTCCTATAGAAATCCAGCCTTGTTGTAGATTTCCCAGTTTTAAATAACTCCTTTTTTCCAAATTTCTTTTTTTTGAAGAATGGCTGGATTTAGCAGCAGTGGGGTTCCTTTGCAGAAGAGATATGTGGACATACAGGAACAAATCCACTGTGAAGACAGTTAAGATATGGGAGCATCTGTCATAGGAGGAGAGGTTAGCAGAGCTGGGACTTGATCAGCCTCAAGGAGAGAAGGCTTGAGGGGAAACATCTGATCAATGCATATAAGTACTTGCAAAAACACACAACCAGGCATATCACAATATCAGATGATACTGAGTGACAGAACAAGAGGCAGTGGGCCTGAAACAGAATTTCAGTTAAAATCTTTTTTACCACAAAGGTGATTGAACACTGGAACAGGTCACCCACAGCAGCTGTGGAGTCTCCAAACTTGTAGATATTTAAAACTGGGCTGGCACAGGACAACCTGCTCTAGTTAACCCTCCTCTGAACAGGATGTTGCAGTAAGTGGTCTCCAGAAGTACTTTCTGCCATTTCCCATCCTGTGACTCTGATTCTGTGACCTTGCTCCAAGGCCAGGTCACAAGGCCCGAAGTGCCTTGTTCAGAGCACAAGGAGGTAGACAGGGAGAAAATGCTGCCACAGAGGCCTTAAAATGCTGCCTTGTAGCTGGCTGGGAAAAGTGAAAAAACACTTCTCTGAAATGGGTCTGAAGCAGCTGACTAGATGTCCTAGGTTACTTCCTGTATAAGTTACTTTGCTGCACAGATGCATGACTTTTGGTCAGAAACGTCGTCAGTCATGTGAGGTGCTGAGCTCCCTTTGGCTTCCTCAGGGCACTCTGCCTTTTGTCATGTGCTAGCTGTGCCTCTGCCTAAGGGAAAGGTCTGTCTCATCCTCAAGACTTTCTCCAGTGAGCAGTAGAGGTGAAATTCTGAGTAGAGAGATGAGGTCTTGCTGCAGTAGGCTAAGGAGAGCAAGGGGGGTGAGTGGGTCACACTATAAAATTTGGGACTCTGCTAATGTTTTGCGTGTTGCCTAATACTAAGCTAAAGGATTAGAGGGCTGGAGGAGGTTCTCTTCAACACAAAGACCTTTTCTGTGATGAGGGGTTTTGCCCAGAGATGTGCTGTATAAAAGTGCAAATTCAACTCTAGCACAGCAGCAAAGAGTGTTCAGGCTCCAAGTAGCAGAAATATGCCCTGCCATGGCATGGTTTGTGTTGCATGTCTGATCTGGCTTTCTCTGTGTGTGCTGTGATGTTCCTGACTGGCTGTGGTGTTTCTGCAGCACTCAGCGATGGCCGAGAGCTCAGCTGTGACTGCAGCAGCGTCAGGGAGAGCAGCCCCGACCAAGCTAGAGGAGCTCCTGGAGATCACTGCTCAGAGCCTGGTGCGCGCCGAGGTGGCTGAGCACTACGAGGTCATTCGAGAGCTGGGCAGGGGCAAGTATGGCCACGTGATGCTCGTGACCCACAGGCAGAGAGGTGAGGAAGTGACTGTGCCCTGTGAACTGCTGTGCCTTGTCTGCTCTCCACTCACCAGGGGACAGGGCGTGGGGTGGGCTGGTGGTACCTCAGGACCGGGCACCAGGCATGGCAAGGAGGATTCCCAGGGAGACCAGCAGGATGGGGACCTCCCCAGCCAGGAATCATTCCATTACATCTATCCAGGGACCAGGTGATGCCAGGGGGCTGCCCAGAACATCTGGCAAGGTTATAGTGATGAGACAGGCCCAAGGTCAAGCTGGGAAATTAATCCACAAGTCAGGATCAAGAGAGTTCACAGATAGGCATCATCATGGATGTGATATAAATGGAAAGCAGTCCCCCCACAAGGTTCAGTCAGGGAGCCCCAAGCCTGTGCTGAAGTGGTGCCCTAAGGCCCATGGACAGAGGGTGTGAATGAAGGTCCTGGGTTGGCCATATCAGTGCCCTGACACTGCTCTTCCCCAGTAGTCCCAGCTCAAGGCTGATGGGCGCACATATCCTGAATGTCCCTACTCTGCCCAGGGCTCTTGTGCAAGCCCAGAGCTCAAAACTCACACCCCTGGCAGTGCCTATTTCCAGACCTGGGGTCCACAGGCTATATCCACACAAACTTTGCACTAGAGACCTCCCTGTGGTTGTGGCTGCTCTGTCGTGCTGTGGTGTGTGACTCACTCTTCCCATCCCCAGGGACTCCTATGGCTCTCAAGCTGCTACCCAAAGCCAGTACCAAGCTGCACACCTTCCTGTATGAGTATTGTGTAGCACTGTCCCTTGCCACCCACCCTGCCATCATTGGAATGTTTGGAATTGCCATTGAGTCCAGCCAGTACTATGGTTTCCTCTATGAACCAGCACTGCACAGAGACCTCATCTCTATCATCAAACCCCGCGTGAGTGTTGCTTCAAGGCCATGGGGACTGGGCTGTAGCATTTGTCCCCTCTGAAGGCTGGCTGGGTCAGAGGGAGGGAGATAAAGGCGATGGCCGTGGGTCTGTCTGGGGTCTGCAGCACTGAAGCAGCCTTGGGCTGGCAAGGCGAGGAATGCAAAGGTCTTTCCCAGGGCAGAGCATTCTGGTGAGAGCCCGGCTGTCAGGGCTGCCAAGCCATCCCACCATGCCTCTCTCCATGCAGGATGGGATCCCTGAGCCGGCCGCAAAGCAGTGTGCCAGGCAGCTGGTGAGCGCGCTGGAGTTCATCCACAGCCGGGGGCTGGTGTACCGCGACATCAAGCCCGAGAACGTGCTGCTCTTCGACCCCGACTGCCGGCTCGTCAAACTCACGGACTTCGGGCTCACAAGGCCCAAGGGCACCAAGCTGAAGCTGGTGGCCGGGGTGATCCCCTACACTGCCCCCGAGCTGAGCAACACCGCTGATGCCCAGGGGGTGCCCATCGACAGCAGCATGGATGCCTGGGCCTTCGGGGTGCTGCTCTTCTGCCTGCTGACCGGCTACTTCCCCTGGGAGCAGAGCTTGCCAGAGGATCCTTTCTTTGAGGACTTCATGCAGTGGCAGGAGACAGGCCTAGAGAAGGACGTGCCCCGGCACTGGAAGCGCCTGACAGCCGAGGCTGCGGGAATGCTGCGGAGCCTGCTGGCTCTCGATCCCGCCAAGCGCGGCCCCGTCAGCGGCGTGCTGCGCTACGTCCACTGCCCTTGGCGGCTGGAGGATGGGCACGGTGAGGAGGCTGCCGTGAAGTCCTAGAGCCCGCTCCCCACGGCAGGAGGGAAGGAGGGTCTCGGCCTGCGAGGGGTTTCGGGGTGTGGGCACCGTGGTGGCCTGGGCCTGAGAGGCCATGGTGACCCAGAGAGTGACTTCTCTGCAGCACTCTCCCTGCTGCCGCAGAGTCAAGCTCCTTCCCACGCTGATGGTCCTCACCCCATGGCTCAGTGCTGCCCAGTGCCACCTCCTTGTGGCTTGAAAACATCTTTCTCTTGGAAATGACTGTGTGTGAGGCATCCACTTGTTTCCTAGCCACAGAAACTCCAGGGAGTTATTTAGGCTGCAGCACATGCCGTGTCTCAAAATAGATCAAAATATGTACTTTTGTGTTTCTGTATGTGGCTCATTTTCCCTCATAATAAATGCCTGTCAGGACCCACTGTTGGGTTGGAAAGCAGGGAGCATGTCAGAACTTGCAGCTATCTCAGGACAAGCTGTCCAAGGCAGGGGCCATCCCGGAATGCTGCCTGTGCCCGCACCAGGACTCCTGGAGGGTGGCTTCAGACTGCTGGCGTGGATGGGCTGGGAGACCCCAGGACATGGCCATGGATGATGGCTGGGGGAATGATTGTGGTGTTGAGGTTGTCTCATGCCAGCCCAAACAGATCTCTTCCCTTGTTCTGCCTTCAGGTCCTAGGACAATGTCCTTCATGCTCTTTTAGATGCCTGGTTATTCCTCTAGAAGACCTTCCTTCCCCCCTTTCCTGTCACACACCTTTAACCCTATCCTAGACACACATCTCTCCTAATACCCCAATATCCTCCTAGGTGCACATTTTAATCCTGAAAAGGAGTAGCAAAGAGGGAATTAGGGGTTAGTAGTGGTTTTTACTTTTCTACCTCTTTTCAATCCCCAGGATTTTGCTGTTGGTAATAATCCTTTCCTCCACTTAACCTAGTCTTTTGCTGGAAACATTCACAGCTCATTTTCCACTCTCAAAGGCTTCATAACCTCTAAAAATGTGTCCCAGCACTATACTTTCTAGCATTTTACCTTTTTTTCCATGTCAGACCCTTTCCTGCACACAATTTCTTCTATGCTTCCCCACCCTCCAGATCTTTTTTCCCAGCTTCTTCTCACCCACTGGCATTTTAGCATTACTAAACTTCTCTACTAACATTACCTATCACCTGGTAAACACCTTTAGCTCACTCTTCTCTCAGCAACATCACCTCTGTACTACTATTTTGTGCTGTTCCTGCTCCCTACATCTCTTATGCCTTGAGTCTTCTTTCCAACTCCCCAACCTACCTTTATGTTCGCACTGTCCAATATAGTTTTCTACTGCTTACTTCCATCTCTTAGAATGTTTCATTACTTGAAATCATAATAAATGCTGCTCAACTCCAGCCTGCTGAGATTTGGCTTTAAGTACTCTTTAATTACTGTAGGAATAGCAGAGGAATGTTAAGGTGCCAACACAATCCCTGTATTTAAAGTGGAGAAGCCTTAAGACCAAGGGACATAAGGCCAAGTAGCTGGCAACTATCCAATGAAAAATAATGGAAAATTTGTTACAGGTGCTTGCTAATGCAGAACTACAGAACAGGAATGTGGCTTTTTGGCATAAGACATTTAATTTTATAATGCAGTCGTGTTTGATACAGTAAATTCATAATGTTATGGTATGGAGTTTTTGTATCAGTAGGCATGACCTACTGATAAAAAGAGAATTGTGGTATGTTGTATTGATTCAGAAGATGCACTATGAAAAGTCCATAAAATATAGATTAAGTGGATTGAGAACTTTCAATAGACAGAAGAAATAATTGTCTACTTGGAGTGCTCTATTTTATTTGGTTTCTGCAGGGATCAGTTGTTAAAGGAAAACTAATTAACATTTCCAACCATGATTTTAAGGAAAATACAAAGCAGGTAAAACCCTGCAGATGACACAAGTATGAATAGGGTGGTAGCAAGAGGAACAGGCTACTCAAAGAGACCTGAATTATTTGATAAGCTATGTATATTCAAACAAAATACATTTTCTTACAGGCTGGAGAAACATAATTAGGTAGGAACACATAGGAATAAAAGCCATCCTTACAAGAGGACCCCTAAAAACTTGCCAAGAGGATGCACAAGATTACATGAGTTCTTATTGTGTTGTACTGTTAAAAAAGGCAAATGGGCTCCTTGCATGCCTAAAGAGGGGCAGAGAGTAGGGATGGTCAAATCTTCAGCAAAACAGCTAACAAGATTCCTGCTGGCCTAAATATGAATGTGGGAAGAAGGAGTGAGTGATCTGTATTTGATACCTCATGGAGAAATCCTGGTTAGGGAACCACAATTACAGGCAAGCTGGAAACTGGAGACAGCTCAGAAAAAAACACAGTGGGACTGTGGTTTAAGGCTGTAAGACAGCCTTTAAAAAAAACTAACAAGCTCAACTATCTAAAATAGAAAGACTGCATGGTGAATTTATTATGGTGTAGAATATTGAGAAGAAAATTCCGCCACTAATGACCTATTTTAATTTGAGAACAATCTAAGAGCAACCATGAGAGCTTGAAACCAAACACTCCAGTAGTGAGGTTCTTGCCTACTGAAAGAAACCATCATATGAGCAGAGGATGAGAGAATGGGAAATGTTCAGCCTGGAAAGGAGAAGAATCAGGGTGGATCTTATATCTCTTTATACTTCCAGGCACAAGTATAAATTGTGAGAGGGGAGGCATTTAAACAAAAGAAAAATGGCTTTATAGTGATGGTGGCCAAACTTTGTAACATTGGTTGTGTGTCTATGGTTCTGGAGACGTTCAAAAGAGATTGGACAAGGCTCTGGTAAACTTTCTCTAGCTGTCTCTCTTTTGAGAAGGAAGTTGGTGTAGGCAATCTACATACGTTCTGCCTGTTATCAACCATGCTGTGATTCCACAACATTTTTTCGTTTGAAGACACTCTGTGTGGTAGCTAAAGATGTTTAGGGCTCCCAAATGTCTCTCCTTTGGAATTGCACAGCATGGTCTCAGCAAAGCTGTGTGCCAAATGCAAAACTGGCTTGACAAGAAAGGGTTAGTAAGATTTTAGAATTTATTCCAAATTAAAGTAAAACTGAACTGATGGGACACTGACATCTTTGGGGAAACAGTTCAAGCCGTCCCATGCCATCAAGACCCAGGCTGTTTTTTTGCAGGAGCCAATTATGCCAATGAGGATCAGGGATTCAGTGCTGCCTGACAAAGGCAATATGACAGGCTAATGGCAGTGAGAAGTGGCAATTTGTCACAGAGTGTTGAGACTTTGGTAGAAGAGGTTTTTGCTGCCATAAAGTTGTGTGATGCATAGTGAAGTGATGAAATCAGCACTGTGACTGCATCATGCATGTGGTGGTGGTGGGGACAGGGCTGCAATGAAGCAAGCACAGATTTGAGCACAGTAAAAAAAACCTGTCCTGAGCCAAGTCCCCAGCTCAGGCTTCTTTTCTTGGTAGCTCGTTCATGATTGCAGCTGGATTTCTTAAATCAATTAATAAACAGACCTGGCAAAGCCTATCCCCAGGAGGTCAGGAAAAGGATCTATTTGCCCCCATCACCCCCGGAGCAGCTGTTGGGAGAGGCTGAATGGAACGGAGCTGTGTGCAAGCACGCCGGCCCTTTGCATGCGCAGCCTCTGGCTGCAGGAGGGCTGGCCAGGAGCCCAGCACTGTAAAGGGCAACACTTCAGCTCATGTAGGCACCAGGGATGGGGTGGATCTGGTGTCAGCCCCAAAGGGGCATCAGGTGGCTCTGAAGAGGAGGGAAAAACGTGGTACTTTGCTCCTCTCTGGGATGGAATGAAGAGATAAATCAGGTAATTACCGAGCTCACCACACTATGCGAGTTCTGGCTGCAGGTCCAAGAAGTGTGAATCCAGGCCCTGGTGGCCTGATGCCTGCAGCACACTGCACGCATGGGCTGGGAGCATGGATCTCATGGCTTTTGGTGGGATGTATGCTCTGTATTTCTGGATCCCCTCGTGCACCACACCATGGGTTCTGTTTCCACTTCTGCACTGTGCAGTCCACGTAACTTCTCAATAGTTACACTCGGCAGCAGCCTGGGGAATGTGGTGCAGATCAGAGACTGCAGGGTGTTGGGAAAGAAGGGCCAGCACATCAGGTGGAAGGGTGATGGGTTGAGCCTGGATCTGTGACCTGAACAGATAGTTTGTAACTCTTCTTCCAGTTAGAAGTGTTGTTAGGAAGAAGTGAGAGTGAAAGCTGTTTGCTAGACAGAGATGTGAAAATTCAGATGGCAGATTTGAAAGTAATGACCCAATTTGTGATAATGGCTAAACAGTGCCCCAGATGAGACATCTGAGAATTAAAATACTGAATATATTAAAGAGAGCCTTTAGGCAAATTATTTGGGCTAACCACAGGTCAGCAGTGTCCGCAACATAAGAGTCTGTTTTGTGACACTGACTGGACTCAGGACATAAAAGGCAGGGTAAAACCAAAGTGCATAGTGGAGTCAATGTCATCTCCTCTTTCTACAGGAAGAATAATGAAAGTCACTCTATTGGAAGCTGGAGCAGTGATTAAAGACAGGGTAGAGACCCAGCCTTCAGGGATATAGCAGTTAGGCTTCTGGAGTAATTTCTAGAAGCTTGCATATAACTTTCCTTCTGTCTTGTCAACTCTTAACACTATGTTATTTCCATCCCTTCCCACTTAAACCTCCTTAAGTATCATTACTGTGACTGAATCAGTTTCTTAGGAAGGGTGGTAATCCCCAGCATTCCCCGAACAAGACCACATGCTGACCACCCTGTGTGACCCTTCCCACTCTGCACGCAAATGCCAGGGCTTGAGACTGCAAAAGGACTGAGCACCAGTTACCAAAAACGAGTGGGGAAAAGCATCTCAGGCCAGGGAATATGATAGGGTAGATGCAGGACTGCATGACGTTGAGCCTAACTCTTCCCACACTGCTTGTTCTCAAGTTTTGACTTTCACTTCAAAGACAAAGCAGGCCAGAGCTTTGTTAAAAGCCATAAAATATGGCCCTGTTCTGAGCAACTTTCCTGAGCACAGAGATGGGAAGAAAAAGTAACTAAGGAATACAAATGGTGGAATTTGTTACCTTTCATTCTTACTCATGTAGGGGCTTGTTGGTGACAACTGCAACCCAGCTGATGTCTTCTAGGGCTGCCTGTAGCTGAGAAGCCATGAAAAAATCATAAAATGCCATTGTCATGCCAAAGAGATGCAGGATTGAAAGTGACTGGAGCACAAGATACCTAGTCCCTGACATGGAGTTTCAGCTTTTAGCCTTTTTTTACCTCTATCTATCCTGCGTCCCTGGGTGGAGATGCAGAAACCATACCTTAGACCAGAGGATCAAAGGAATGCCTAGGTGTGTTTCACATCCTGTAGCTTGCACAGTACCTTGCTACCCATAGTGTAATTTTAGTTCCCTTTGTGCTGTGCTGTGCTGTGTTGCTGCAGACCACAAAAAGAAAGTGACCACTACTAAATCCCCTAATGGCTTGTATCAGTCAGCACCCTAAACTTCCCTACTTAGGATGCACCAAGGTCTGACAGCCAGGCACACCAGCCAATAATCTGGGCTTGCCCATATACAGGTCTGCCTGTTGCTGTGGTGCATTTGTTTTCTTTCCCCTGGGCTGACAGGCAGCTGGGCATGTTTATAAGCCCTGTGCCTTGGCTCAGCTTTGTGCAAGAGAGGGAGGAAAGGGGATTTGGCCCGGCCCAGGGTGGTGACAGAAGGCGGTCACGGCTGTCACACAGACTAATTGCACTTCTAACCCTCTTTGCTGTTTACAAGCTGCCCCCTACCAAGGACTCGTGTGTCTGGCTGGCACCTGCGTCTCAGGGTAGACTCACACAAGGCCCCAGCTTCCCTGGTACCCACCTTCTGTGTACTAACCCTAATTGCAACTTCCACCTGTACTTTGCTGACATATTTCCTAGAGGATAGCAGGAAAAATGATTCATGACTGAACAGATTTATTTAAGTGAGGTGCTCAGAAGAAAATTTATCTTAAGTGGTAAAATACTAGGTTTTTTAAGTGTGTATCTGACGTCTAGATATACAGAGCTGGCTTCAAGCAAAGCAGTCATGTTACCATGATTAGAGGTGGTGCAGATGTCTTCAAACCACTGCCTGAGTAGTCCTGTGTCCTTGACCCCAGTGTTGCCCAGTGCCTGGCACAGCTGGTTGTCTTCCCTTCCACTGGCAGAGTAGGCAATGGAAGCAGAGCAAGGACAGAAATGTCCAGGCATTGGTTGACATCTGCTGAACCTGCTCTTTCCAAGTTCAGGTAGAGAAAAGTGGCAGCTTTCACATCCCCTTGTTCTGTCACTAACAGTTGTTGCAGCTGACATTTGCTTTGAGATATTTTTTTCATCTTCCTCTTCAGGACAGTAAATCTCACACAGATTGCCAAATGCAGAGCTAACTCACAATTGTCTTCCCCAGGGGCATCCTGGACAGGCTTAACTCCTGACAACTCCTTCAGCAGAGCCTCTTTCTGCTTTATCCTGGATCCCTTTCTGCAGCTACTTTATGACTTTTGGCTGCTGAACCCTCTTGGAAGAAACCAAAGCACATTTAATTGTTCATACCTTTATGATTGATAAGCCCTTTGTTGCCTACAGGTCAATTCCCTGAGGTGTGGATTTGTTTACCTGTCCAAAGCCCTGGAAGTGAGTAAGATGAGCAAATGGTAGACCTCCATGCCTTTGAACTGGACAATATGGATTAAGTGCAGGAATTTTACAATACACCAGATTTACATGATGAATCAAACTACAGACAGACACGTCTGTCGTAGTCCAGGACTCAGCATTATGGCATACACCCACGCATATATCATAGAGGCATGACAGGAATAGATGTGCTATCCTCAGAGGTACAGATTATCCCATGTGAGTGGTGAGAGCTGCTCCATGGATGGCTTTGGTAAAAGTGCTCACACTGCTGTGGATTAACATCTCTTACACTGAAAGAAAGGAAGTTACCAGGGACTCTTTTCCTCCTTCATCTCTGAAGAACTTTCAGGGATTTTCCTTCTGTGGTACAGTTTATTTTCTTTCCCTTTCTTGCATTGTTTTCAAGCTTTCTCAGTCTTTCAGCCCTGTTTCTGTATCACTTGCCCTTCCACATTTTCCCCTTGCTGGGGTCATCCTGGTGCAAATGAAATATCCCTTTATACCAAACCCTGGAAGATTTTATATTCTCAAGAAGCAGCACAGGGCACTCACTGTACAGCTCAGTGACTCCTTTCACTGATTTGGGAGAGGTGCCACTCATTTGGATCAGTTCATCTCCTTGTACCACTGATCTGGGGACTGTAGCAAGAAGCAGCATGCACTCGTGTCCTCAGGTTCCCCTCTCTCACATCCATACTGCTCATCGTACTTCAGAGAGGGCTGCAGTGCCCTTATCCCATCAGGACTGTTTATCCCTCAGCTGGAAACATAAGAGGACACTTGCACAAAGAGCAGCTGCTGTTTGGGTACTGCTGCTAGTGGGGTAGGAGGGGACTTCAGCAGGCAAGTTGGGTGGCTTCTATTCCCAGCACCGGAGGAGGTGAGTGCAGAGGGAAGCTGGATCTCCTGGTAATTCTCTCATGTCTTTGAAGGTATCCATTGCCAATCTCTGTTTGAGTTTGCTGTTGCTGGGCTGCCCCAGGAACTGCTGCACTGTTTGGTCTCTTCTGTACCGCTCCATAATGGAAATCTGGGGATGAAGTAGGAGCCATAATAGGCAGCCATTCTGCCCTACCCCTGAGCAGCATGCCACCCTCCCACTGGTTCCTGGCTACACAAGGGCATGTCAGGAATTGGATAGGGCTGGCAGAATCCTGGCTGTAACAGGATGCCCCTGTCCTTTCCTTTCTTTCTGTGACAGCAGAGAGATGAGTTTATGGCATGTGGTGTGTGGGGGCTGCCAAGTGGCACTGGTGGAAGGAATGGTGGCACCTCAAGAGGGTAGCTTACCACCACCACAAATCTGTTTGGTTCAATGAGTGGAAGCCTCCCTAATAAGCAGTTTGGATACAAAGCAAGGTCTTGAGCTGCAACGTGGGTCACTTAGCAGGCTGGAAACAATATTTTAGTAATCCTGACTTCAGGTCTCATTGGTCATTAGACATATCACTGTTCTTCCAGAATTAGGCAGAGAATTGTAAGTCTGACTGCTCATTTTCCTTTCCACTTATTCCCTTCTTACCTCATGTTAGGGAAAGTAAGGGCAATAATGTCTGCATGGACCCAGGTCCTGTTTCCTATGTTTCCAGTTTTTGGCCTGGCTACTCATTTTGACAAGCTCTGATACAGATTTTGTTGTTGTTTAGTGGCTCTTGGGGCTGTTTTCATCTTGCTAGCAAGGAGAGGATGGCTGGGTATCATCTTTATGTTAGAATTATGCAGGGGAGAGTAACAGGTTGGGACCAATGCTCAGGTTGGATAAGGCTGGATTTTGCGTCCCTGCTTCTAAATTTTCAGCTTCTTCTTAAGGTTTGAGGAAAATGGCATGGGGAAACGGCTATTTTCCCATAATTAATTCTAATCAGATGGTAAAGAAAAAGAAAGAGAAATTAGAAACTCTCTGGTAGAGGAAAGAAGCTTTTCCTTACCAAGAGCAAAATGAGAGCGTTTGCAAAGATGGCTCACTTTAAGTTGGATACTGTTGCACTTCTTTTTTCCAGCTCTTCCCTTTATTCTGGGGTCCCATGGGATTCTGGAAGAAATTTCTATGCTGTCCACAAAGCTGTTGCTTTGAAAATCTCCCTCATTAGCCTTAGCTTCATTGTCTTTATGATTTGAACACATATTTACTTCAGAGATAAATCTGGTCACCATTTCATTGACCGATAGTTTTCTTGCAATTAGGAGGCATGGGCTACTACCTGGCAGGCTGCAGACAAAGGAAGAGCTTAGGTAGACACATATTGCTTAGATTAGAGGAGTAAATCTCACCCTTCTGTATAGCTTGCCAGGCAAGCACCTGCACACCTGTCATATCTGGGCAGTCACTCAAGCAGACAATTTCTTGCCTGTGTCATGGGCCTGAAAAGAAGCATTTAAAAATAGAAAATCAGGCAATACATGTCTTGAGACAGACTTCACAGCCTCAGAGAAGAATTTATTGGATTTTCTTCACACTCACACATTTTATTTCCTTATAGTCTATCACTAGGTTAGTGATAAGGGAATAACTGGGAATAGCTGCTGAGAAAGGGGTTTATAGCCTTTTCAAACCTTCTCAATTTTCAGGCCTACAATTTTTCTCCAAGATTTAGTTATGTTAGTATGCAGAGAGGATAAATGTACATGTTTACTGTAGGTGAGTAAATGGAACACTAGATAAATTCAGCATTAGATTAGGAGCTGGTAAACTGTAGTAGCATGTAAACTGGGGTATGTGCAAATTATTTCCTGCTCACCCTTTCTGTTTCCCTCCTCCCTGATGAAGCACAGCCTGAATGTGCACTGTTACTGGTGTCTCAGGTCCTGACTTCCACAGAGATCCTGTCACACAGAGTAGAAGCCAACAGGACCAGGTCTCTGATGTGGACAATCAGGACACCAGATCCACTGAGTTACCCTCTGTGTGCTCGACAAGACCTCTGCTATCTCATCTTTGGCATTACTTAAACCCTCATAGGAGCTGGCCCGACTTCCTTTAATGACCTGGAGCAGAGACTACAGCTGAGATCTGGAAAAAAGGATTATACTCTCACACTAACTACCAATAGTGTGTGGTCCTGTCCCCATTCTGCCTTATCTGCAGAGTGATTTCTTGGAGCAAGGTATGATGTGCTTTTTGCTTTACCTTAAAGGGATTGTTTCACTATAGGAATTCTCACTGCCACATCTCAGTCCCTTGGATGCTCACACTGCTGCATTGCAGTAGCTGAAGCTTCCAGTGCTGGGAGTATGCCAAGGATTCAAACACCCACTATAATTCCTGCCTCAGGAATCCAGATTTGCCCAGGACTTAGTAACATGACCTGTTTTCCACCAGCTCTAAAGTGTCCCCTCCGGAGCTGAGTTTCATCTTCTCTCATACTTAGTTTAAGCCAAGGAATGAAATCACTGTGACAGCCTCTGAACTTTATTGTCCCTGTTAGCTTCTGCACTTCTACTCAAAAGCAGTAATATTCACTGTTCAGTTTTGGAATAGGTACATCCTCTGTTCTCTGCTCTTCCTAAACAATCAGGAGCTGGAGGTTACATATTTTCTATATTAGGAAAAGAGAAGAAAATGCTGCAAACTTTCTTTGTCAAGGAAAAGAAGGTAAGGCTGTGATCTGTCCTGGGCACTCACATGATCCCTGCATGAAATAGCAAGAGAGTGGTCTTGATCCTGGGGAGTCAGAAATGGAGCTCCCATGGGATTTGTAGCAGTAGCATTTCTTAGGAGCAAGTCAACGTAGCTGCAAAGCAAGGCAGCATAACGAGGGTTAATAGGATGTACCATTGCAACCTTGTACCGAAGTTACTCAGCTCAGGGTGTTTCCTAAGGGCATTTTCAGTCATTTCAGTCACTCCTTCTTCCCCACTGCTCACCGTACATCACCTTCTGTCCCCCTGTGCCCACTCCCAGTCACTAGCACTTGCACTCACTTAACCTTAACTATTAGTGCTGCCCTTAAATCAAAGGCAGTGCTGGATACTTGCCTTTCCCAGCCTTTGGCCTCATTCCAATTACGGCGGACACGTTAATGAGAAGGCCTCGTGTCTAACTGTCTAGTCAAGGCACTTGCAAAATGCCAGCCAGCACAGTAGCTGGATGTGGAAAACAGAAACCGGCTAACGTCAGCTCCGAGCAAGACTCAAATTCAAAGAGCAGCAGAGAGCAGGGGGAATCCATGACCACCGGGAGTGGGCACATCAAGACATGGTTCAAGGGTCCTTGGAGAAGCATTATTTTCATTGGAGAACCCAGCTGAGGGTGGGAACTGTCAGGTCCTGCTGGTGGGTTTTGGGTACACACACCTGGCAGCAGGCAGCTGGGGAGTCAGTGGTGCACACGTGGGGAAATGGACAGGAGATTGCAGAGGACTTCTCACTTGTGAGCTGGGTGATGAGAACGGTCAGTGAGTGATGAGGACAAGCAGGTGGTAGAGAATTTCACCACGAGACAGTCCAGTTTAGAGACTGGGAACTCAGCAATTTTAATGTTAGGCAGTTTTTTAATGATACTCTCAGAACTAGGTGCCATAAGGCAATAAATCACATCTTGAAACTGAGACAGTGTGAGACCCTGATGCCTTGAGATCAGAGCAGCTGAGGTGACACTAGATAGTTCCCTGTGTACATGGGCTCTGCTTGTGCCAGCAGGGAAGCCACTCCCTCATGATCTGGAGTGAAAAAATAAATGACATTTTTTAGGAATCAGCTTGGTTACTTATGAGTTTTAGAGAAACAGACAATTTTCTTCACATGGCATAAAAAGGCACCATACTGCATCAGAAATCACTAAATCTTTAAATTCAAATCAGATTTTAAAATATTTGAGTTATATTTATTTTTGTTTTAAAACGAAATAATTTCAAATTAAATGTGAATTCAGGAAAATCTTTTCAAGACCATTCATGTAACATCCAACTAATCAAAATATTTGAAGTGGGAAAACAATGCTGCTTCGGTGGCATTTATGTAAATTTTAATGAGTTAAAGTTTTTTTGTTATTGAACTTGTACAAGATTGACTCAAATATAAAAATTAATTTTTTTCTCACAGAAATTAGGCTATGGGCAGAATGTACTCTTCCTGTAACTTTGGGCTGTGTTCCAGGAAAAGATGTACATCTAAAAGTCTTAGATGCACCTCTTTAAAAAGTCTTAGACAGCTTCATAGTTTTTACAATTGCCTTGTGAGAATCAGAAACAATCTGCCAGTTCACCAGTGTCAGCTAGTTACTCCTTGCTCTTTACATCAGCTAGTTTTATGTGTAGCACAAAGTTTGAAGAGCTTGTCTCAACACAGTTATATTTCCACATTAGACCAACAGTTTAACCTAATCCAACATCTTGTCTCAAGAAAAATAAATTAAAAAAATAGTTATAAGAACAGGGCAAGCATATAGTCACAATTCCTTAAAGACACTTCCCAGCTTTCAGCAGATTTTGACTAGGGAGGAGTCTGCAGATAGGTGGAGACTTTAAGTGTAGCAGTCCTTAATAGATTTTTTTCTCCCCCATGGATTTGAGAATGACACTATATATTGCAGTCCAGGGAAGGGAAAATATCATCCTTGGCAGCACAGCTGGTTCATGCAGAGGAGGAAGTCCCTCATTGCTGCTCCTTCTTTAGCCACGGCATTAGAATACTTTGAAGATGATACTGAAGAAGTCCTTAACTTTTCTTGTTAAAAACCACTGTATCCCATAATGGGCCCTACTTCAAACAGAAAAAAGAGTTAGAATACACACCAAGTGTTTAAAATCCGGTGTTACTCAGCTGCTTGACTTTTCTGGGAGGGACAAAGTGCTTCTGCTAGTACCTCATCCCGCAGAGCTGATGCCTTTAGCAGCCCATGATAGCATTACTCATACTGACATCTATTTTCCTAATTCTAATATATTGCTTTACATCCTGACTTCAGCTCCAAGTGCTCACCATTCCCTGTGATCAGGTTAACAGATCTTGACTTCCTTGAGGTTTCCCATTTTCCCTTTGCTCACTCTACTTTTGCTTGAACAGACCTTCTTGCTTATACACTGCAGGAGAGCTGCTCATGCCAAAGAATGAGGACTCATTCAATGGCCTTCTGAAGTTCTCTTTCCAGACTTCTGGCCACCCTTCTCTTCCAGAGCTCCTTGGCTTCAGTGTACCCAGACAAAAAAAAAAAAAAGCAGAGCAGATTCAGGCACAGTGACCAGCCAGGGTCAGCGAAAAGATCACCAGGCAAGAAGACTAATGACAAGCCAGAAAGTCAAACCAGCATCAGTATCATCAATGCACAGGCATAGCTATGACATAGTTCAGGCAAGAAGAAAGGGCATGGGCTGAGCTGAAGTGCAGCTCTGGAGCAGAAGAGGGAGAGCTTCTCCTCAGCTCTTCTTCATTGAGCACCCAGGCACCAGAGAGCTGGCACAGACCTGTTTCTCTCAGTGCCTGTGCTGCTGTGAACCAGGAGCCTCACCACAGCACAAACTGGTCCCAAATAGGTCAGGGAGGAATTTCACAAGGAACACGGATTCTAGTGCGTGTACACCAGGCAGGTATCACAGAGCTGATGTCTTACACAGGATGTACTACAGTTTTACTCCATAATCTGAGTTTAGCGAAGTGTGTCTCTTGTGTCACACAGGTGAGTTGCTTATAGAGCATACATTGTCAGTCCATTTAATTAGCTCTTTAACATGGAGAGAAATGATTCCTGGAAGAGAGTTCCTGGGAAACCCTCCAAGACATGACATGGAGAGGTACTTCTGCGCAGGGAGGACAAACAAGGCTAGTCTCCTAGACCCAAACCTCACAACTGAATCATTGCTCCTCAGATGATGATGTGTCCATAGGATGTAATAACCATCTCCACAGCCTAGGTAACAGCAATTTTTAATACTCCAAGGGACAGTCCTGACATCCTGCCGCAGAGACCTGATTTAGCATAAGGACATACAGCCCAGGTAGGTTCTGGAGACACTCAGATTAGATTTGGTAACTTAATTAGGTATCTTAATATCCAAATGTCTTGATATTAGAGGGAGAGCAAACAGACCTGTGGATTAATAAGACCTGATTGACTTACTCCACTTAAGATCCTATCCATATACTGATCACATTGGATCATTGGGATGGGAACTGTTCACATTATAAGGCGTCTTTCCCCATGCAGTATGCCGAAATGATCAAAAAGCGAATTTTTCCCTCAACAGAGGAAGAATGCACTTGTATTAAAAAGTGTCTGTAGAGAAACAAGAAAGTTGCTTCACAGCTCTGCTTAACCCTATTCCTGAAAAAATCCACTCAGACTCTGGTGCACCTGAAGTCAAAAAAGCTCAGCCCTGAAGGCACGGACCTCCCCCAGCTGCTGCAGTCTGAGTGTGACCGCAAGGGAGCAAGAGGACTCTGTGTGCTGTGCTCCTGGCAGCCTTGCCTTGTGCCTCTGCAAAGACAAGTGCATCAGCACAGAAGTGTGAGAGCAGAGGAAGAAAGGAGCCCAGGCTTGGAAACGCAGCAGGAGAGACCAACAGACGAGGCTGGGAAAAGGCAGCTGGTAACAGGGGAACTAGAAGTAGCAGGACATACAGGCGGGGCTAGGTTAAGGGATCTAGGAAGATGTGAAAATTTGGATCTAAGAGGACACATGGAACTTAGTAATGAAATTAGCACAAGTAAGTGAGCCCTTGAGGGGAAGTTGCAAAGACTCATGTCTTGCTGATGACAACCATGTACCATGTCAGTGATGCTGGGAAAGACCTGCTGGCTGTCTCAGCCTGCTTTTAAAAAATCCAGACGCAGTCTGCTACGGCAGTGATGGGTGGATGTTGCCCTCCCGTGGTGAACCATGCATTTTCCTAGGAGTCATAGGAGCAGTAGGGCTCATGGCCCTCATTTCCAAACACAGCACCAGGCCAGGCTTTTATTGCCCAGTGGTTACAAACGCACCATGATAATTTGAAGATCAGTGTTTCCCTCCCCCAACCCTGTTGTTATTCAGATTCTTCCTGTTTTGTTTGACCAGAGCCAGACAGCACACAAATTACCAATATGGGTATTCCCACTGTTCTGTCAAGCACAAATTTAATTACTCATGCTGTGAAAGTGTACCAGTTTGAGCTGCAGTTGTTTCATTAATTTGGTTTAATAGTTCCAGCTGCATGTTGCGATGAAAGCCATTTGTCCTCCAGCTGCCTCTATGCAGCAGTGACAGTGCTAATGCCATACATTTATGTTGAAGTACAAACCCCTGAAAAAATTAACAACTTCCATTTCTTACAATTTTATCAGAGTTCCATTACCAAGCTTCAGACTTCCATACTAAGATCTAGTTGAACATTAACAAATATTTATATATAGAGCATGAAATTTTTATTTCCTCAAGCCAGATCAGTAAAGCCATAATTTCAATTTTCAAAGTAATTTGTCCTGTGTTCCTAGGGGCTTCTGTATTAAGCAGCAGTTTACAGCCAAAACCTGTAACTATGTGAGGCTTACATGGTGAACGGGGTTCAACCACGACAGGGAACAAAAGATGAAAAAAACAGTAAACTTGGAATAGTTGTTTTCTCACATCCTTTCTATCACACACACTTCACTATGAGGTGAAAGGGGTACATTAGTACAAGTACACTGCTCCCTATTGAGTTCTAGCTACCTTTTCAATTAGCAAACAAAGTAAGAGATGGCTCTACATGAGCCCAGGTATTTATGGGTTTTTAGTCAAAACCCTGAACAGATTCAGAATGCCAGAGCTTGGCAGCAGTAAAACTGATAAACTCTTATTGTACACCGAACTGCATCTAAATGAAACTAATTTGGGAACAGGCAAGAGTAATGATGAAACACTCACGCCTAATTTTTTATCAATGACAATAAAGCTTTGCACATTTATCCTCAAACAGTTCTAGAAATAAAAGCAGCCTTGTAACTAGTGAACTTGTTGTTTCTACCTTTCTTCCTCTATCAACACTCACTGAAGGGTTTTGTTTGACTCAAGCGAGGTAGTTGCAGCAAAAACCAATCAGAACATGACCTGCTAGCAAACAGTGGCCAGCAAAGAGCTTCCTCTGCCCTATGTAACACAAGTAATACCAAGATGGTATTTGTAACACTTCCCTTCCTTTTGAAATCTTTCTAAGAAATTGTGCATTAGTTCTGGTCTACCACTTGTTGCTTGCTGATTGTTTCACAGGCAAGGCACCTTACTAATCAGTTTTACTCTAGCACTCTAAGATCATACTTGAATAAGTGCACTCAAATGTGGTACTACAGACAAAGTTCTGGGAAAAACCCTCACTTGGCTCAATGTGTATACATACGCCTGGAAGAAAATCCCTCCCTAACCCTCATAAACCAGGAACAGAACAAGAAGAGAAAAAAAACTGAAGCAACTGGAAGCATGGAATACAGTTCCTTTAAATCTTCAGATTGAAACTTCATATTTAATATATTTAACATATGAGAATTACTGGAGGCTAAAATAATTAGTTAATACTTAATTAATTAATTAAAATAGTGACAGACCTCTTAAAATGAGAATCTGTGGGCTTTCTCCATAAGGAACAATGCAAAATTACCCATTAAATTTTATGGCTGCATTATTTGTGTTTTTTTTCCCCCTATACCATTCAGGAACTATTTTCTATGAATATTCACACCTGTTTAAGAAAAGATGCAACAATACTTCTGAAACAAGTCTTGAAATCACCAGTGCTAAATTGTTTTATTTCCAACAACTAGCCGTTACAGTATGTGAAACAAAAAGTGTCCAGAATAAATAGCTGAAGATGAAGCATCAGAATACTACCGTCTTCGCTACTGCTGTGGCCCCTTAATGTTTCCTGCTTTTCAACCTTCACTCTTCAGATTCTCCAGGTCTACGGATATCATCAATCTTCAGGATCATTCTAACAACCTGAGTTGCCAGAGAAATCTGCTGTTTCTTACCAATCAAGGTTTCTATAACATGCTGCTGCTTCATATCTGCCAAAAAGAAGCAGATGAATTAGACACCCTCGTGAAATCATGAACACTTAACCTGTAAGTGTTAGTAATTAGTAACAATAAATTCCACATAATTTCAAAGAACATTTTGAAATTACTACTCCTGGCCACTGTGGTTTACAAACATAGTTTGCACAAACTAGAATTCTACATCTGGGTTCTTACCAAAGATCTTAGGACATTAAGATAGAACTCTTTTCCCCACTAGGTTGTGCTTTTCAAAAAGTAATGCAGAATGGTGAAAAGCAAAATTTCCATAAACATAAAAGCACCCTAAAGGCTGAGCAAGTGCTAAAGAAGTGAAAGGTCAAATGCCATCAAACAGAATACCTAATCGAAGAAGGGTTATGAATGTACAAATTACAGTTTACCACATCATTTTCTGAAAAAAACAAGAGAAAGTGAAAAGTGTAGATCCAGTTGAAAATAAGGTTTTATACACTGGCTTCTTAGTTTTCATATATTTGCTCCAGGTTTATATATGCAGACATACTGGTGTGAACGCCACTGTCTACAAAGATTTCCAGCCTTTTGTTTACTTCTTCACAATCTGTTTCTCAAAACAACAGTTTTTAGGACTGCAGTGTATTCTGGTTCACTAAAACTGCAGTATTTAAAGCATAGCCTTCTTGCCTCATCCGAAGAGCAGCCTTCTTTCTTGTACTACAGTATCAGTCAACATCTTCAACTAATCTTGCCACCGAACAGGTTTTCAGACAATTATACATTTTCCTCATGCTAGACATAGATTTACTCTCCAAACACATTCCCATTTATTATGGCAAGGCACAAAAGTTAGAATAATTCAAGCGATGCAAAGGTTTAAAAAAAACCACACTGAACATTTTTATCTTGTGAGAAAGAAAAGCTTTTATGCTCCTCCTTCTCCTAAAAACATTGCAGTTCTTACCATTTGTTCCTTTCTGCAAACAGTCAATGCCCAGGGCAGGATTGTTTTCTTTCACCTGCCTTGCCCGCACTTCGGTCATTGTCTGTATTGGATTCATACCACTGTTCTCTGAGAGGGCCATGGGAATTACCTCCAGGGCATCTGCAAAAGCTCTCACAGCATACTGTTCCAAAGATGGGCACTAGAGGAAAAGAAATTCAAATTCATAACCTATAAACTCCAGTGTTAGTAAGAGCAGATTTTCATACTAGATATAAAATACATTCAAACAATAAGCAGATTTTATTTGGAATACAGTAACTGAACAACTATCTCTGAATCATAACTACTTGAGAATTAAAAAAAATTAAACTGCTCCTAATACAGAAGGAAAAAAAGTATTGGTAATGATTTTTTACAGAGACGGGAAGAACTTTTAACACTCTTTATCAGGGAATGTCAGCAAGTGCATGTTATAGAACTGTTTGAAAAATCTTTGAAGTTCTCCTGGAATCTCTTAAGGCAGGCTCAATCCTTCATGCATTAAAGAAAAGTTTTAACTGTTCCTTTCTTACCTTATCTGCTGCCTCACTGACTGCCAAGGCACAAGATATTTCAGCTGCACCACCACCATACACAATACGATTGTCACGAACAAGATTCCGGATTACACACAAGGCGTCATGAAGAGAGCGCTTTGCTTCTTCGATGATCTGCAATTACACAACAGCACGTGCTGGACAATACACACTTCTGAAGGCTGTGAAGATGTAGTTCCTAATACAGATGTGGAAACTGCAAATAAACTCTAAGGTTTTTTTTCATGGCTCCAATGCAGCTCTATTATTGCTATGTTATACTACTTAAAAACAGAGACTGTTACACATACAGTGGCAAAGAATAAAAAATATGCACAAAAATACAGTTATTTGTTAAATCTGTAATTTGAAATTAAAAAACTTACATGGGAAGGTTTTCAATATTGCATGTTTACAAGACACAAAACACTGAACTTTAAATGCCAACATTATTGTCAGACTGCAGTATCTGTGCACTTCTCATTTGAACAAATGCAGGAGATTTAATGAAAACACTAACCTTTAAAGTAGTATTTCTGCTTTCTTGAAATTTCAGACTAGAGTATGCTCTTTTTTTCCAAAGGTTTTTAATTTAAAGTAGGACTTGACCTATAGTAAATATAATTTAACACTAATAGTGCAACCAAAACCCAGTTTAAGTACATGAGCACTTAAAGTGGTCCCAATTCAGGGAGAGTGGGGGGGATATAGGGTGTGAGGATATATAGTTTGCAGTAGTTTGGGGGTTTTATTTGAAATTATTTTGACTAAATCAGAAGTGATACAACCAGGTCTACAATAAAACCAAATCTTTCAAAGATGCTAATATGCCTTTACTCCTAAAACTGACCTTCTCCTGAGAAAAAAAATTAAGAGCATCCACAGGTAAAATTATCTCTATATTTATGAACTAGATGGTCTAATAGAGAGAAAACTAAAGTTTTCATTTAAAAACATAAGATGTAAATCTAACAACTTATTTCTGACACACAGTTCTAACTGCCTACAAGCCTTACTACCCCTTCCTACTTACCCACACTAAGACGCTTTACAAAGAAACTACACATTCTGCAACTATGTCTTAAAGCAAGGATCTCACCATTTTATTTCCTCCTCTAATGAAAATGGTCACAGCTCTGGAGTTCTGGCACTGCTCGATAAGCAGCATTCTGTCCTTGGTTGTCCCGAAGGAGATCTCCCGGACGACGCCCGCAAAGCCGAGTTTCTCTGCCGTGAGCTCGCAGAAGCGAGGCACGATGCGCCCTCCCGTCGCAATGGCGATTAACTGAAGTCAAGCAGCCATGAGTTATTTTAATAGGATTTTTCCATGGTGTTTTTCAGAATATAAAACTAATGGAAAAGCATCTGTCAAATGCCTACTCCAAAAGGTTATCTTGCCATCACTTAAAAGTACTTCAGCCAATGTTTTGTTTCTGCAAACAGCAGAACTAAAGAAGAAACATTCCTAGACACCTAAAACTATTAAGAAACATACACATCGTCCTATAAACCACAACCCCTTTAATGGTAGTTTCTTCTCCCAAATCCCCAATGATTTTTCTCCAATACCCACCCATATACTCAGTTATGCAGTTACACCCAGAAAGCCTGAACTTTCAGCTGTTACAGCCTATTACTTCATAAAAGTTTTAACAACTGGTACAAAGCCCAGTTCACTTACTTCTATTTCAGGTCCACCAACCCAACGCACAGCAGGCAGCTCATTCTGGAGCAGCAAGTGATTTGCCTCATCATCAAAACCCCACTGGCAAATGGCAAGGTTTGCACCAGTGTCTTTTATCTAAAAGCAACACAAATCATCAACCTTCTCATCAGAACTAATAAAGGAATTAAAAACACTCTTCATGTTTTTAATTCTCCCAATTTTCTCAAAAGACAATTATCAAGAAGAACCCTCTGGCACATACAGAGATCAAAATGTATCTTAAACCAAGCTGGTATCTCTTTCTTACATTAAATTAACTTTGATTCATACAATTACAACTGCTTCTATGTTACTTCCCACAAGGATTAGCAGCTCATTTACAGGAATAAATCAATGCACTATGCTGTTTGTTGCTAAAGGCTATGAAAGACAAAGAAAACAGAAATAATCCTAAAGAATACCTGCTTCACCATCTCTTCAAACTTCTCTTTTTCATATTTCTGCAGTGCCTTGTAATCATCCACAGATGTGACATCAAGCTTATGTTTGGTTTTAGGCTTAGGTGGTTCAAATGGACAAGTAAGGATTGCAATTTTAGCATCTTTTAGCTCCTGGGCAATTAAAAAAAAAAAAAAGAGATGATTTTTGACCTCATTAATAGCTCTTTCTTGTATTTGCAAAGCATACAGATGGATCTTTATAAACACAAATACAGGAGAAAATGTGAAGATCATCTGACTTATTCTAAAGTTAACTAAGTATAACTAAATTATTCTGTCAATAGTCTCAATAAACCATTTAGAACAAATTCCAAAGCTCCAATACACTGTTTAAGCCCTTAATCTTTACCAGTCATGCCTTCTTATGGTTTAATGTTTAAAAAACAAAAGAAAAATTCAATTAAACCATCCCTATCCACTGTGACCACTGTGAATACTACTCATCTTTGTAATGTTTTAACTATTACATGGCTTGTTATTTTTCATTAGTCTTCCTTTTTACAAGACTAACACTGTTACTTGCTAGATAAATATTTTAGAACAGTAGAAGTTTTCTTGAAGTACACTGCTCAAAGACTTGGAGACCTTACCTATGCCAAACATAAAACAAGGACAGCTTCTGGGGTGCTCCAAACAGGACAACATGGCAATTCACAAAGTTTAAGAATCTCGACACTGCATTGCACTAAGCATATTAAGCATATGACACACCAGGGATAAATATTTCTACGTAACACAGAACCCTGCACCTGTCCTCACTTAGCAGTACAGTAATTCCTCTCTTCCATCACAATTTCTCAGTATTGTTGTGAATTCTAACTTGTTCTCTTCCAATACAAAAAAATTCCTGCTACTTGCCCCTTCCTCTGTTGATATATGGGTGAAAAGCCAAGCCAAGCCACAAGACTGTAAATACTTAACAATTGCTAGGGCGACATTTGAGGTAGGCTAGAAATTCTTGTTTAAGCCATTACACACAAACGACACACACAAGGACATCACTTACTTTAGGCATCTGTGGATGACTGAAGTCTTTATCCACAATCACTCCTTTAACCAACTGTGTATCTTCCAGTCTACCACCCACTTTGCCTTGCACTTTTATCAGCTCAAAATCAACATCTTTACGTTCCATGTCTGCTACTGTCAGTACAGCATTCACAGCAATCTCTGCCATTTGCCTGTGACAGCGGTTCACTCTAGGTTGGAAAAAAATACAATCAAGTCGTACTCTATTTGCATAACTTGGAAGAAAGATATAATTCTATCAATCAACCTTAAAACAGCAAGAAGTACCACTACAGCAATCAACTTTTGCACACTATATTAAAAGAGGGGGTCCTGCTTGTTTGTTCACAGAAATAGAAGGTGCTGACTATGGCAGAAAACAGAGCATACAATATGGTTGGTGTGAGGAACCTTTGTCAATGGAAACTCAACACAGATTTGGAACAACTCAGGAGAACTAAACTACTAAAGAACATTCAAGAAACATTAAGGCAACCCTGGAAAAGAAGCCCTTCCAATATCTGAATTTATGAACTACACATAGAACCCATAAAGGAAAATGAACTTATGGAACCATCCTAAGTTAAAATTTTTCTAGTAGAAGAAAACTCGAAAGATGACATGCTATTATTTTTAACAGATTCACATTACTTTTGGAACCTGCTATGATGCAGAAACCTGGAACTAACAGGTTAGAATGAAATTGATGCTGCAGGTCTTTAACTTCATGGAATTGACCCTTTGGAGACAAACGATTCACAATTTCTTATCCTGTGACAGGAGTCCACTGAAGAATTAGCCAAAAGATAGAAGAGCCTTCAGCAGCACTTCAGCAACGAACAATTTAATAATCCAGCAAACACCAGGATTTCTCCTTTCCATGCAGAGAGTTTTCAAGTGAAGGGTAAATATTCATTCAATATTCAGTTTTTGTGACTTACACTTTAGAGCCCAGAGTTGTCTTTGCTGTCTGGATCAGAGGCTCAATGTTCTGTGGATCCACGGGGAAGCTGTCACTGATTTTGTCTAGATGCTCAATAGCAATGCGTGCTGCCTGCTCATAACCGTCTGCTATTCTGATGGGGTGAATGCCTCGATCTAGCAACTGCTCAGCCTGTTCCAGTAATGCCCCAGCCAGAACTATTAAAAAAAAACCAGTTTTATTCTTGATTGGAGCATAATTTTAAGTACATTATCAACAGATTAAAAAAGCACACTTTCTGATTTTTCTGCAATATTTTAAGAGCTCAAGGTTTCCTAAATAACAAAAAACATTAAAAACCCCTACTTGCTTTGCTTAGCAAGAAAACCACATTATGTTAAGAACAAAATGAAGTACAGACATCAAGGCAAGACAAAGAGATTAGAGAAGAAAATTATGCAGAAAATTTTTGAAAGTACCAAGGGGGCTCTCAGCACTACCTTAAAATGTAACCAGACTTTGAAAAGGCACAGAAGACTTCTTCCTGATTAGAAGACGTCTACTACAAGAATTGACAGGACTACTGCAACAAGAAATACTCCACAGAAGTGCTACAGAAAAGCTATTATTTCTCACATCTTTTTTTCCACCTGAAGCAGCTTGATTTTAAACCTGAAAAAGGGAAGCTAAATTTAAAATACTTTCTTACCAACGACTCCAGTAGTTCCATCCCCAATCTCATCATCTTGAGATTTAGCCAGCTCCACCATAAGTTTGGCTATCTGGTGATCCACATCCATCATATTCAGGATGGTAGCACCATCATTTGTTACAGTCACCTCACCATCCTTGTCCACCATCATTTTATCTAATCCTGAAAAACATACGTTCAAAGGATGAAGGAAAATTTTGAAAATCCCCCCTCCAACAATTACTGAGAACCACTAAAAATTTTTCATTGTTACCATTGGGCCCAAGGGATGTCCTCAGAGTACTTGCTACAGCCTTTGCTGCCATTATGTGAGACTGTAAAACAAAGGATAATAAAGACAGAAGTTAAGTCGTTATCATGCATTCCAAAATCACAATATTAAGCTAAGGAAAACACAGTGAGTAACTCAAATGCTGTAATTTAACTGATAACAACTATGATTGAAAAAGAATCAGTATGTGTGTGTTGGTTTCATGACAGTAACATTTCCTATGTCTTCTCTTGTATTGATTGCAGTGGCTCTGCTAAAGCATACAAAAGCAAAGCAGCCAAATGACAGCCCTAACGCTCAAAGCAGGGAGCAACAGAGGCTCGCAAAGCTAAAAAGAGAAGGCAGTTTAATTTTACCCATCACAGAATCATCACAAGATGGTTTGGCTTGAAAGGGACCTTGAAGATCATCCAAGTCCCAACCCCTGTCAGGGGCAGGAACACCTTCCACTAGACCAGGTTGCTCAGTGCCCCATTCAACCTTCCCCTGAACACTGCCAGGAATGTGGCACCCACAGCCTCTCTGTTCCAGTGTCCGCTCCCTTCTTCCGTCGGGATTTGTACCACCCGCACTCAGCCCCGGCCTTCCTTCAGCGGCCGAGCTCCATGCGGCAGTCTAAGGCATGGAGCAAAGGGGAGCTGGGAAGGAGCCACGGGCAGGGGCGCGCTGCACCCACGGGGGTGACGGCCCCAAAGCCCCGCAGCTCCGGGGCAGATCCACATCACAGACACCCCACGGACGCCGTCTCGCGGATTCCCAGCCCCAGAGCGATGCTTTCACTCTTCCTCCATCTCATCCCGCTTACGGGCCTAGTCCAAGCTCCATCCGCCCTGCGCCTCGGGCGGGGCTGGCGCTGAGCGCGGCAGCGCCTCGCCCCAGGGGCTCCATCCTCCTGCCTCTCGCGGCAGCATGGTACGGCACAGCACGGCATGGCGCGCCGCGGCCCAGCCTGCATGGGCCCGCGGGCGGCCCCGGCGGCCACCCCGCTCGCTCACCTTGAGCGCCTCCAACCCCATGAGGCGCGTCTTGCGCTCCTGGTCCTTAAGGATGAGGAAAGGCCGCCCATACTCGTCAAACGCCAGAGTCCCCATGGCCGACATGGCTGCGCCGCCTGCTCCGATCGTCGCCGCCCGCGCGCACTGCCCGGAAGCCGCCGCGCCCGTCGCGACACCGCGCACGGCCCCGCGCCTGCGCAGCAGCCACACTCGCGCCTTATTTCGCGGACGGGACCTTTGTGGCGCCCCCAGCGGAGCCTTCTGGAAGCCGCCCGGCGCCGGGGGAGGAGCGCGGCGCTTGCGGCCGCACCCCCGGCTCTCGGGGGCGGGGCGGGGAGGGAAGAAGGGAGGATGTACTGAACGAGGTGGAATATGGGCGCAGGGCGAGGCGGCAGCCGGGTGCGCCGGGTGATGTGAGGGCGAAGGAGGGAAGACAGACACCCAGTGGAAAAAGCGTGCGCGGCGCTTCTCTCCGGAGCGCCTTCGGAAAGGTTTCAGTCCCCCACTCCTCCGTAGCGAAGTGGTACGGCCCTTCCCTATAAGTGTTGCAGGCCAGGCATAACCCTAGGTCGGTTATTGGCAAGTTGGGGTGTGTGGTGGTGAATATCGCTATGTCCCAGGGAAAAGTTCCTCCGCAAAGGAGGAGCAGTAACTCGTGGACGTGTCCCCGTCGCGGCTCCCGGGCGGTCTGTGGCGGGGAAGTTCCTGCCTGCGCCGCCCTTGAGCTGTTCTGGGGCGCGCTGCTGCCCGCCCGCGTGTGGAGGGCCAGGGGTTCAAATGAAATCCGCATTCCTGCCCCCTCGTGCCTCAGCTTTTCAGCAGCTGTAGCATTTCCCTGCGATCGGTTGAAGCGGTATACGGCAGTCTTTTTCCTCTGTTACGACCTAGCTTTTGCTACAAGATACCGATTTGTATCAAGTGAGCGAAAACACTGTGTGTTCGTCCCCAGGAGCGATGTCCCCGGCGCTGGCGCAGGAGATCCCGCGGGAGGAGGGCGAGGGAGGCTCCCGGAGGAGCAGCTGGGGGCTGCTGGTCACGGCCGGGGTGGGAGGGACCTTGGTGGCCCTCTATGCTGTGGCCACCCCCTTCGTGACCCCGGCTCTGAGGAAGGTGTGCCTGCCCTTCGTTCCTGCTACCGCCGCTCAGATCCAGAACGTCCTGAAAATGTTGGAAAACAGAAGCGGCTCCCTAGTTGACATTGGTAGCGGGGATGGCCGCATTGTAAGTTATGGATGTTGCCTTCCTTTTACATCACCTCTTAAAAAAGTGCCAAAGTACTGGGGCTGCGTTTTCTCACACTTCAAGATGTGTTGTCTCTGGCATCTGGTGGTTTGTGTCTGAGTCTTATAAAATGGATTCAAGCTGAGAAAAGTTTATGTTCAGTTTTGATGAGTAATAAATAGTTTTTGCTGCAGTCTTACCTGTAGCTTGACCAAGGTAGTGGACAAAATGTCATTGTGGTGACTGGAGGGAACCACAGTGCATTCACTTGAAAAGATGCAATCTTTTGAGTCTTGGTACTGATTGACAAAGCTTCAATTCCACAAAGTGTGTAGCTGCAGCAAACTGTGAGATGCTTAATGGATAAATGTGATAGAAGTGCAAAAAGAAACGAACAATGAAAGTTGGATTACGAAAATAAAAATAGTGGTGTGGTTAAAACTGTAGTCTTCACACCTTTGTGCAGTGCTGGCTCCCTCACTTCCAAATCCACGTAGTGAAACTAGAATAAACACCAAGAGAAATTGTGAGAATCATGAAAGAAAAAATGGTACTGTGTTTCCAGGGTATTGTGTGAGCCCCAGTTTGTGAAATGTGGTGAGGATACAGTGGAGAATGGTGTGGTTTGGTTTTTCTTCTGTTGCTGTGACATTTTGTGTGCTTTTTCATAACTGTCTGCTTCAAGTCAGATTTAGCAACAGGATGGTCGTTTTTGATGGAAACATGCAAGTTCTTGAATGCTGCCTTTGTCCATGTTTTATGTGAATGAGTCAACTATTTGTCCATATAAAAAAAAATTATTTGGAATCCCAAATCTGTGCAGATTGCTTGAATTGTTGCCTGGGTAGGAAAAAGACCAAAAAACTTAGGCATGAGATAACTGCTGTTTCTGATGTCCTCTCTGTTCATCATTCTGGCTCCTGACTCTCATTAGAGGTATCTAACTTCAATAGGTAATGTGTCATTAATTCTGATATATTATATAGATGCCTAAATGGAGACTGAAGACTATTTGGAAAGCCAGGTGCCTAAAACTGAATGCTTGGTGCTTCCTTGATGCATCTGTTCTGAAAAAAGTCTGTTCAGATGCTTTTAATTATTTAGCACGTACTCAGGTATAATCGGTGGATAAATATGAAAATATTTACCACATTTCCAAGTGTGGTAAAAATGTCAGATTCTTTTGGTGAATTTGCAAGTGCTTTGTGTGTGATGGAAGATGCATTATTTTAACAGCGTGAAATACACAGTCCAGGTAAGGCTGTTTGAGAAGTTCTGTTAAGAAATGTGTACTTTCTGATTTTACCTTGCTTGTTTTGTAATTGATAATTCATCAGGTGATTCCTGATTAGAAGTTGGCAGTAACCTTTTAAATTATGTCTTAAGCCTGATTGTAGAAATCAGTGCTTTTTTAATTTTTTTAAAATGTAGATCAACAGATTACTTTCAGATTCTTTCTACTGGTATGTCATTTTGGTTCTGATTCAGGGGCTGCTCAAGTGCCTGTCCCTCGCTGCTTTTCAAACAAGTGGTCTAACTTTGAGCTTTTGATCGCTGTTCTCTCCATGATCAGTGTTGGTACTCTTCAATTCCCAGACAGTGTCATGAATGTGTTAAATTAAAATTTATGTAAATCACAAATGTACTGCAAGCTCCCAGCTTTGCCCTGTAAATGTTTGTTTTCATTCTGTATGCCTGACTATATTTCAGTTGGGCTAGTATAATAATAATAGTAAAATGTAGTTTCGAGTTTTTGTTCTCTATACAGCTAATCTGTTGGGCATTAAAACCAGGGTGACTTAGAAAAGTGCTTTCCTTTGATTTATATTTTAAATATAACTGTGTACTCCTGTTTAGGTGAATAGACTTTTATGTTTCTAAGTGAAGATTTATTTTCTTCCATGTAGGTGATAGCAGCTGCAAAAAAGGGATTCCAGGCTGTTGGTTATGAATTGAATCCCTGGCTAGTCTGGTACTCCAGATATCGTGCCTGGAGAGATGGAGTACATCAGAACACCAAATTTTATATTTCAGACTTATGGAAGGTAGGTTGTGAATTATGTAAGAATGAATCTGGGATGATTGAGAGATTTTATAAGTTTGGAAATACTTTCCTGAAAGAGCTAAATACTGTCTGACCACAAGGTGCTATATTGGGCTTTGAGCAAAGTACTTTTGCTAGGAATCTGGTTTCTATGGCTCAGTATGCTATTCTGCTTTTGTGCTTTATTCAAGTGCTTCCTTTATCAGTAGAGGCTCCTTGAGCAAGCCTGGGCTTGATGAATTATATGGGAGGGGTTTTTTTTTTTGGCTGTGGGGGTGTTTGTGTTCAGAGAGGAGCATAGGAGGACTTCATGGCACTGAGTGGAAGAACTCAGTAATTAAAATGCCTAGAAAGTTTTGATAGCTAGCTAACATTTAACAAAAGAAAGGGCAAACTTAAAGCATACATTATTTTATCACATACAGGAGTTGTGAAAAGAATCCTTTGGTTATTAGTAAAGTCATGTAGGTATTTTCTAAATTAATGCTTTCTGTGCTTCTAGAATTGCTATTTCATATTCTTGGCCAGACGGTAGAAGTTTTTTGCTGTTCAGCAATATAAAGTTTTCTTTATGTGGACATTTTTGTGATGAAAAGTTGGTAAGGGATCTCCTTACATATTTTTGGTCTAAATCTCTGTTGAAAGAAGTGCAGCCAGAGGGATTAGGAGAAAAGAATGGTGAGAATTTCTCCAACTATAAATGCCATTTTCAATAAGATTTGTTCTCAAATTTTATTTTAGGTTTCTTTTTCCCATTATAGAAATGTTGTTGTTTTTGGAGTACCTCAGATGGTAAGCTTACTGCTTATTTTTCATTTTTATTATATAATTTTATTATATGGTCTAATTATTTGTTACAATGTTTAATTATTTTAATGCTAAGGCATTCAGCGTTAATATGTTAATCTGCAAAATGAATCAACCTGCAGATGGTCAAAGGTAGTCAGTAATAATCATAGAATCATGGAATATTAAGGGTTGGAAGGGACCTTAAATATCAAGTCCCAACCCCCCTGTGCATGGGGTACTTCCCACTAGACCAGGTTGCTCAATGCCTTTTCCAGCCTGGCTTTGAACAATGCCAGGGTTGGGGCATCCAGAACCTCCCTGGGCAACCTGTTCTACTGTCTCACCACCCTCACAGTAAAGAATTTCTTCCTAATGTCTAACCTAAATTTCCCTTTCAATTTTTATCCATTTTCCCTTGTCCTATCTCTACAGTTCCTGGTAGAGAGACCCTCTAGGGCTTCCCTGTACGCTCCCTTCTGATACTGGAAGGTTGCTATGGGGTCTCCACGCAACCTTCTCTAGTTCCAATGCCCCTGCCATGAGCAGGGACACTTTTGACTAGACCAGGTTCCTCAAAGCTCCATTCAACCTGGTTTGACAAATTCTGTGGCTAGAGCATCCACAACTTCTCTGGGCAACCTCTTCCAATGCCTTACCAATCTCATATGAAAAATTTCTTCCTTATACCAAATCTAACCCTACTGTCTTTCAGTTTGAAGCCCTTCCCCCTTGTCCTGTCACTACATGTGCTTGTAGGCAGATGGTCCCTCTCCATCTTGAAGGCTCCTTCAGGTACTGAGATGCTGCCTCCTGAAGCCTTCTCTTTTTCCAGGCTGGACAAACCCAATTCTGTCAGCCTGTGCTTGTTCCTTTGCTAAGGCAGGTGTAGGATGCAGTGAGTGAAGAGCTTTATGTGATGCCATACCATACAGCGTACACTGAAAACATTTCTGCAGCAGAAAGCACTTCCTATTCTGTGCTTTTTTTGTTTGTTTGTTTCTTTCAACAGCATCAGAAGTAAAACTCTACTTCAGATTCCAATTGTAACCCATATTGGAAGCTGAAGTGGATACGGGTGGGATATTAGTGAGCACTGGGATCTTCCTCACGCTGCCAGCCCTGGGTGTTAAGTGCTCCCCTTGCCTGCGTTCCGGCAGGGGGCACTGGAAACGTTTGGATTTGCAGTCCGGAATTCTGAATTGCACCGAAGGGAAAAGTGCTAGTGAGGAAAGCTGACTTTGTAAACTACGAATAAACAAATGCCCTGGGAAAATTGTGAGTAAACCCAGCAGAAATACTGAATTAACTTTTGAATGTAATAAAGCGGGATACGTTAGTAACAGCTGGGATAGAAAGGGTAGCTATAGGGCTCAGAATAACTTTTGTAGATCCAGTAAATACTAGGTTAAATTCTTTCAGCAAAAGTACTGTCATAAATGCAACAGATGCAAACATATGAACCTCTGTATTTCCTGAGCATTTATTTGCTTATGATCCCCTTTAAATTTACTTTGGAAGTTGTTAATGCTCAGCCTCCTGAATGACTAAATTAATTTTCTAGAAACCTTAGAACATTTATTCTTTTTTACTGAGGAACAACAGATCTCTTTTGCTTTTTTAATAATGCTGGCCTGATTTGATGCTTTCACACAGTGCTTTTATTTCATATCCAAGATTAGCTTTAAAAACCTGAATTTATTGATCTTCAGGGAAGACTAAGACCTCTCTTGTTCTTGCAAGCATCTGGGGGGAAGGTGTGTTTATGTCTGAGTTATTGTGGAGAGAGACTTACTTGTTCAGGCTAGGATGATGGAATTCTTGCCAGGTGTTCATGTTTGCAGCTCCTGTGTATTTCAACTGATTATATACTGTACAAAAGGTTGACTAAGCTATGCATCTATGTTGGCACTTCAAAAAATTCCCCCATCCTTGGCTTCACATAAAATACAGTATGATTGTAACACCTAATGTAACTGATATATTTAGATTAAAAACTTGTTTGACTGGTTCAAAGCATATAATTCTTTTTGACTAAACTTGGCTGAACTATTAATGATGCTTTCTAATTTGTGCTAATATGGACATGCAGTGTCACTAATTTTCATAATTACTCCTAAAAAATTAGTCCATGTCTCTATTTATATTTTCTGTAGTAAAAATTTTTCTAGTGTCTCAACTCAGTTTTAGATAACAAAGTGGGCTTATTTTTCTGGTTTGTTTAAGGTGCTAGTAGGCTTATTTTTCTAGGTGTTTAAGGCAGCAAAAGTGTTTCAAAGCATTAGCAGTGTGGATGAAATCAGAGCCTTAAAAATATTTGGAGGTAACTCTTTTGTATATTAGATCTATGACTGTAATTTTCCTAAAATATTCCATTGTTAGCTTAAATGTAGCTATAATAGGATATTACATCAAAGGCACACCCTGCATGTATGTGATAGTGGAAGCTCTTTGTAGCCTTTGGAAATATCTTTTCTTTAGTCAGTCTTATTTTCTCATAATATTCTTTTGGTTTTGTTTATTTTATCTTTTTTGGTGAAATTCTACCTATTTTTGTCTTTGTGACTTAAATTCAGTTAAATTTGTAGATAACTACTGCCCTTTTAATTTTTTAAATATTTAAACATTGCATCATGATAACTAAAGTAAATAGTTTTTTACATGTAACAGAAGTAGCCCGTAGAATTTGCTGTTAAAATTATTCATTCAGATAGCTACAATATGTAAGAATAAAAGAAACTCCAAATGGATGTGCACTGCTGATCTGTTTAAACATACCATCAAACTTTTCTAAAGGACAAAAGTGGCTAAATCTGTTAGGTTTCTTTTTTTTTCCTAGAACATAATCACTATCTTGGATGGAAAAGAAATTTCTTTTAAGTCTATATGTTTTAATAATCCATGGCAGAATTTGCAAAGCACTTATTAGAAAAAGAACATCTGACTGGTCAGGGTGTTGCTCTGTTCTAGAAAAGTAGTTATATTTCCCCTGACTTTCATATAATCTCAATTTTTGTGAATGGAGGAAAGCTGGACTGTACATGTTCAACTAAGGAGAGTTGCATGGTAGTATGTGACATGGTTCCCCTCAGCATCCTGCTCTCTAAATTGGGGAGAGATGGATTTGGTGGATGGACTGTTGAGTGGATAAGGAATTGTCTGGATAGCTGCATTCAGGGGGTCAATGTCTCAATGTCCAGATGAAGATCAGTTACAATTGGTGTTCATCAGGGGTCTCTATTAGGAGCAGTCCTGCCTAATATCTTCATTAGCGACATAAAATGGTGAGATTGAGTGCACTCTCAGAAAACTTTGCAGATGACACCAAGCTGAGTGGTGCAGTTGATATGCCTCAAGGACAGGATGCCATCCAGAGGGATTTGGACAAGACATGGGCCTATGGGAATCTCACTAGGTTTAACAAGACCAAGTGCAAGGTGCTACACCTGGGTCAGGGTAATCCCAAGTACTAACACAGACTGGAGGATGAACAGATCCAGAGCAGTCCTGCCCAGAAGGACTTGGGGGTGCTGGTGGATGAGAGGCTGGACATGACCCAGCCATGGGCACTCACAGCCCAGAAAACCAAATGTGTCCTGGGCTGCATCTAAAGCACAGTGGCCAACAGGGGAGGGAGGGGATTCTGTCCCTCTGTTCTGCTCTGGTGGGACCCCCCTTGGAGTGCTTCATTCATCTCTGGGCATCCCAGCACACAACAGATGTGGACCTGTTGGAGTGGGTTCAGAGGAGCTCCTTTCCTATCAAGGCAGGCTGAGAGAATTGGGTTATTCAGCCTGGAGACTTGACTCTGGGGAGGCCTTATTGTGGCCTTTTAATACTTAAAGGGGGCTTGTAACAAGGTGGCAACAAACTTTTTAGTAGGGCCTGTAGGTACAGGACAAAGGGTAATAATTTTAAATTAGAAGAGGCAGATTCATATTAGATATAAGTAAGAAAAATTTAATGAGTAGGATGGTGGAATACTGGAACGGGTTGACCAGAGAGGCAGTAGATGGGGTCTGGATGGGGCTCTGAGCAACCTGATCTAGTTGAAGAGTCCCAGCCCATGGCAGGGGCATTCAGCTGGATTGCCTTTAAAGGTCCCTTACAGTCCAAACCATTCCAGGATTCTACATTCTGTTTCATGGAATGCTGTTGAAGGGATTCATGTGCATATATATGGTGCAGATTCAACTAAGCTCAATTTCAGTATTATTTAACATAACACTATTTTACCATAGAGTGACAGCAGAATGTTTGCTTTGGGTTGTTGTCTATATGATGTTTTGAGTGCCCCAGGATCAGTTTTGGGATTAGACTGTGAATTTTGAACAGTGATGACCTTTGAGTATCATACAGTAGCTCATGAACCGTAGGGTGTCATAAATAGCATAAATTCAGGGAGCTGAACTTTGATTCCCTCGGAGAAGAATCCCGCTGAATAGACTTGTGAATTGGGACATGCAAAGTCTTTTCCCTGAAGTTTTAGGGATTTTTTGAGTTTTTGGGTTTTTTAAAAGTTTTGTTTGTTTGTTTGTTTTTAATTTAAGGGATAATTTATGAGTTTTAATTTAATTTTTAGATCTTAAAGTTATTATTTCCTTGATCTCACCAGCTGGGGCACAATAACCATTTTCTGGTTTTTGATATTCTTTGTTAAGGCATCAAAGCCAATATATATTTCATGAATTCTTTCCTAAGACTTTTCAAAAAAAAAATTACTCAAATCTCGAATTTCTCTTCAACACCTGAATTAGATTCTAAAGAGAATGCTCCTATTTTTTACTGTTTCTGAGAGTATTTTCTTGTAATTCAACAGATGCCACAGCTGGAGAAGAAGCTGGAAGAAGAACTTGAATGTAATACCAGAATCATTGCTTGTCGCTTTCCTTTCCCTTGCTGGATTCCAGATCATACCACTGGAGAGGGAATAGACACTGTGTGGGCCTACGATTTGAAACATTCTAGAGGATGTGAAACAAAAAGTTTGGAAATTACACCGGAGACAGAATCTTAAATCTAATTTCTTACAGAAATTTTTAGCTTTGACTGGACCTGTCGAAGATAAGATTAACATGGACAGAGCTCTGGCATATGAAGATGTGTATTCACTATAAGAACTAAAGTACAGTGGTTGTCTGACAGCACACAAAGGTTACTGAAAGGTGTAGTTAAAAGGCTTAATATGGTGTTCTGGTTTAACCCCATCTAACAGTGAAGTACCACACAGATATTCACTCATCCCAGCCCCTAGACTCCCCAGTAGGATGGGAAGGAAAACTAAAAAAAAAAAGTTATACCCCTGCCTATGTATTGAGATAGGAATAGTTTAATAATTGAAATAAATTTGCTAATAGTAACAACACCAAGAGAGGAGTAAAACCCAAGAAAAACAAGCACAATACCTTTGCTCACTACCCACTGGTAGTTGCCCACCCATCCCAGAGCAGTGACTGGTCCCTTCTTGCCAACTCTCCCCAGTTTATATACAGGTCATGGTGTGGAATATCCCTTTGGCCAGTTCAGCTCAGCTGTCCTAGCCATGCTTCCTCCTGGCTTCTTGCAGATCTACTTGTTGGCAGAACATGAGAAACTAAAAAGTCCTTGGCTTGAAATAAGCACTGCTCAGCATCAACTAAAACCATTAGTTTGTTATCAGAATTAGTCTTTTCTAAGTCCAAACCACAGCGCTGTACCAGCTAATAGGAAGAAAATTAACTCCCAACTGAAAGCAGAATATGTAGTTAGTCAAAAATTATGAAGAAGTTTTTATAGACCTGGAAAAACTTCACTATGGAAAAGGAGTTAAAACATCATTCACTACAGTTAAGAGGAATATATGTGTAAGTTCAAATGTTCAATTTTGTGAACTTAATATGTACATTCTTTCTGACCCTACAGAGTATTTGGTACTGGTGTTGGAATGGTGTGCAAGTGGCTCCTCAAATGAGCTGTATTTCCAAAATGTCTGAATTATGTATGCCAAGTACTTAATGCTGCATACACAAAACTGATCCAGATGGAATATGATGATGACACCAATGTTTCACACTGCAGCCTTGAATGTGTACTTTTAAAAGTTGAGTATGACAAAATGGACAAATACAACAAGTTGTTTGGTCATTAATACAAGTGCTGCCTCTGATTATATTAATGTATTTTTATTTAACTTGTGTTCTATTTTAGCATCAGCTGGAAAATAAACTCCAAGTAAGCTGCAGCCCTTTGCCTCTTTCAGTAAGCGAGGGGCAAAAGCAGAAATTACGGGTTGAGGTAGCAATTTACTGAAAACACAAAGCAAGAATAAGACAGGGCACAGTAACAACAGCAATATTGGTAGCAAAAGGATACAAAAAGAAGGCATTTTACTGACAAAAATGGGTGTTCACCATTTGGAACAAGAATAATGGTCAATGAATAAGATCATGTCTATGTGGCTTCCTCAGGCAAAGGCAGCATGGTGGCTGGGCAGGCAAAATGGCCAACTCCCAGTGGAGCACCAGGGTTTTCCTTCAGAAAACATACCCTCCACCAATGGCATGTATGGTGCAGAGTAGCAGCCTGGTCATGGTGCTGAGCTCTGACTCCTCCCTGCAACCGGGACAACTTATGTGAACACGAAAGTGCAGAAGGATGCTCTTACCGAACTCTTATTGGTGTAAGCTGTTGCAGATGACCATGATTTTTTCTAATCTTTCTGATTTAGGAAAGGTTTCAAGTCATTTACTTCTCAGTGAAGTGCCATCATTTCTGTGTGCTCAAACTTTGGATAAAGATACAGATGAGAATTGCTCACTTGAATACGTGAAGGCTGTCTCTGATTCTAGAGCTAGTTGTTCTGGCTAGTTTGGCTAAATCTGATTAAACTTCATTTAATTTATAGTGAGTTGAGAAGGAAGGTTTTCAAGTAGACTTGTTTTCCTTTCTATTTTTCTATATGATGAGATCTCAGAAACTCATGGTATCACTGTGTGTCTTTTCCTTTTAAGTGAAGCAAGTTCTCCCTGTCCTTTTGCTGATACTGGTTTGCAGTGGGGTACTGTCACTGCATTGGTGTTTTCCTTTTCTGCCATTGTTACACCACCTTTCTGTTGTATAATGGTCTGCTTACTCATTCTTTTTTTCTGGTTCTCAGGTAAAGTTTTACTATTTTCACCCATTAGCAATTAGTGAAAATTCTTGGTTAGCCTCCCCTGGCCTCAGTTAACATACAGCCTTTTCGTTAAGCAGTAACTATGTAAGTTTTTCAGATCTTTGCATATATGTTACCCATAGAATGAAGCTAAAACAAGCTGGACAATTGTCGCCTGATTTTAAGGCAGTCATTACCATAACTAAAATCAGCTCAGTCCAAGAGAAGTGCTGAGACCCTACAATTTGAGGTAAAGACAAAGTCTGACGTTTTATCAGATTGGGAAAGCAAATTTGGCTGGTCTGTAGAATCTGATTTGAAGAGAAGTTGGGTGATATTTGGGATGTGTAGTCTACAATGATGCTTGTACCAATGCTTTTTGTTTTGGATGTGAGGGGACAGGAAGAAGTTAAATATAAACCTACACTGAGGATTTGAAATGAAGCGTGGTTTTGCCCTGAAAATGTACATAGAGCAGGAGAAGAAAGGGGCAAATGTGTCAGTAGTGTGCAAAGGAGAGCTGATTTCAGCCTTGCATGGCAAGGCACAACTGTGAACATGGAGACTGTGTGTACTGAAAAACACCACTGTCTGGTAAGCAGTCTTGCAGCTTTTCCCTGCAAGAATGCATAAAGCATCTTATAAAAACTGCACTAAATTCTTCCTATAATAATTTAAGTGTTACAATCATTACACAGAGATAGTGTGACAGGACAGGGATAGAGTGGCTTATCTAAAATGCCTTGAATTTAATATACCAAGGCCATAAAACTGGAACTTCAGACAAAGTAAATCTGAAATAATTTCTAACATAAAGATACTAACAAAGGGGAAATTAGCTAATTAAGCAAAGTTCTTCCCTGAATGATCATAAGAGAGGAGGCAAAATATTTTGCTACATTGAATTGTCTATGACTCGTCTGCAGTACAGTGATTTCATCCAGGTTTCTACAATCTGCTTTCACTTAATTTAGTTTGTAGGGAATTAAGCAGTTATTTACTTTTCTCCTGTGTTTGACTATATATTTTTCTATTGCATTAACCTTTACCTGTTAAAAGGTAAAACTGAATTTCTCATTTTTGCCTGTGGTAAAGGTTTTGGGATGTGCGCTTCCTAGTTACCACCTATTGCTCCAGGAATACTTTTTGAGGAGGACACAACAGAATTAATGACATGATGACCTGAGCTTTAGGAGTACTTAGTGCTGTCCTTCAGGCAAGGAGAGATTTATGATTGTTTTAAAGTAAAGCAGAGGGCTGTTTCTTGCTCTGGCTTACTTTTGGGGGCCTACACTGAATTAGGCAGTAGTCTGAAGGTTTGGGATTCCTTATGATATAAGGAAATGTGCTGTATTTCCTGTTTCCATGGCTTAAGTGTGAAATGGAAAGCAAAGTATTCTAATTTACACAGGAGGACTGGGAAATCATTTTGTTGACATATTGTCATTTTCTATCACTTGCTATATTAATTTGATAGTTTTCAAGATTAAATACTTAACTGTGACTTTAGTTATCACGGTATGGATTATTATGTTGATACACTTCCAGTTGCTAAGGTAATGTATTATGATTTTGTTGATATGGTGCTTCAGAATAAAAAATTGTTTATTCTGAAAACTAGGAAAGAAAATTACCATAATCAAATTATAGTGTAGGTCTGAAGCCAAAAGGAGGAAACGTTCAAGCTACACATGCTATTCAATACCTAAGTAATTTAGATACACAGAAAAACCTATAGCTTATCTCTGTATCTTCTAGTAGAATCACTTCTGGGAAAGAAACACTTTTGGAAGTTGTTTTATTTTTTTCCTTGTCCTGCCAGATTTTAGCAAAAAAAAAAAAGCGTTACATTACTGAATGTTTAATGCTTTCCTGAAATACTGTAGAATTTAATTTGTTTGTAAATAGTAACGGTCAGGGTCACACCTACGAATGTTTTCTTCGTTCTTTCCCCCCCTCCTTTTTTTTTTTTTTTTTTTTTTTTTTTGTACTGAGACACATTAGGTTTATACAGGTTTTGTGAGGTTTTGTGGACCTCCAGGTGCTCTGAGGCACCCACACTGTTGGGTTATGTTCTTCTTTAAAAAGCAAAGCAGCTAATAGTTGCTATAAAGTTATTTATTACAGAAGCACATCAGTCTCAAAAGCAAAAACAAAGCAAAAGTAATGGCATAAAAGCAAGTGACAAAAGCAATGGCATAAAAAGCAGTGGCAAAATGCACATGGCATAAAGCCATGGCATAGAGCCCCCGCTCTCCCTGATGCATCTTTTTTTATAGAAACTTCCAACTAGCTAAGACACAAACTCCAAACACTACTTCTTAACCTATTAGAATTCTAATTTTTTAGCACGCCAGACTATGTATAGACTATGTACATGGCCTATCTTGTTCTAAGTGAAAAATGTAAGCAATATTCTTAACTCTAACTCTATTATGTCTGAAGCTAGGTTCTTGGAGCCTCCAAGGAAACACTAGTATGTTTATCAGCCTTCACTAGAACATGTACTGCTTCTCAGGCATCTAAGACCTTTTACTTACTAAAAGCACTTAAAACTTATTCCATTTAGTTACTTACTCATTCCATATACTCACTCATTCCATCCAAAGGCTTCAATTCAATCCCTGCACTCTGATCTCTTTCTGATGAAATCGGAGAGACTCCTGACTTACTGGCTCCAACAGGTTTTTTGATGCAAGATGAATTGAATAAAGGCAGCATCTTAGTGCTGCAATTCTAATTTTGTAGTTTTCCATTTCCATTTTGCAGAAATTGGCTTTATAGAGAGAAGGAGGTAGGTATGGCTGTGAGACAGCCGTGTGACAGGCATCTTGTTCAGTAAACTGCACAGTCACTACAGCCACACAGCAGTGTCAACCGAACTTGACCAGATTTGTTTGGGAAATGTACACGTTTTGTGGGTTGTAGGCATTTCTGTATTACTGGACATGTTGAAGTTCTGGGCTTATCCTCTGGTCTGATTATATGCTGCTACTTAATCTAGTACTGCACCAAGGAAGTTAGTTCTCTTTCTCTGAGCTACTGTTTTCTTCTGACTCATGAGTTGTAGCCAGGTAAGAAGATACAGAATCCAGTTTCAAATTAAGCCAGTTGAATGAACATGGTCTGTGGAGAAAGAGTTCCAAATCCCAGGCTTTGGAGAAGTCTTTCACCTTTCATGAAGGATGCAGCTCAGAAAGCAGCAGAGATCTCCTGAATTCTGCATAATTTATCAATGACTTGAGCTTTGCTTTTCTCTAGTGTGTGTTCTTTAAGAAATTTCACCACTGTAATACCATTTTAAGAACTGTAGAAGAAGTAAGCAAAGGCAGCATTTTGGTTACCATTTATATTTGGAGCTAAGGGACGAGAGGAGAAAGGGGATCTTATAGCCCAAGTAGGGCAATAGATTTCGATCTATTTCAAAAGCAGTTTGACAGACTTGCATCATCTGCGTGTACTTCTCACTGCATCAGAGAATCCATGCCATGACTTGGCTGTAGTGAGCATTCACTCAGAAATGGGTTCATGTCTGATGCCATTGCTCTTGGATGAACACTGTTGATAGATTGCCTCATACTTCTACAGTTTCACCTTTGTAGTTTACAATTACTGAAGCATTTATTCAAAAAAGGACATGAGTCCTTCAAATTTGTAGTTGAATTTTGGATAGTCTTGTGCAGGACCAGAAATTGGACTTCAGTGGTCCTTGCAGATCTCTTCCAGCTTAGGATATTCAATGATTCTGTGGTTGAAGAGGGCAGCCTAACATCAGATTTAATGCCAGAAAATTCTGCTGTGAGTGAATTATTTTTCTTTTACATTTGCTAAGATTGCAGTTCTGTAGTTTTAAAATGTAGCCCCAACTTGCTTTTCAGAAATAATATACATTTCTTCTAGAAGATTTATTGAGTCCTTGATAAGATAGTATGGCATCTGCGTTTAACTTAAAAATCACCCTTGTGCAAGATGACTGAAAATACTCATTCTGCAGCTTTTATCTATGCATGATAATCATTCTGTTAATCCTCGTATGTTTTACTGAGGAAGACATACATGGATAACTACCATTTTCCCCCATCCTTTTCCTGAATTCTCCTTTGTGTTTAAGTGTTTGCTTTGATTTTTCATATTGTCTTTTTACAATTTGACTAACTTCATAAATTAATCAGTCTTCAAATTTCCTTTTTGTTTTTTTTTTCCCTGCAAATTGGTTTCCTTTTGGTTTTTTTTTCCTAGCCACTTTGCAGGAAGACTAAATATGTTAAGGAATGTTATTTTTCTCTAACATTTTAACATGTATTTAACTAACCTTGATTTATTTAGTAGTCTATGCTGACATAGCATGACATTTGTTTCCAGTATATGAAAGAAAAACACATCCACACCAATGGTATTTAGGCTGAAAAACAGCCTTGGTCTACAACAATTCTGGCTATTTAGTAGTTTTAAGTACCTAATTTCACATTTTTATTATATTTCATCACATGGCAAATGAATACAGGCCTTTTATCCCTTCGGTAGTTCTTTGGATTTGGGTTATTTGTTCAGGTGTGACTTTTGCTGATTTTTTTTTCTCTTAGTATAATGTTGGTATTTCTATTTAGAGGCTTTGGTTGAAATGTCAGATGAAAGTTTTTTTCTGCAAGTTGGTGTGTAGAGCTGGAACAATCACTGTGATATACTCCTATGAACTGCTGGCATTGGTAAAAATTATGTGAAGCCTGCTTACCAGTAAATGCACAGGGATATTTTTCAGCTTACTGTGTATGTTGTGGTTTTTAAAAGTAAAGGAGGTTCTTGAAGGTCATATAAAACTTGTGGCACAAAGAGGTCTTTGCAAGGTCAGAAGCAGTAAATTACAGGCTTTCAACCTGAGGTTTGTGGCTACTTTCTGAGGAATCCACAAAAAGTAATTTAAAAAATAGATCTACTATCAGCAGGTTTCTATTTGCTACCCGTGGTTGTGTTCTTCCATTGGAAAATTTTAATGTGTCTGAAATCATCATTTGAGAATCCCTGAACTAAAAATACGGGTTTACGTAAGATACTAGCTAAGTGGAAATGAGCTTATCAAAATGAAGAAGGCGTTTTCTTTTCCTTCTTTCTGTTGTTGCTTGCCTGGACTATTGAGCTTTGAACTTCTGCAGTGTACGAGCCTCTCTGTCTCTTCTGATGAGCATGTAATTTCTTGTTCTGCTATACGAGAACAGCCTCATGGTTTTGCACATTCCCATTGCATTCTAATAATTCTGGCTTTTCAGATAATTACAGTTTTTGGTTTAGAATTTGCTTAAACATTAAAATTACATCTTCAAAACACCTTATGAACTGCCACTGAAGCCTGTCTAAAAAGCCAACAGAGCCCGTGACACTCCTTAAGGCTGTAATGTCAGCAGTTGTCCATGTCAAAGCTTTGGTTCAGAGATGCAGAAATGTGTGTCTCTCTTGCATATGCTCTTTTGATTCCTGACATGTTTTGGACAATGTAGATGTGAAGAGAAGACACAAAAGGAGTTATCAGGAGGAGAATCAGTGTGAGCTCTGCGAGACAAAAATATGAGTGATATAGCCAAAATCTGAGCCTTCTCTGTCCCTCCAGCCCTTAAGGCTTGATGTCCTTTTTTTTAATTTATTTCCCCTGAATTTTGTGTAGGTCTTCTTGAAAGTATACTTCTTTTTCTTTCTTTCCTGTTTTTTTCAAGTTTTTCAGAGTGAACACAAATCAAAGTAATTTATATCTCCAAATGTGCCATTCTCTGAATTGTGCACAGGAACCCTCATTATCTTTGTTCATGTATATTTTATTGCTGCTTCCTTCTTTTCAGTACACAGAAACCAGACTTATACTCTGAATACCTTTATATCAATACATAAATAAGCTTTGTGGGTGTGATCAATACCAATTAAGTTTATTTGCAAGCACAGGTCTCACACTGAAGCAATTCTAAGAAGAGTTTGAACAGGAAAGGGAGAAATAGCGATCATCATGGAAAAATACTAGCGTTACTTAGAGACGGTGATGGTAGAGTCTTCTGCCATTGAGGCACTTTTAATTTCAGTGGGCAGTCTGATGTGTCAAGCCAAGTCAGGGAATGAAAGGCTAGTAGCAAAACAGCACTATGTGGGATGCTTTAAAAGAAATTTATTTTTAAAGCTGTCTTCAGACTGCCTTCTGCCTTCATCTAAGTTGTTCAGTACAGTTATTGTTCTGATAAAGAGTATGTTGGTAGGAGGGTATTATTGGCTGAGCTAATGTAGCTAATGAGCATCTTGAAGTGTTGATTCTGTAAATAAATAGATAAACAATTGAGATAATTTTTTGACCTTTCCTCCACCCCACAAATGAAAAAAACCCCAAAAAACAACAGTCATTTAGAGTGACAACTTTGCCATATTAAAATGGAAGCTGCCTTTATCATTCTCAGAAATTAAATATAAGGAAACAGCTTTTAATATGAAAAAAGTTATCAGCTTCAGCAACTGGCTCTTATTTATCAGAGAGCATTAAATATGGCATAGGTCAGATCCAGAATGACTTTACAAATGGTTTAAGTAACTTCGAAAAAGTTACTGCTTCTTGTGAGTCTTCTGGGCATACACTCTGAATTAGGTTGTTTGCTTATTCTAATAAAAACAGTGATCAAATAACACTCTTCTCAGGATTATTTGTCTACTGCTGGAATATTAAGTAGTCTAAGTACTTTCCATGCACAGGAAACCTGAATGCTGGATCTCTCATAAAGTTTTATCTACAGCTGTTTTCCTCATACTTGTCTGTACTTTGAGAGACTGTGAACATCAGATGATTGGAGTGGGTACATTTTTCCACTTGGGTCATACTTGCATATGTAAGGACAAATTAAATGTTGAAGCATGCCTTTAATCTGTTTCAGAATATGTGATCAATAGTGATCAATTTTCTAGTATTGTTTTAGTCTGAATGGTAAAAAATTAATTTCCACAGGCATAAAACCAGATGTTGCTTATCCTTCATCTTTCTATTCTGTCATATGTCTGAAGAATCTATGTTGGCAATACACGTGTATTTCAGTTTCTGTGCAAAATACCCAGGAGATGTTTTATTGTCCTTGAGTACCTTTATTACTGTGGTGAGACAGTGTTTCTGTCCTGGTGTTGGATATACAGGTCATTCAGTGTCTGAGCTTGTAAGTACCAGTGTTGTGAATGCTGCTACTTTCCTGTTGGGGTGCTCCAAACAACACTGAACCCAGGATACTGGAGCTCAAGCTCCACAGCAGATAATCGGATGTGCAAATTTCAGTAAAAGTATTGAACTTTGCTTTGTGTTTACTGTTGTTAGGTCCTCTCTGATCACTACACCCCATCCCTCCTCCCCCCTGAACAAACAGCCCCCCACCCTAACCTCATCCATCAGGAGGTGTTTATTTGCTGTTCCGCTGCTGGTACAAATGACCACATTCTTTTCCAGCTTTGTCTAGGCCATGGGCCTACTGAGATCTGCTCAGTTTACATTTTGATGTGAGTAGGCTCAGTTTTAGCTTCAGCTGTCTCAGTCAGGGGTCTGCCTAAGAAATCCTCAAAGTCTTTGAAGGCACTAAAATGAGCAAGCTCAGGGTGCTGAAGATTTCCTGAAGCTTGCTGTCTTAGCTTGATGGAACACAGTCCCAATGTTTTTCACAGGCTTTTACAAAGACTGCTTTAGTGCTGCTGAATTTTCTCTCTCCCCCAGTTTAGGAATTCTGCTAAGCAAATTATAAATTCACTCAATTTTACTCTCTGACTAATAGTGGTAGAATGTTGTTCTTTAATTTTACACTGCTGTTAGTTTCTGGCATAGTCTATTTATAAATTTTCCTTCACTAGAGTGAAAGACTTTGGAATCCTTCCTCTTCAGCACAAACTTAAGCGCAAGGCTCTTGGACTGAGGGACTTCCCTTCCTCTTTGGAAAACCTCTCAGCAGCACAAAGATCCTGTACCAGTAGGGATGGGAACACTTTCTCTTTAATTCCTGTTGTTGATATAGAAGCTTTTTGTCAGGACCACAATTAGGAACATCTTGATTTTCCACCAAGACTTTCTATAATTATCTATGGCTTAAGGTTAGTCCGAGGGGGTTGATACTGGCTCTGGTATGGAGTCTTGGAGTAGCAGAACTTCATCTATTAGCCTTTTGGGGAACTGTTGAAAACCAAGTTTTGGTCCTCACAATAGCATAATTTATTTTCTAGGTCAGTAAAAATATCATAATGTATTGATATAATAAAAATATAAGAATAATCTTCTGATACAAATACTCTGGGAACAGACCAAGCTAAATGCTACTGAATGGAGATTTCTAGGCTGGAGAATGACATTTCTAGATTTCCCTTCAGTAGGTATGTGTTAAGCCTATTAGCTTTAGGGAATTTGTTTGCATGGGTTTAAAAGAAATAAATGTAGATATAGAAGATAGAAGTTGGAATGCTAGTTTTTTGTTTTCATTGAGCCCTGAAGTAAAATGCAATGTTTATACAGTAGTATTTATTTTCAAACTGCTACTGAATAATAAATCTGGAAACACTTTTTTTTTTTTTTTTTTGATTGGCTCATATTATCTTCACCCTTTACAACTGCAAAAATTGTAGCAAAGAACTAATTTGTTCAAGACCACAAAAGTAATTGGTGCCAATGCTGTGATTCTAATGAAGCCAGCAACTGCATGCCTGTGTCTGCAGCTGGAAGAATGTATTTTTTAAATTGCTGCTCCTGAGGGTGGCAGTACCTGTGTGCTTTCACAACTGATGGAGCCAGAGATGGAAGGGGAAGATGCTCCCTTATGCCACGTAGTTCTTTCTTACTGCTTACATAAGACATATCACCTACAGTGGTTGTCTGTGTGAGATTCATGACCATGGTTTTATTTCTTTGGTCTTATCTTTTTATTAGCTCTTGCTGTATTTGATGTCTCATAGTTTCTGCTTTTAACTGCATTTGGATCCTTCTATCATTGTTTAGACACACCACAGCTAAACATATTATTTGTATTGAAGTATATGACTTTGTGTTTCTTACTACATCCTGGTCTATTTTTGTGTGAAACTTGATCTGGTTCTCTGTTTTGATGATTTCTATCTTTTATGACAGAAAAGTTCCAGACTTAAATCTGTTTTTAATGGCAGTATTAAACATAAATTGTCTCCAATCTAGCATAGGTGTTGTGACTTTTGTATATTACCATTTTATTTGCATTATATATATATTTTTGGAGCCTTTGTTCATGGGCTGTGTCTTAATACCCTGAGGACACTTCACTAAATGAAACTTGATTTTTATGATGTCATTAGATTTGTCATGGCCTATGTTAGTAAGCCTACATGTTCTTACTACTCATTTTTATTTCTATATTTGTTCATGGGTACAAATGAGATGATCTGAGAGAAGAAATATTTTCCTTAGGCCTTAATAACTTTATCCTTTGTCAAAATGGCTCGTGAAATAGAATGAAAAGTTTTGTGTTGGTATGACTCATCAACAGCTCCTGCTGCTGTAACTTTCTATCATGACAATCCTAAACTCATTTTTACCTGACATGAGCATCAGTTTTAAATACAGTTACTATTTTGATCTTCTGGTTCAGAAGTGATCAGCTTAACTGTCACAAACCAGCACTTGAAAAACAGGCTGCTGACATCATGCATGGAATCTGGCTGGATTATTTGCTTTGTCTGATTTTTCTAAAATAAGAGACAACAACTTGACACAATTTCTAAATATGAGCAAACTCAAGACAAAATACCTTCTTTACCACTCCCAGGAAAACGTGTAGTGAACAATGCATGAACAAGTACACTACCTCTGTGTCGTGGTAATCAAATACCTTGTCTATTAGTTAAGTAAACACAGAGTTTGTTAGTGCAGCAACAATGCAATAAACAGCATTGCTGATTTCTGCATCTGATCACTGAATCACAAAAGCAATCACAAAATTAGATCAGTCATGCCAAATAAAAAAGGAATTCAGAATGGGTATATAAGAAAGGCTGCTTGAGACTGTTTTCTACACAGTAACATGAATTATTTGGTTGGGTTTTCTTCCCCTTAATTGAAAAATTTGTGACAACTCTTCCCTAGCCCTGAGACTGAAAGACTTCCCTCTGCATCACCTTATGCAGAATACTATTTTTGTTCAATATCTTAATAAATGTAATTAATACCACTAGAATTACATTAAACAGGAAAAATTGCTGGGAAGAACAGTAGTTACTGGCAATTAGGTGGTGTTATCCAGCCATAGTATCACTCAGGTGTTCAGCCTGTAATTCTGTCATGCCACATTTGTACAGCCAGAGCTCTAAGATCGAATAAAAATCAATATGCTATTTCAGCCAGGGCCAAGAGTGGAATGGGCAATGCAAAAAGGCCAACTGAATTGAGAAACAATTAATATTCCCTGAAGAGCAAGAACCTTCTATGGTAGCTGCTTTCAAAATGTTTATTGAACAGAGATAGAAAAGAAATGTGTATCTCTTTTATTTAAAGTGTTTTCCTTATTACAGAGTTGTTACACCATCTATTATAACTATATAAAGATATTCCTTAATAGTAAGTGATTATGCTGATAAAGACTATCTGAAAAAAAAAAGTCCTACAATTTGCATTAAAAAAATGCCAGAGCAGCTGAAAGCCTCAGTCCAGTGCATATCCAACTACTAAGGAGAACCCATTTGATCACACAGGGATTTTTTCACATGGGCATCTGCCTCTTCTGGAAGGATCAAATTCTTTTATCTGCTGTCTACTGCTATTTTCTGAAACAAGCTAGGTGTGTGTGAGCAGGCCAAATCCAAACACAAGATGTGGTTACAAATACTATAAGATATGATGAGAAGGATCAGCCTTCTCTAAAGTCCATGCAGCAGAACTGGCTGGCAATGTCAGTGGGTTCAGAGTCTTTTACTTGCTATTGGCAAGACATTTATAGTTGGCAGTGTTCTTGTGACTTACAAAGGAGAATTAGCTTTCTATCTCCTGAAATACATCTAGGTGGAGGGACTCAAGGTATTAATTACCTTTTCCTAGTGATAAATCCCCCTGAAGTGTTATTGGTCTGGACCTAATACTCTTCTATATTTGCTGACTTTTAGCCGATTGAACAGTTCCTTGTCCTTTGGCCTATTGTAATTGAAGCTAATCTCAATACCAAGGTTGAAGACAACTGCTGTGTGTAAGGATTTACAGGATCACACACAGCTGTGCTGGATCCTACTGAGCTATAGTGAAGTCCTCAAATTACTCTGTCAGGATTCAATGAAACGGTAACAAATTGGGAATCCCACATCTCAGGGTACTGAAGGACAGCTTTGGCAGAAAGATCCTAACCAATGATGAAGCAATTCCTCTGCCACCAGAGGAGTAATCTTTCACTCTCATGTCCCCTATGTTCCTCGTATTTCCAGCAGCTCAGGGCTGTCCATGCATTATTGTGGTATAGAAGGGATATGGAAACTTCTCCATCCTAGAAAGGCTTTGCTCCAGCATTTTCCAACTGAGGAACTGCTGTCTGCTCACTGTCCTCCATCACATTAGGGAAACTTCCCTGTCTGATCATCCAGGATTCACACTGTCAGTCACTATCTCACCATCTGACTGGGACTGAGGTCCCTTCTCCATTACACACCCCACACCCTCAGTCAGACCAGGTTTCCTTATCTGCTCAACCCCAGGTTTCCCTCAGCAGAGTCTCAAATGTCCAGATCTTTCAAATAGCTTAATCCAAGGAGGGACCCACTACACTTATTCCTCAAAACTTCACTGCCATGGTGGGTGAAGAATGAAGGAAATGATCACTGCCAACATTGGGCGTGGCTGTCCTTGCTTTGTTCAGGCCTCAGGTTTTAATGATGCCACTGGTGATGAGGACAAACCTCTTCCTGAGGCTATTCACAGAGCTGCACAATCTGCTTGTTCAGGCTGTGTGAGGAGATTCACAGAATCACAGAACATCCTGAGCTGGAAGCGACCAAAGGATCATCAAGTCAGGCTCCTAACTGAATGGTCCATACAAGGATCAGACTCACAACCATGGCATTATTAGTACCATGGTCTAACCAAGCCTGGTCATTTTCTGCCTGTAAACACTTAAAGCAACACTAAGGCTTTGTTTTCTGTCATAGTAAATCTTCCTTTTTTGATTTAAGTGGCAACAAGAGACAGATAAATGTGTTGCTGTCCAGTAAAGTGTCGCTTTGGATCATGCTCTAAATCCATATAGCTCTGACTACCAATTATGTGGTATGTTTAAACTGGAAAAGTTATCTCCATCTCCTGGTCTTATGGTATGAATAAAATAGTTGATATAAAAACTTAAATATGGAACACTATTAAAAGCTTCTTAATATGTAGTCCTTTATGATGTTTTACAGTGTCTTGCAATGTATAACTCAGTAATGTATTCTGTTGTAGCACAGTGAATACTTGCAATATCATGCTCATATACTTATTGTTGTCCACTATATTTTAAATATGAGGAATTTCTTCTTTGCTTTTTGAAATATTTTATCTTTTAATGTGCTTTGGGATGACAAAGATTAAAACCCGACAAAACTTTAACTACTACGGTGTTACAGCTGAAAACATTGTAATTTGTGGTAATTAACTGAAAAGTCTATGTTAGTTTATCTCTAAAATTATTAACGATATTATCAAATATCTAACTAGTCTTTTCTAAGACAAGAGAGTGATGAATTTTGTTTAAGTATGCTTGATCAGTAGGTGGAATTAGGGTGCCTGTTTTTTATTTACACAAGTTTGCATCTTACATTCATAGCAAGAAGGTGAATGAAGTATTTAATATTTCATGTAATTTAGTTGAAAACTTTCAACAGTTTCATCAATTCCTTTCCACAAATTGAATTCAAATCTGTGATTGAACGACACTCGAAACCATGATGCTGCTTTGTGAAGATTGATGTTATTTGAAAAGTAATAAACCCTGATGCTAAAGAGCAGAGAGTTTGAGGTAAAAATTGAAAGAATGAGAAGTGTGTTAACATTTGAAATTGCAGTTATTGTAGCAATGAAGTGACTCTGTGAAACAAACAGAACTTCAGAGTGCAGTAAATGTGCTAGTCGCATCAATGTAAATGATAAGAAAACAAAACCAGAATAATACCAAGAAGGTTATAATTTGAAAATAAATCTTGCATCTCAGTTCCTGTGTGTTATATTGTTTGCTTTTTCTTATGAAGTGTTCCTGTGTAAATCCATTTGTAACATAAATATTTTCACTTAATTTGCCCATCCTGCCAAAGACTTTCTCATTGAGCATTTGCACATCATTAAAAAGTAATGAGGATTTGTTTACAGAATCATATTTTTTGCTGTAATTATTGATAAAAGTCTGCAGTTGCAAGGTTTTCAAGCAGTTACACTTTTTGGATTGTTTTTCTTTAAATGGAAAGTCAGTAAGTGTAAATGTATTTCTAAAATAGAACTATTCATGCAATCTATCACCTCATGTTTTAGTCTTATGTTAAATAGCTTTTTCCAGAATGAAATGTTGAGGAAACCTTTGCCTTAACACCAGTGATCTGAGGTTATGTATACATACACTTGCAAAAAGTTGATTTCAACCATTGCCTGCTCAGTTGCATTTTTTGTAGTTTCTTTTCCATGAAATTATGAAACCACATTGACATCAAACAATTTACTGCATTCAAATCTGATACATAAGAAAAGATCTCTGTTTTGATGTTGGTGCAGGGAAATAAAGGATTGTTATTTCTGAAGAGCAATCTCAGCAAGGTGATTTTTCTTTCTAGTATTGTTGTACTGTAAGCACAAAAATTGGAGAGAATTGTTGATTTTCTCTCTGCAGAAAAAACAGAGATTCCTTTAAATTTTCGTCAAGCTACTTTTTGTACTTTTTAAAAAAGAATGTTCATTTCTAAAAAAGTGAATGGGCAATAACCATAAAAAACAAGGATGACATTATAAAGAGGACAAAAATAAGAACTTTAAAGCTTTTTTCCTGGAATTATAGAAGCTTATCATAATATCTTCTAAATAATGCAAATTTTATAACAGCAGCTGTTGTTTTCTTAGTATGCTTGAGGATAATCTTTGATATAACCAGAAATTAAAGTTTTTAGCTGTATTTTGGAGATATGGGCTTAGACAGTGAGAGATATCATCTGTTTTTAACAAAATGGATGTCTGTCAGAAGGCACTTTTGTTTGTGTTAATGCTCTATACTTTTGTGCAATCCTCAGAACATTTGAAGCATGTTTGATCTTTGACTGGAAAATGCTTATAAGTAAATTAAGAGATAACTCTGTGAGGTTATTCGAAAAGTGAATAAAGGTCATCATCTGAACTCAGTAAACTGCCAATAAGGTATAAGAATACTGAGTTTGTGTTTATTTTATTAGTTTAGTTTATTTTTAAAGATGAAGATGGAAGATTATGTTACTGCAGGCAGGTGAATGCACTTCAAATAAACCATTAATAGTATTCAGATAATTGCTGAGATAGTGTTATGTCTGGCAATTTGTAGTCTGAGAGGATAGTAATTAGTAATTGATTAAAAAATATAATTACTCTTCATATGTCTTGAAATTAATTATGTAAGTATGGATGAAATTATACTGAAGTTCTTAGGTTCGTTATTTTTTAAAGGCCTAAATTTCAGCTGTGGGCAAATAACTCCAAAAGGCAGAACAGCAAATACTTAACTACTTGCATAAGTTTTTATCTTTCATTTTTTCAAAACTTATGTTTTAAATAGTTCTATAAAAGTCCAATGTTTTTCTTATGCAGTCATGAATTTATTTTACTTGGACCTCTGTTAGGATAGTTGGCAGTTCTTTGGACATTGTAAACTGTAGTGGTACTTGCAGAAAAGAGGGAAGAACACAAAGGTTATCGAAGGTTAAGCATCCTCTTCAGGAGCCATAAGCATTAAAGGAGATTTTACAGTAGCTGTAAACTCTGCACGATACCTTCTGACTGCTGTAAAAAATCTGGATAGCACATATCCAACGTGAATTACAGGCATTTCTTTGGCAACCATTGGTTTGTGGTGTGAGCTCTGTCAGTCTCCTCTGTGAAAGCCTCTTGCTTTGGTCACTTAACAGTCTGCTCCGAAGTTTCTCCTGCCCACTCTTTGATACTGTTGTGTTACCATGGGATATGTGGGGGGCACACAGCCTGTCATACACAGATTTGAAAACTGGAAAACTTTCGGACACTGGGCTTAAGTGTAGGACTAAATGGTCTGGCAATTATATTTAGACAAGCGTCTTCCTGTGTTGATTATGATAATATGTTAAATGTTGTGCTTGGCTTAATCTCACATGTCCCCAAGAGCTTTATGTTTTGTCAAGTACTTAGAGAGGCTGCAAATGATCCTCATCTTCTATTGAGAGCTATGTATGAACTGCTTTGAAAGGATGAGGGTGCCTCTGCTCCCACTGACAATCAACTGAAACTGTGAAAACCAATACTCAGTCTTAAATACAACATATTTTATAAATTTTACTTGCCCAGTGGAACTAGGTTCAGGATTAATTTGAATAGTCAAGGGGAAGCACTGCCTTACCAAACAAATCTTCATTTAAAACATGGGTACCTGGAAAAAAAGTCATTTGGGAAAGCAAAACCCATTGCCTCAATATAAGATTATTTCCTTAAATGTACAGAAGGTAAATTCTGATCTGTTACCAGCAAAATCTAATGATAGACATCTTTACATAGCTCATGCATGTACAGTTTTTAAAATTACCTTGATTTTTTTTCTTAAGATGTATTTTCTAACACCATTTCACTGATATTTTATTAAATTCCAGGTAACAGGAATTTAACTACAAAATTTCTGCCCTTCACTTCTTATATTATTCTCCATTGTTTTTCTCCTTTACTGAGTTTGCCTTTTATTAAGGAGCCTCCAACTCTACTCAGTCAGTAACCAAGTGTCTCTGGGCATTTCTGTGCATCTTGAGAGAATGGGACAGCTACATCGAGGCCAGGCCATGGCCATTTGCCAGGCCTTGAAGGCAGTGCTAAGACTGTGTGCAGCAAGGAATTAGAGTGAGCCAACACCAAAGATTGCCAAATGCATTTATATATATATATTTGTTTTTTGTAGATACATTAGTCTGTTGTATGTAGTCTTCTGTTAAGAGAAGTGGCTCAGATTTTAGCAGAAACTTTAGCCCAGCTCAGCTCTTGTTTTTTCTTCTGAAGATTGTCATGGGAAGGGGAAGGGTTCTTGAAATTCTTTGCAGCTGAAAGTTGTGCTGTTGAAATGTTGAGATTTTCCTCTTAAACCTAGAATGTTCTAATTGAGTTTTCCTTTTGAAGGTCTCTAGAAAGATTTACTAGTGGTGGTTAGCATGAGACAGAGCAGATGCACTCAGATCTTTGAACCACTTAACTGCCTAGGACCAGAGAATGACAGGATCTTGCAGGCATCGTTGACTCCCATAACATATCTATTTCGTGGTAATTAATACAACACTTTCCGTTTAGTTTTCTGTCAGTGCAGTGCTGTTGCCTGAGGCTTCATTTGCCTTGCTACTCAATGTTGAGAGCAGCTGCAGCCCAGCCCGCAGCTTTCTCGCTGCATTTTTCTGATCATTGTTTGTGGGACGGGAATGGGATTGCAGAAACCTCAGTATTCCTGAGCTCTTGAGAAAGGGCAAATTTATACTTAGAAAGCAAACTCATTTTCCTAACTTAGCTTCCTTATTTTCCCTATTCTTATTTTGTTTGCAACCAGCATTCAGCTGGAATGCAAAGAGACTTGTCTCTTTGCACTTTGCCTTTTCTACAACTGGTTTTACTCTTGGGTTTTTATAATATATTCCTGTTTTCCTGTAATTTCCATTCCTACTTGTTTCTGTGTTCTTTGCTTAGATTCTGAATCTTTGTCTTCCAAAATACCTTGGTTTCTCCAAAACATTTACATTTTCATCTAAAAATCTCTCTTGAATACTTTTCAGTCTTCTGCTTTCTCTTACAGCTATGTGTCTGTGGAGACCATTAAATGCTTCCCTCAGGTGTTTGTAGAGCTCATTTCTTCATCATCTTTGTTTGCTTCAAGTAAGGTAATGACACTAGTAGAAATTTGGCTCCTAAGTTCCTCTACATGTCAAAAATCACGTCTGTGACACCCACACTTGCAAGCCAAACCAGGAGCTGCCATTGTCTGGCACCAAAAACTAATTTTTGAGGAGTACAACACGTTAACATTGATGGCATAAACGATAATATTAGGTGAAGAGAATATCTTTTATAACTCCAAAATGTCCAAATTCCACAAAAGGTTATGTTTGGTCTGAGATTCCTCATATGTGATTTCAGAGTGGTGTCATGTTTTTTTTAAATTTCCCCCAAATTGGTTCATCTTTCTTTTCTCTAAATAGTTGCATGAACATGTTCATAGGAAGAGGCAGAGAAGACATACCTCATTTTGCTTGTGCTCAGAGAATTAAAAAACTTAATTGTTTGGAAAGTTTAAAAGGTTTGTGATGTGAGCAGGGGAAGATTGGGTAATTGTATGATCACATTTTCTTCTGTGAAAACAATGTCTTCTGGTAATGGCTAATTGTTCTTATGTAATAATATATTTTTGGCATCAAACAAAGGAAACATGCTTAGCTTTCCAATTAGATTAATGCATAGAATCACAGCATATTTTTGCATTTAAATATATTATTTGAACATTGCACTACGTTCCATATTTCCCATAATTTTTCCATTTCTGAAGAGACAGCTCTGATAGGTCATATAAATTTATCAAGATGATTGTGTGCTGAATAATTACTCTGCCTATTTCAGTAAAATGCTTCTTTGAACCATCTTTCTGCTGTATGTCTCTATATTGGATTGAATTTAGCGTGTTGAGGGTCAAGCCAAACAAGGCATATACTTAATTATGTTTGCCTCAACATTTTAGATGCCGAATGTAGCCTTTGTGTTGTGCAGCATGTTGTGCCAGCTGATGGATCAGAAGAATAAATATCAAACCATCATGCAGGTATCAGAATGCAAACCAGTAGCTGTGATGAATATGCTTTCTGGCATTTGCTGATTAATTCAGCTTGTAGTAGTAGTAGTAGATTTGATTGGCTTGCAGTTCACAACTGTAGTTAACTTCATAAAAATAAAATTGTTGTATAAGAGAATCTGAAAGTGGTGAAGACTGAAGAAAATGTAATTTCTCAAAAATCTCATGAACTTTTCCAAATCACAGTTAGACCCCCATGGATAGATATTGAACTTTTGATATTGTCCCTGTGGGGAAAGTGTGATGGATGGGATCAGAACTTACATTATTTTACCTTAAACTCCTTAGAAGTCTCTGTTGTCCAAGCTATTGAAATTCAACAACAGCCCTGAAATGGGTAAAGTGCTTTCTGTAATAAATATGACAACATAAGCAAAGCTTTTTGTAAAAATAAAAAAACCCAAAAAACAAAACCAAAGCCCTTTATTTCAGTAGTATTTTTCCAACCTAAAGCTTGTGTCCATTAAAGCTAAATTACAATTCAAACCTTTAGTTAATTATTAAGCATAAGCAATGAAGCTAGTACCAATATTAGTGGCATTTATATGGCTTTGTATTATGGGCTTTTTACTTATTTGTCTAAAAATTTCATCTTTCAAATTGTCATGGATATTTGTGTTTACAGCCGATAATTACATTTTAGTAAGTATGGGGGAAAAAAATGTAGGCTTCTGTAATTGCTGGTATGGGATCTTGCATTCACAAGGTCAGTTAATGCTTTTGACATATTTTTCCTTTTCTCTCAGAAAAGAACATAAAGGTGTTTTATGACATCAGGGTACTCTGAACTCAATTTCCTATTCTGTAAAGTTTTAAGTGCACCCACTTGCCTGTTCTTCTATTGGCTAGCATAACAAATGGATGTGTTAGTTGTTTTTGCTGAATTATCAGACATAAATTTAACAGCAGAGAATGGCACTGCTGGTGCTGTAAAATTAGCAGTGGAATACAAAGTTAACATTAAATTCTGTACTGAGCAGATCATGGCTATGTAAACCTTGCTCTGCTCTCACTCTCTAGTATCTTTTCAAGCTGAAGAAGTTACCATTTTACTTGAAATGTTCTGTGCTACATTTGCAAGGTTTTTTTTGTGCAACTATTAAGCTCAGCATCCTTTAGAGTGCCACTTACAATGGGACAAACACATGACCAGGCTGCTACTAATTGGCATTGATGGTGGTTCTGCATGTCTGCTGATTTACCTTCAGAAAGCTGTTGCATAACTTCCTAGTGACCAGTATGTATTATTGTTGTTGATCACTGCTCAGTTGTGTTGAACTTAAAAAAAATCTGATGCACAGATAAATAGTCTCACAGTTTAAATATTATTCCACTCTAATTATTGTCTTGAATACAAAGCCTGATGATGTTAGATGTTTACACAGCCCAATGTTTCCCATAAAGAAAGATCCTGGACATTGTTTGTTTATTCAGTAAAATGCTTCTTTTGCTTTTGAGGTAACTCAAGCTTGTTCTGAGCTATCTGGAGAGAGCATTACTCTGATGAGCAATCCAAACATGTTGATAGGAAAAGGGGAAAATATGGAGGAAAGGGAAATCAAGGTCTATGTAAACCTCCCCGAGTTTTACTTTATGAAAGTAAAGTACTGCTTCAATTTGTTTTTCTAGCAGAGACAAACAAAGACCCTAGCTTGTATATGGATGCATTTTATTGCAGCATTAGCCTTATTTTCCAGCTTTGGGGAGATAAATACAATTCTATGCTGAAGGTAGAATACAAACCTGTGAATTAAGGCAGGTATAGCTAATTTTCCAGAGTCTGTACACTGTAAAAAAAAGTCTGTGGATCCCTGAGAAAGCTAAAGAGGACTTAGCACATGGTTCGTGGGCAGGGAAAAGGAATGATTTCCCCAGTTCTCCACTTCACTTTTATGGTAGGGTTGGGCATGCTGGAGCCAAGCTATTTATTTGTGTTTGATCATTGGTTTCTTGTACAATGGGAAATGCCTTAATTCCTTTTTCTTCCAAAATTTCCCCTTCTTCTTTCATGTAAGTAAAAGGCAACAGCTCTATATCAAGGTATTTTTTTAATGGCATAATTTCATAAATGAGTATAAAATGGATGTAAGGTAAACTTTAATTCTTTATCTTTCTGTACTGAAGATGGCTAAGAATGTTCTTTTAATCAGGTGTTTTAAAATGCTATGATATTGTATATGGCTTACATTGGTCTAGATCTATATTAAGAACCTTGACACGTGCTCTTGAATGAATTTCCATGCCTGACATTTTTTTCAGGAGGAGCTAGACACCTAAGGCACTGAAATCCAAATCCTGTTAACTGTCTGACTTCTACTGGTGCTCCTCTTGTTGATTATGTCATTAACTGTGCTTGTCCTTATCCAGATTTGTCAGTAAAAACATAGAGATATAAGAAAAGATATTTGGGAAATGCTGAAATGCAAATTATAGTAATGAGAAAAGCTATTTTGAGATGTTACACACTCATATTTTGGGAAATCTCAATTTTGCCTGTTTTCAAAAGTCTAATTTTCTATTTGGATAACATGTCAAATAAATTTGAGATTTAATTATTTTTTAATTAAAAATAATTAATTAAAGCAATTAAATGGAACAATAAATATATTTTTATGTTGCTTTTGTTTTTCTACTTGAAAGCCTGGGAAAATATATTTAAATTTATTACAAAATTACAACAAATTATGACCTTTCCTGGAGCATTAATTCTCCTGGACAAAGCATCAGATTTACTTTGATGAAATTAATGTCTTCAAAATATGTAGGACATAATAAAAATAACATAGAGTTTTATTTATATAAACTCACCTTTTGCAGGTTTATATTTTCCTATATGGACATGTTTTTAAATATCCTGAGACACTGTTAGCAGTGAATAAGTTACAAGGAATTTGTTCATCTCTGTAGTTCAAGAAGTTCTAGACTTAACAAGAGGGGGCTTTTGGTTGATCATTTTGTTGTTGGTGGTTTTTTAGGAGATCCCATATGGTCTTTAAAAGGCTTGACTTACTTAAAGAACTGATGATTCATTGGTCATTGATCAATTGATTCATTGATCCTTGGCTGAATGCTCCACTCTCCAAATAGTAAAACCCCTGGGTTTTTGTTACTTTAGGATTAAGGTCTCCTTATCTGAGTTCAAAAGACTGAATCAATCACACTCATATAAATGTGATTTATTTATTTATTTGTTGCATGCTACCAGTGGGTTTCATGTTACCAGAAAGACCCTTTTGTTGACTGGGAAACAGACAAATCTCATATAATCTGAAGAAGGAAAATGAGATAGGAGAAACCTCTTTCTCTCCAAAACTGACATCAAATTCTGGAAGAAACATTTAACAGGGAAAATATTTAGAGTGTAATGTTGCATTTTTATTTGCTTTCTGAATTGGGTGTTTAGAGAAGGAACAATTCACTCTGTAGGAATTTTTTTGGATGTCTCTGTTTCTCTTGGGTTCTGAGTTCCAGTTACAATTTCTAACTGCAGATTTTCTTTTCCTATGAGTCCAAGTTTCTGTTTTGCTCAAAAATGCTACAGTTTGGTTAGTTCATGAAATGCTGCTGAGATGAAAGTTTGAGTTCAGACGTATTAGTCTAACCACATGGGGGGAAAAGCATTTTCCCTTCTCCTTCCTCTCTTCTGGTTTTGCATTAAGTTTTTAAAAGCTGACCAAACTCCTCTGAGGCTGCAGGTAGCCCCAGACACTTCCTTTGCAAAAAGGAGATCCAAGCAAAGCATACATCTTTTCTATTGGGCTGCTCAGTCCACATTTCAAGAGGTGATTTCGCATTTGAACAAAGTTTAAGAATCTCCTGAGACTGCAGATTTAAGTTAAGAGAGGACTGGTAAAGAAAGAGATATGTAGATCTAATCTATACTGACTTTACTAGCAAAGTCTATTGGCTGTAGATGCAGTTCATCCTTGCCAAGAGATTCTTTTCCCACATTGCTCACATAGCTCAGTTACTTGTCTAAATACACTATTAAACATTGTCTGTCTGGACTGAAAAGCAGGGGGGCCTGGGCGTGCTGCTCTTCCTTTCCAACTTCTTTGGGTCCATGTGCTTGGTTTTCTTCAATTATACCTTGGAGGGGAGAGGAGAGAAGGGCCGGATAATCGTACGTGGGTCACAGCTTAGCACGGAATTAAGGACACAGTAATTGCATCCACAGGATAAGTCATAGTCTGTATTTGCCTTCAGGACTTTGGCATATAAATATTTGAGTACGTTCACACTGATGTTATGCCAAAAACTTTCACCAGTACAGTAAACATAGTTTTGAGTCCTGAGCATGGAGGTGGATAGCTAATGCCTTACTGGCAGATGAAAAAAGAGCAATATTATAAAAGTATATTTGGACCAATGACTAAATAATCTAACACTGCCATATGTTATTTGACAAAGAATAAGTCCTCTCACCAGAAGTAAATCCTAAAATGAGCACTTGCTTTTCTGAGTTTGTTTCTCAGTCCGAACTGTACCTTTGTCCACACAGTAATAGAGACAGTAACAAAGAGTAACTGTTAAAATTGGTATTTTCTTAACCCGTTGTAGGATCTAAGATTAGGGGTTTTTTTGTTGTTGTGGGTAAAGGTAAAGCAATAAACCAAACAACCATGCAGAAAAGCTTGCATATGGGCACACCTTTCTTTAAACACTCAATGATCGTGACCCAATTACTAAAATGCCATGTGCTCCATTTAAAATCAGGAATTTTTAACTGGACGATTTTCAGCTATCTTCCATGGCTATTATTGTCACATAACTTTCCTGGTGTGCTGTTTCCACATGTTTACTTGCAGGCAGAAACTTCAGTGAAGCCATGAGCAACTTTGCTAAGTATAGGAAACTGAGGGTGTAGGTCAGAAAATGTCTATTTGAATAATAAAAATATGCTTGAGATGTGCACTTTCTAGAGGGAGTGCATTTTATTCCCTCCTGATACCTCTACAGTGAAAGAAAAAAATAAAATAAGGCATTTTCATTCAAGGCATTCATTTACAAATATCTCAAGAGTTTTCCCTGAACAGGTTGTGTGAATTCTCCTAATCTTGCAGACTTCATTTTATCCTGGAAACTCTCTTGGAGAGTCACATATAATTATTTGATTTCTCCTCTTTGCTTAAGTGTTCAGTCATTGTAGTATGAGCTTTTGCCAAAGGGGATGAAAGGTTTACATTCTTTAAATGTGCTATGCAGCTGCTTAAGGCATGACCAGCTTAACCAAAAAATGTAAGAGATAGATTTCCAACATTTCAAACATTTTAGTCTTGCAAGCAAGAAGGAAGAGTTGTTCACAGTTGAGCACTGAGTTTTCTGAAGCAAGCAGGTTTGGACTACTCTGTCAGTATGATCACAGGAATGCTTACCTCTGCAGCACACTGTTTTGTTTCTCTTTGCATATTATTTCCTTGCTCACTGCCATGTGTTCCTGTAATTATTTTTCGTGGCAATTCTGAACATAAAGACAACATTTCTTTGGAAAAGTAAAAACAAACCGAATATTCTTTTCGGTTCTTGGCTACTGGAATATTTAACATTTTTCATTTTAAACAGGTACTTCGCTGTTTGTCTTTTCTTAACTCATAGGATTTGTGTTTAGCAAGCCAGGCTTTTATTTTTGTAATTTCATTTTTATCAGAGCAAGTGCATCTGTCACGTTAAAAAATACTTTCATCTTGAGATTGAAAAACTTTGCTATATTTCAGCACATTATTTTCATGGCACTAGATCCAATTCTTCCTTCTTTTAAGCACTTTTATCATAGTTGTCACTGGCAACAGAAACCATGGTCTTTAATCAGTCCTTCCAATGGCTGTGTGGTAAGTAGCTGGAATGGGCATGTGATTTAGACATCAGTAACTCAAGCAAATGTGATAAATGAACTGTTGATCTCGAAATCTTTATTGGCAAATGTACAAGTTTTAATTGAGATGGGATGAGTAGGAGCACATAAAATGTGGGTTACTGTGAAAGCTTAATCTGAACTTGAAACTAAACTCAATAGTTTATAATATTCAAAAAGATTTCTCATTTCAATGCCATTTTATATCTTTATTTCCTGTGATATAAAGCTTGCTGAGCTTTATGACAGCAGAGGGGCAGTGTAAGTAGTAAAAAACTAGGAAATAGAGAAATGAAAATTATTTCAGCATTAGGATAATGTTGAAGTACAAACCTTAAAATGTTCAGCAAACAGAAGTGAATTTTCTGCACTGAGAGTTATATTTGAATGGCAAGAATTAAAAAAAATATATAGCAAACCCTCCATACTGTATCTAGTTCCTTATATAATGAATAATTCAGATATTCTCCTGAAGAGACAATTTCTAAAACTAAGTTTCCTACTGTAGAATGAGTTTCACAAGTATCACAGCGATGCAGTGAAAAAAATATGCTAAGAGAGGAAATAAACTGTCTTTATTTTGCAGAGCATGAAGCAAGGTACAAAGAGATTTAAACCTAAAATTCTCTAATTCTGTATGTTCTTTTAAGTACTCAGAGTACTTTGAACTATTTCTATTTTTTCTTATGAAAATGTAGTGTCTTTGGATGTATCTTGTTGCATTTCAGCAAATTCATCAGCATTTCTGTAAAACTGGATCTCAGCAAATGGATGCACAGAATGTCCAGTGATCAGCTGTGAGTTTAGTTTGCTGAAGAGAGCTCCAGTACCGAGGAGGTAAAGACCAAATAAAAGTCAGGTCTTTGAGGAAGGCATTGAACTGCCTTAGCCATATGACCATCCTTCTGCCTCCTGCAGTTCTGGGACTCATTTGGTGCAAACATTCCTAAGTCCAGAAACCAAGAGTGTAGTTATCCTACAGAGAGAAGACTACTGCAGGGAGTGACTCCCAGGATACAAATATTTCCACTGTGTGCATGGAAGAAGTCAGGCTTCCTCTGGAATGAGGGAGAGGTGCAGAAAAACTGAATGATACCTTGTTAGAGTTGAATGCAAGAGTGGGAAGAGCAGAAGCTGTAGGAGATTGAAGCATGGAATTGATGAGATGCAGCATGGAAATAGTCTGAAGTTTGGTGAGATTGAAGTGAAAAGGAGCTAACAAGTGTAGCTGCCTACTTGCTGTTTAACCTGTCTTCTTCTAATCTTATCTCTCAAAAGTAGACAATTTTAGTTTCATTCTGCATTAATGGGAAGTGCACTGCCCCAGGTCAGGAGATGAACCCAGGTGTCCTGAGTTTTAGACCAGAGTTATGTCTGATGGAGCACAGTTGGGAGCTACATACAGATGATTAGGTGCCAATCTACTAAACAGTACTGGGACTGGCAGCCCAGTAATGCTGTGCTGTTATTCCAGGCTTAATTATCAGTTTGACATAATGCTAGTAAATGAGTGTAAACTTCTAAAAAGCTAGAGATTTTGCTGCATAATGCACTTTGCTTTCTCTTTTAGCAAAATCAAAGTGAATTATAAAACAGACACTTGGTTTACAGGGATAGTTCTAGATCACAATTAATGTACTATCTCATACATGCTTTTTGAGTAACAGTAAAGTTGTGAGCCTGTAATCATTGGAGGTATACTCTGTTCAAAATTCAGAAGAAGAGATAGATTAGCACTGTCACTTCATTGATTAGTGTTCCCATTTTTTTGACTTTCAACACTGAAATGCAATAAATGAGATGATGCAAAGAGAATAGTACATTGTAGTTGCTATGTTTGTGGTGTCTGACTAAATGCAGTTTTACAGCAACGCTCTGATACTGAGGAAATTCTGCAGTGTAATTCAAACGCTATAAATTGGTCTGAGTTCATTGTTTCTTCTTATGGCCAGGCTTTTCAAAATGAATGCTAAAATGTTTCAGCAAGAATTTCCCCAGTAATTAGTATATTGTATTTCTGTTTAAGTGCAGCTTACTAAACTATTCATCTAAAGAAAACACTGTCAATCTCTTCTGATGTGTACATGAATTTATTGAAGTGCACATTAGGGAAAATATCCTGTCGCCCAGCTCTCTCCGAGTGCCATAGTATGCTTTGAATTTGCAATGTATCTGTCTGGAAAAAAACAACTCCCCTTCATTCTACGTTTTCCATCTACTCAATTCCACATGTAGCACCTATATGAACAACCTTAAAATAATGGCTGAACTCTCCTTTACAAAGTCATTGAGAGCATTATCTTGACCTCCCTGGGACCTTTGTTATCCAAATGACATAATAACCAGAACAACCTGTTCAACATCTGTTGAAACTGGCTCATCTGGGATGCTCTGTGGGCAGTTCCAGCTAGCTGAGATTCCCAGCTATCCTGTGAGGAGAAATGAAAGAACGTGGCTGCTCGCAGTATTTTGTTTTGCACATTTTACAACAGATTCATTGGACTTAATTGCTGTCAATACTGATGCAACCAGGAATTTTGCAGCTGCCCAGGCATCAGGTTTGAACCAAGGGATTACAATGTCTAATGTCCTACAAAGGTGTGCAGTGGAGGTGTTACCAGAAGCCTTCTTGCTAGACCTCATTCTCAGGGAATAGCCTCAAATAGCACATTAGTACTGCTGCTTGCAGTCTTCCTTCCAGATCTCTTTGAGAAAAGAGGCCAATGATATCAGATTCCTGCTCTGGACATCTGAGGGAAGCAGTGCCTGGCAGCCTGAATATCTGGGGTGGCTGCAGAGAAGTCTGGCCCAGGTCTGCTCTGATGTGTCCTCTGCTGGATGGCAGCCTGGCTTCCCTGGCCATCCTGGACCTGCTGCTTCTGCTGAGCTGCCATCTGTCCTGCTCCTGAGGGCTGCTCCCTCATGACGTCTGGAAAGGCTTGATCTTTCATCCGTTTCCAGGCTCTGCTTGCTTGCTTTTTCATACAAGGAGATTCTTATGCAAGAGGGTAAGCAAGTGTTTACACACATTATAGTTATAAATGGTTTGGGGTTTTTTAAAATTATTTTTTCTGTTCTTTGATAAATAATTCAAAGCAACAGAAATATTGATGTCAATTTTCTCTACAAGTATAGGTCTTCCTAATATGCAGGAACTCGATCAATTTCTTGAGCTCTCTAGTTGGAAACAGCAGACCTTTTGTGGTGCCACAGTGAAAATTTCTTCATTTCTGTGCAAGATTCGAATGTGTGACAAGAACTCATTCAGCAAAAGGCTGTTACTGGAAGTGTAAAAATCTGACACCTTTTGCAATTATATTTGCATCAGCACTTTCATCCTCAAGATCTTCTGGTTTTGTTTTTGAGTAGGAGGATTCTTATCTTCCCACTATTCTGCAGCCGTTAATATTGCTCTAAAGCCTACAAAGTTAATAGAACATTTATCACAGAGCAGGACATGATGACTTTTAATTCCAGTCCCAGTTGTTCTATCTTGGATCTTCTCACTGGGAAAATTACTTGCATACTGGTTTAGTGTAGCATTTTAATAGATTGCCTCCTTCTACCTTTCCCCTGACTTCTTTATTTCCTTTTTGAATTTCTTTTATCTGCTCTTGTTTAGCTGGCTACTCTTCTCACAAGAAGGGCTATTTTTAAATGAAAATCCATAACATGCAGAAACAGTAGCGTGCAATTTGTAATTTAGGCAGAATTTATTCTATTCCTGTTAACTATGAATGGGTGTATCATGCATGTGTAATTGAACATAACTTGATCAGAGGAGCACTATTAAGTTTGCATTCCATTTAGGTTTTGGAAGATATCACAGCAGTACTAATATTTTAATTTCAAAAGCTAAATAGAATGGCTATTAATCCCTTTTGTATATTTTAATAAAGAGACAAATTAAATACCCTTGGACACGGTTTTGTTTTCATTTTCATAAGCTGTTATATGAGATTTCTTTCCTGTTAACAAAATGTATGTTTTTTTGTCCTACTTGAAATAGCTTCTTGCAAGTCCTCTGTATTTGTGGCAGAGGTTATTTCTTGCCGTTTTAATTCACAGCTTTTTAAAATAAATAGTTTGCAACAGCTTCTATATTGTTGATTCTTCAGGTAGCACAATAAATTGAATTTTGTGTCTGAAGTAGTCATATATCTATTTTTAAAATTCATGCTATTTCACAGACATTTGTGAAGTTCAGTTTGTTCTGGGGGGTCTTTTAATCAAAGCTAAACACTCATCCCTCTGTCCCCCATTTTCACACTTATCTGCTAGCAGGACAGATTAAAACATTGCAATGTTCATAGCATAATGTGAAATCCTTTCACTATTTTCATGCTTCTCCTTAATATATTGTGGTTTCATTCCCTCCTGAACAAACTCTTACTTTCCAGAACTACATATACTACTTGTATAATGACACGGGGGCCATTCTGTTAGAAAATGCGATCTTTCCGATTGTGGTTTCAGCAAAGGAATGAATTTTACTGGCCACCCAAACGTAGTACATCTGTTGTAGTGTGTCTGTCTTTTATTTATCAAGGAGTATTGGAATGGTTCAGCATTTAGCTGCAGGGCTTTTAGGCTCAGAACAATTTGTGTATGTGCATACAGTGATTAAGTCTAAAGGAGAGCAACGCAGGGCACATTGAACACCAAAATCAGGCATCAGAAGCAATTGTGTTTTGGGTGGGGGAAACGGATACTTTACTCAGAATGTTGTTGAGAACTAATTTTTATAACAACTGATTAAGAATTCAGTCCTAATTTAACACACTGCAATCAGAACTCAGGTCTCAGAGTGCTGCTGCCCATGAGTTAGACCTCAGCCAGGTTGAGTCAGGGGCAGGAGGTGCTCCAGGCACCAGAGCAGAGATTCTCCCACAGACCCTGGAGCAGACCATGGTGGGGCAGCTGTCCCCTGAAGACTGTGGAGTTCCACAGGGGAGCAGAGATCCACCTGCAGCCCGTGGGGGTTTCCACAGCAGAGCAGGTGGATGTTTAAAGGAGGCTGTGGCCCTGTAGGAAGCCCAGGCTGGAGCAGGCTCATGGCAGGACCTGAGGGGCAGTGGGGAGAGGAGCCCATGCTGTGGCAGGTTTGCTACAGGACAGGACCTGTGACCCTGAAGGGGACCCACAGTAAAGCTGCCTGTTCCTGAAGGAAAGAGACCCACATGGAGCAGCTGCTGAAGAACAGCCTGTGGGAAGGACCCACTCGGGAAAAATTCATGGGGAGCTGTCTTCCATGGGAGTGACCCCATGCTTGAGCAGGGGAAGAGTGTGAAGGGTCCTGCTGAGAAGGATGGAATGGCAGAGACAGCATGGGATGAAGTGACTGCAGTTCCCGTTCCCTGTCCTCCTGCACCAAAGGGTAGTAGAGAATTCAAGAGTGATGTTGAGCGTGGGAAGAAAGGAAGAGTGGGCAGGAGAAAGGTGTTTCTAAGATTGGGGGTTTATTCTTATTATCCTATTCTGATTTGATTGGTGATAAATTAAATCAATTTTCCCAGGTTGCATCTGTTTTCCCTGTGGTGGTATCTGGTGCATGATCCCTCCTTGCCTTTATCTAGACCCACAAGCCTTTTGTCATATTTTCTCTCCCCTGCCCAGCTGAGGAGAGGATGACAGTGCAGCTTTTAGTGAGTGTCATCCAGTCAGGGTCAGCCCACCAAAAATAGGGAAGCACTTACCATTCTTAGAAGCCAACAATTGTATTTCTCTCCATGTTTCTACCAAGAAATGATCCTGAATTTATTCAGAGTGCTCCTGTGCAATTCTATATTCTTTATTTTGAATTACAAGAGTAAACACTAGTAAATTTAAAAGTGAAATGAAGCACATACTATTGAAAATGGGCAGAATACTAACATATTTTAGCAAAAGATCACAGTACAGAAGTGCAGCATTGTAACTAAAATGTAAATCTACCAATTCCAGTTTTATCTCAAATATATGTTTACTTCATGTTTCAGATGCCCAACTTTCTGAATGACTGAAAGGAACGATGTATACAGCATATCAATGTGCACTTGTGTCTTAGAAAAGTGATGTTAGTTCTGTTACTTGACTGAAGTTTAATTAAAACACTAGAAACTAGTATTTTAGAAATTCCAAAATAAAATTCTTAAAGATATCCACAAATGCAAAAGCTATATGATACAGATATTGAATCAAAGATAGTTTAGAAAAGTTTTAATGGCATATTTTGTGCATAACATGGCATTAAATGGTGTACATTTTGCAGGGAAATTTGGGTAATTCCCTGTGTGGGCTTTCTTTCAATTTAAAATTCTATAAACTCTCCACCAGTTGCCCTTTTCATTGATTTATTGGACTGCATTGTTGTTATCATTAACAAAAGACTTTTTTTTCCTACACAGGCATTAGCCAGCTCAGTTTTTGTACAAAAATTCAATTCTTTAGCTCTTTGTCCTTTTAAAATTTCTCCTTCCTCAGTTATTCCTTCCCCAACTTTTAGCTGCCATATTGAAATGCAATGTACTATTTGAATTTAATGTAATATTGTCTTCACAGACTCAATGAGACAGAAATATTTGATATGATGGAGCTCCACCCCCCCTTCCCTCCTATCCTTTTTCGTTTTTAATGCCCCAACTGACCTAACCACACCTTACTGTTGAAAAATGGTATCTGCAGCAGCCATTATATGCCCCTTGAAGATGACAGATAGCTGCCTTTCAGCACACAGGGGGAGAAACTGCCTTAACCAATTTTCAGGGCACTGCTTCTTCAGTGTTTATCACCAGGTGTCTTAGTTTTGCTCTGTTAAGTGGTTTGGGTCTTTTTTTTCCTTCCCTGTTTTCTTGAATGTTGTGCTATTTCTTTTATCATCCTTTTCTGCCTGAGGCAGGGGCCACTAAACAGCACAGCTCTGTGGATGAAAGCAGATCTGTGTGGAAAGTGCTTCATGAAGTATTGCTTCTGGCTATGTTTTTGTGTCCTGCCATGAGCCTGCTTGCTTCTCCTGAGAAGACCTAAATTTGACACTTGCTTCCTGAATATCTGGTTGAGGTGAGTAGCTTTTGAATTTTTTAAATCTATGAGATGTTAATCAGAACAAGTATCTTCAGTTTGTCTCTCAATTTTTGAAGCCAGTCTAATTGATATTTTTTTTAAATTAAAGTGCCTTCTGCTGTCTTGCTTGATAACTTTTGGAGGCAGAAGCATCAAATGAAGTCTGCAACAGAGACATGCTGAACTCATCCACCTTCCTTCCTGCCCTGTCCTGTGCTCTTGTCTGGAGCACAAGCAAAAAGAGCAGAGAGGGTGGAACAATCTGGGGAGTCCATATAGCTGACAAGTAATAAAGATAATTTCTCTCTCTTTTTCTTTAACATTTAGTGAAGGCAGGGAGTTCTGCTAAGGCCTGCCATGGCTTGGGAAAGCACAGAGAAGAGTCTTTGGAGAAGAATTGAGGTTGAGGTTTAGTCAGAGCTTATGGGTTAAAGTCAGGGTCCAAAACCCTCAGAGAAGTTTGGGATAGAAACCAGGCAGCTTTGCAAATCAAAGTTTAGAAGGGACTCACATCACAGTTATTTCAAAAAACATCTATATTACTTATATATGGAAAAAAGAAGGCCTGATTTGGAGGTTTGGCAGTAAAATAAAATGATTAGCAGGGAACTGATAGTATTTGGCACTGTTGGCAGTACTGAAGTTGTGTCAGGCAGCCTTGTGAAAAACTTATGTGCGTGTGCAAAGCTTTTTGTTACATTGGGGCTGGCAGCAGCCCCTCCATGCCCTTGGCTGGGATGAGCTGAGCCAAATGGACCCTGTGTGTCTGTGTTTGCTGGGATGAGCTGAGCCAGCAGAGCCCGTGTCCCTGCGTGTCTGTGCCGCCCAGCGTTGTTAGTGAGGTAACCAGGTGAATCTACCCTTTGCATTTTGGCGTGGTTTGGCGGTCAGCCTGGTTACCTGTTCATGTCAATTCACACAGCATCCCCACCTGCTGGACAGGTGCAGAGCCCCAGCTGCACTGGATCAGGATGCAAAGATGGGTGAAAGGCAGTCCTCCCGAAGCCCAGGTGGTGAGCTGGCAGGGAGCAGGCAGGCATCCCCACCCATGACAAGCACCCAGTGACAGGCCAGAGCACCTCCCGGCTTGGCAGTGCCCATACATCTCCACAGGCAGCTGCTCCCACCCTTCCAGAACCTGCTGGAGCAGCAGGCAGTGAAAGGTGCATCCCACTGGCCCTCTTGCTCCTAGCAGTGCTCAGCAGCCAAGCTCCGTGTGGTCTCCAGTGTGATGCTTATACCTCTCTGCCACGTTTTGGGACTTTTCCATATGGACTGGGATGACACACTGTTACACCCATGCAGCCAGAAGACCCTGCCTCCCTGCTGTTGTCCATAGCTTACAATGCCCATGAAGTGTACAAATGCCCTCTACATCAGCTACTGTGGGGAAAACTCCTAGGAGAGATGAAGAGCTTCTAAAAATAAATAAATAAGAAGAATAACAAGATTTGGAGGTTCCATTACTGAACACGTACTTCTGTGTCTAGAGTAGAAATGTTCTTTAAGACTGCAGAAAATGCTGTCCAAATAAATTGTGTTGATTGCTTCTCAGGCATTTAGTGTTCTTTACTCTGCAAGAGGTTAATAGACTGAAGGATTTTCTGAGCTTCATCAGAACTAAGAAATCCTATGGGCCTTTACAAGTGAGAAGATTCATATCATAATTATTTTCATATGCCTCTGGGGCTTTCTTTTTTTTTTTCATTTGTAGGGGCAAAGGAGCGACATATTTACATAAACCCAATATTTTTCCCTTAACAGTGGTACCCATATAATAATATTTCCGTTCATATGCAACATTTTTATGTATATGCTGCTCTGAAGCACAGCAATGACCTGGCTTCTTGATGATGGATTTCGACTTCTGAAATCTGTGCCTTGTATTAATCCTGCATAGGTGCCTTCCTTTAACAATTCTGAATCAGATTAGTTTTAATCACTTGGGTGCTACAGATAAACTTGAATTTCAATTAGAGACTATTATTCAGTGTTTACCATAAGGTTCTTTTGTGGTTGAATTTGTAGAGAAAATCTTCATGTGAATTATGCTTAGGATATTGTGTAATTCATTATTTTCCTCGATGTAATTCTGCTAAACGCCATAAAAATAGTCATTTTTATGATTTAGACTTTAATCCTTTTTTTCCCAATTATATTCAAGTCTCACCTTAAGATACTTCATAATAATTTAATTGCAGCTATTAAAATTGCATTTTGCAAAATATAATTCCTGTGCTTTTACCATAACACATTACCCTTTTTAGGTAGTTAGGGTTCTCCTAAATTGCATTTTCTCTGTATTTTGTTTAAGAAGAAATCTTACTCTCCTCAATAATAAAAAGTATTCTTTCAGTGTTTTTCTGTACTGTAAATTCTTGAATCAGTCTCTTCTTTGAGAAGAACATCAAAAGCATAGGCCTCACTTAACTGATTCCAAGTCATTTCTAAGGAGAAAGAAGTCTGCTTCTGATTTTGGTCATGTTGGTCTGAATAAGGACCTTTTTTATTCCAATCAAGGATGTAACTAAAGGGAGGATATGCTAAACTAAATGGAAATACTATCAAATCATAGATTTGCTCCCTAGCACTTATTTTTACTGGGTAAACCCGAGGTTTTTGTCATGGGACAGTATAATATTTTTATGAATGGGTTGGTTAGGGGTTGTATGAAAGATGTGGTAAAGAAAAACTAGAATTAATGAGGTAAAATGAGAAATAGTTTGATTGTCTAAGGCTGAAAAAATTTGTTTTCTAAAATTTAAGTAGTAAATTTTTAGAGATTTCTGCTGTCTTGTGCCGTTTTGGGGCAGTTAAAATACAGGATAGAATTCATGTGGGTTTTTGGCAGTTTTTTGTTGAGAAACAGAATTCCTGTGCTCCTATGAGACTACCTCTGAGGATTTCAAGTGGTATCATCCAGCCACAGTGCTGACTCTCTCATCAGTATTTATACTCTGTGTTACTGTTTCCAGGATTCTGCTGCACCTGCAAATGAACAAGGTTACATATTATTTCTTTCTATTGTCAAAAAACCAGTTCTTAAAGTTATACAATGGAATTTATTGTCAGTAAATTTACAAGTCAAGGTGCTATCAAAAGTAATTTAGCAGAGAGAAGTTGGCCTTTTTATATTTTATAATTTTTCTTAATAGCAGCTTCCCATGTATGATGCAGCTGGAGTAACAATAAATGGGGTTTATGGAGATCTACAGAGTAGAATGACAGTAGAACAGAGATTTGCTAGATTAAGCAAGGGAAAGCATTGCTGGATGCAAGACAACATGGATATGACTCCCTAGAAAACCTTCAGACTTAGAGGCGTATCTTGGAAGATGTTGAGGATTCTCTCAGAAGTGCTGACAAGCTCCTTTCTATCCTTGGTTTAAGCTCGGTGTGAGCATTTCTTTGTGCACCAGGAAATATTTGGTGGACATGGTGACTTTAGTAAGTCTGTTGCCCTTTGCTTGAGATACTATCCAGATTATGGGTGCCCAGAAGGAACACTGATATATGAATTTTGTCCTGGCCATTTAGTTGATGATGAATGAAAGCAGTTTCCTCACATTCACAAAGTTTGTTTTAAGATTTAATTTAAAACATTGGCTCCATATTGTTTCTTGTGTGCACATTGCAGTATGTGTACTATGAGGTCAAAGAATGGCTTCTGGTTAATAAATACAGAGCAGGAAACCCTCCTTTTATGCTTCTCTCTGTGCATTTTGTTCTTTCCTTCAGCAGAGATGATCTCAGTGATTGCTTTAATGTCTTCTATTGGCTGCCCAGAGCAAATCTGAGTTGTATTTTCTAGGTGGTTACAGTCAGCTCAAAACCTGTCACTCTATTTCAAATATCTTTACTTCTTCCATATACAAAACTTTATTTTATCTTTACTTTTACTTTTAGAAGTGAATGTTGTTTGCTGTGTAACTCTCCAATTTCATAAGGCAGCTGTGTGAAGACTAAAACAATGCTGAACTGCATGCCCTTTATGGGGCTTGTTTGGGGGGCATTTTTTCTTATGCAACCTTGCAAGTTGTTTTTTAAAATTGTCTTTCCCCTTCAAGGTTCAAATGCAATTTATTTAAGAGACCCTCTGCCCCATCCCTCTTGAGGCTTGCTCTCCAATTTCCTAACCTCAGTGTTAAATAATTAGTTTTGGAAGGCTGAGCAGAAAATAAAACTAAATTAATATATGCAGTTGAATGGTAGCTTTGTACAGTTCCCCTTCTGCAATTAGAAAATTGTCTCAAGTGCTGGTCTAGCAAAGGTAATTATGAATAAAAGGTTGAGTTCTCTTTTTTAATGAGTTCTGCCTGATGCTGAGAAGAAAATCTAGTCTGGTGTAGAGTATATTCAATAGTGCTAATTAAACCATTCTTCCCACTTACTTTAAGTCAAATTAGTTTGATCCAATTGAGAAACTAATGTTTCACTAAGGCAGCTCTTTAAGACTTAACAAAATAGTTCCGTGTCACCTTAAATGAGAGGGCTTTTCTTGTGAAGGGACTACCAATCTCCGTTGACTGAAATGTAACTTTTCTTATTTTCTTTTCTTAGTATTATAAGTGTGGTGATGCCAATTGGAATTCTATGTGTGTTGCATTTTCTCCCCATTTTTGCATAGAAGAATTGTTTTTTTATTTTATTAGACGGAAAATGAAAAAAAAATCAAGCACTTTTGGTGCTCGTTCCTAACTCAGAGGCATGACTTGTTTTAATCTACTAACAAGAAAGTAATAAAAACTTTATTATCAGAACTTCAGGGGATGACTTATTGAAGGCATCACTCTGAAAGCTCTTCAGGGTGTTAAGGACCAGAAGTTAAAATGCTTAGCAGTGTTGGATTTCTTTTTCCTGAGACAATTAAACCCAGTCATGTACTGCTTACTGAATTTCACTGGTTTGATGGGATTATGCAGCATGAAGGATTTTTCTGTTATGATTATGAACATATTATAAAGAAGTGGATTGTTCATATCAGTATCACGGACAAAATTTGCCTTTATTGCTACTCAGACCTGCTCAGGCATATTGGTTTCAGCTAGATGTGCTGCACTAGATTTTAAGGTACACCGTGTTGATGTGGATGTTCTGCTCTGGGAGGACATGCAATGCTTTTCCTGCTGAAGCTGTATGATTGCATATCCACATGGTTGAAACTCCTTTCCCCTCTGCCCAACATCACTGGAGAAAAACCCTCTGGTATGATAGAGGGGGGAATCTTGTACCTGTCTTTTCACTAGTGGGGCTGACGCCTGGGGTGTGCTCAGTATTTGGGACAGTTTGGGCCTGAGGAGGTGCCACTGAGGATCTCTGTCAATGCTGGGAGAGCTTCATGTCACCCCAGCTTCTGTTTCACAGAGGCAGGTTGTGAGCTGTTCTCTGTGTGTCCTGTGAGCTCCAACCAGCCTGGACTCCAGGGCCAGCCAGCAGCTGAGAGAAGCCTTCAAAGGTCCCTGGCTTTCGAAAGCTGGACTTGTGTAATAGCAGCTGCAGTTGGGGTGAATGAGTTGAGTTAGCTCAAAGCTGCTGAGCTCAGGTACTGTCAATATTACTGCTGCAGCAAGAAAACCGCACAATGGAAACTGGTTAAAAACTCTACCCACTGAGGTTGGCTCTTTCTTGCTGTGGCTGCATTGTCAGCAGTACCGTACCCAGGCTCTGCATTTTTGACTTATCAGGAATGTTTTTGTGAGCTGTGGTTACAGCAGTGAATGCCAGACATACTGCTCCTTGAAGGAGCAGTATAGTGTCATAATGAGTACATGCTGAAGAATAAAGAGCACTGGAGAACTACTTCTGGAGTAAGGACAAACTATTTGCATTGGTGCTACCTGATACCATCTGTGGTTTTGATATTCATTCTGATTCTGAGGCACAGGAGAGCGTAATGCTGATTCTTGTTTTGAGCAGCTTTTTTGAAGACTCGAGGGTTGTGCCCGTAGTAGGAAATAGAAAGGAAGAGGACCATAGTGCATTTATGCATTCACAGCACACTGTCCCTGACTTCTCTTATCCTGCAGACTGTACCTAATGTCTCACTGTCTGGGAGGATATTAATTGACAACTGTTGATGGAGTATACATGTTAGCAATTAAATGTTATGGATGAGTGTAGGCTGGTATTTGAGCCCTTGCCTCGCCTTTAATTTATTGATAGAGGCCATGCAGATAATTCAGTGCCTTTTTACGAGTTCTGAGTATTTTCTACGAGTTCACAAGATTTTTCTATAAAACATTTTGTAATTGTACCACAAGTGGGCTTTTTTATTCCTGTTTTCTCTCAATATGTTGCTTTATATACTACTGAAGTCAGCACGACTGAATGGCTGCAGCAGCAGTACTTAGTAGCTCATTAGCTTTGTTAAAGATGAGTGGCTTGATTTAAGTGCAATGATTAAAAAGAAAACTATTTTGCCGAAGGAGATAAGGTGGGTCCCACAAATTATGCAGTTTACATCCCAATTTTTTAATGTTTTTATTATTTGAAAACTCTGACTAACAGCAGAAAAAAACCACTTAAGCATTTGGCATATAGTAATGGCATATGCAGATATTAAATAATGTGCATGGTAAGAGGCAGGCTTTTTAGCTGAGAGTTTGCCAGGACAGGCATCATATCCAGGGGTTTCCTTTATAGTCAGGAAGAAGAAACTAAATAAATTGATATGTGTTTACTACTTGACAGTTGAAATGCAATGCTGTGCCACATGTTTTTTTGAAAGACATTTTTGAGCAAAATTCAGTATCTTGTTACTTTCTTACAGATTTAAATGAACTTTTTGATTTGCAGTTGATTTTTATTTAGTTGATTTTTATTTGGTGGCAGGCCCTTTTCAGTCTCATTTAAAAAAGGTAAAAAAATTCTTGCATGGGAGAGCGGCTGAAAAGTTGGCAGAATAATGTCCATGATTCTTTTCTCTGAACAAATGCTAGACACTTTTGGCACTCCTGTATTGAAGGTGTGATGACTGTAAATACAAAAAATATGTTTAATACATTTATGGAAGGGGAATGGCATTCCATGCTGTTCCCTGTTTAAAGTCCAGGCCATATTCTGCCTATAGAAAACTGCCTTTCCATGTTGATTTGTAATTCAGTAAATGCTTGCTGTTCCTGAATAGGTGAAGAATTATTCTAAACAACTCCCATTTTAGGTAATATGAAGGGAGATTTTACAGTTTTGGATTAGTCCTTACTCTTATTAGTTACGTTTATTCAAGAAACTTCATGAACAGAGGGCATATTCCACAGCCCTTCTAAGCATTATTCTGAAAAGCAAATTGCACTTGTCAGCGTGACTTTTCTCACAAATTTTCACAAAATCATGAAATTTTTGTTTGGAAGTGGCCCCTGGAGGCCATCAAGTCCATCCTTCTGCTTGAAGCAGGACTGTTAGCAAGTCTAGATCTGTTTTGTCTGACAACCTTGAAAACCTCTGAGGCTGGAGATTTCACCTATGTGAATTGTAGTGCTCAACTATCTTTCTAGTGAGGAATATTTTCTTGATGTCCTTCGTGAATGGCAGAGCCCCAAACTGAGCACAGCTTTCCTGACATGGTCTCTTCAGTGCAGGAGCTCCCTTGACCTGCTGGCTGCACCTTCCTCAATGTGGCCCAGTGCTGGTTTTCCAGCTTCCCAGGGAGACTGCACCATGGCTCATATTCACATTGGCACCTGCCATGGTCCCTGGTACTTTCAGCAGGGCTGTCAGTCAGGCAGCCACTTTCCAGCTGTACTTGTGCATGAGGTTATTCTTCCCTGAGTGCAGAACATTGCAGTTCTGCTTATGCTTTGGGAAGTTCCTGTTGCTCTAGTTCACAGGTTTCTCAAACTGCTGTGAATTAAGACTCTGCCACTCAATGTATTAACTTTTCCTCCATGTGGTACTGTCCTTGCATTTTCTATTAAGTGCATTCTTCCAAATGACATGTGTTGCTGCTGAAGGTGAGGAACAATGCCAGACCCAGAACAAACTCCCTGATTCTCATTGTGTTATTGACTGTCAGCTGGACTTTGAGCCACTGATTACTGTGAACCCAGTGCCCAGGCAGTTTTCAATATATCTAAGAGTTCAGTCAGCCCCTAGTTTCTCAGCTTTCTGAGCTTCTGTGGAAGATTGTGTCAAAAGCCTAATGAAAGCTAAAGTGGATCATAGGCAGTGCTCTCCCCTGGTCCATGCAGCTCATCATTTCATCACAGAAGGCAATTGGGTCAGCCACAGATGATTTGCACCTGGTAAATCTCTGCTGATCATTTCCGATTAACTTTTTGTCCTTCACATACTTGAAAATCTATTTCCTTTTATCTTAATATTAGGTAGTGCAAAATGTATATCATCTCTTTGAGACAAAGGTGCATGAATGCAATGTTCTTCTGGCAGTAGCAGAGGTATTTAATGTCCAGAGGAGAGAAGCAGGGATAAGATGCTTTATTGGTACAGATAACTTCTATTTTAATGAAGAACAGAGATAACTGCATATATGCTAGAGATTAGACATTATTTGGATAAGATTTATCCAGGAATAAAGTGACGCCTTAGGATACTTGGCTACCTCTGAAGAGAGTCCTATGAGCAATATAAAGTCTGCATTTATAATTCACTTAGGAAACATTATACTACATGGTAGATACAAAAGAATTCATTGATATCTCAATTATAATTATAGTTCTTGAGTTGTGAAAGCAAAAGTGTAAATCTCTAGATCTTTAATGAGAACAATGATAATTTTCTCTATTTTAAGTGAAATATTGGCTAGAGATCATGAAATTAAAAGTTAGTCAGTTGCTAAGTAAATCATTCTGCACTTCTGGTGAGAAAGTATAACCCTTTCTGAGGGAGAAATATACTGTCTCAATATATAGAAAGTTGTAATTTTATTCTGTAGTATATTTAAAATTCAATTTCCCAAATAACTTCAGGGAAACTCTTAAGTCCTTCCTTCGTACTGTTTTATTAATTGCTTTTTTACTTTCTCCTATGCCTCTATTAAGGTAAGCAGAAACTATCATTCAGAATGTATGAAGAAAAATGCACAAATGGGTATCAAGTCCCAGGTAACATTTCAAATTCAAAAAACTCATGATCTACTCTGCTATTAGAGCATTTGACAATTCCAGCCTGGGGATCCATAGCACTATTACCAGTTGCTCTACTCAACACAGCTACATATGCTGCAGATATGTTTCAATGAGTTAAAAGAAACGAAGCCACTGAAAGTTTGCCTGAGACCAGTTTTTCATAGAATATATGTGTCTTCGCTTTAGCCATCTTCTGTTAGACTTTCACAGTCCTGGGACTTCCTCAAGTTTTTTAGGAATTCTTGGTGTATTTTTGCTGCTTTTCAGATGAGACAATTGATTTCTGTTGGTATTTGCAGGTAAGGAACTAGGTGCCCTGGTGTTTTGTTTTGGTTTTAAATAAGGGTTTCTGAAGGGGAGAGAAATTTACTTTAATAGAAGAGTGAGTGAAAAATTTTTCTGCATATGCTGCTTTTCCTGGTAAGCCTATTCTACCCAACTTGATCACAAGGATTTGATTAGACATCTTGAGAGGTCCCTTCTAATCTTAACACTTTTGCAATTCTGTGATTCAACCGTGATTTCCAATTTTGACTGGTCATAGAGGTTGTATGATGTAGCATATTCTGGAAAAGATGTGCTTGCATGGAGTCCAAAGCCTTAATGCAAAGAGATTTTGATTTTCTGCTGGACAGAAAATATAATCACAGCATCACAGGATAAGTGATTCTGGAAGAACAGGTCTCTAGTCCAACCTCATATTCAAAGTAGGATCAGCTATGAGCTCAAACCAGATTGCTTGGAATTTTATATACTTTGTATACTTAAAAATCTCCAAGGAAGGAGACTGCACAACTTTTATGAGTAACCTGTTCCTATGACTGTCTGCCCTTGTGGTGAAAAAAACATCCCCTTCAGCCAGTCTCAGTCTCTCATTTGAAATGCTTGCTGTTTCTCTTCTGCCCACCGTGCATCATTTTGAAGAACCTGTCTCCATTGTCTCTGTGACCTCCACGTAGACATTAGAAGGCTGCAGCCAGGTTCCTCTGATGCCTTGTCTCCAGGCTGAACAAGCCAAATTAGCTCAGTTTCTAATAACAGGGTGGATCCTTCAGACCCCTGAGTGTCTTAGTAGCTGTCCACTGAACTCTGCTGAACTTGCTCCAGTTCATTAATGTCTGTATTGAGGGGGGAAAATTGGATGCAGTATTTGAGATGTGGTCTGTGAAGTGCTTTTGTCTACTATCTATGATAAAACAACACAGGATGCCGTGACTTTTTTTTGCTGCCAGGGTATATGCTGGCTGTCTGCCCAGGGTCCTTTCCAGTACAGCTGTTTCCCAGCCTGTCACTCCCTTGCCTTCGTGCAAGGGTTCATTTCTTCCCTGGTGCAGGACTTTGAATTTTTCATTTTTGAAATTAATAAAGTTCCTGCTGGCCTATTCCTCTAGTTTGTCTAGATCCCTTTTTAAAAAGTCCTGCTCTTAAGCATATCAGCTCCTTCTCCTTATTTGATGCAGGTGAAAATATGATGAAAGTGTGTACAACCACTTACCTTCAAGTCACTAGAAAGGACAGTTTCCAAGATAGACATCTGTGGTGCTCTGCTTGCTGCTAGCCTCCAGATACAGTAGGATGGGCTATCTACTGTCTTCTGGTGTAGGGACACATATTGAGAAAGAAAGAAAATTACAGCCTGAAAAATATTCCAGGCTGGAGCTTCTCAGCTCTGTTCCCAGCCGATAAGCTGGTCCAGCTGTAGGCTAGGGAGAATTTCTCCCAGGGTGATTATGTGGTCAAAATAAAAAGGAATTAATAACAAAGATAGAACACCTGTTGTGGTGTGTGACCAGGCCCTGGGAATGGGGTGTCTTCTCTCTGAACAATCATCTTTTCTTTACTCTTGGAATTGCGAGTCATGCTATAAAACCAAGTGTGTTTCTGAATAAACTTGTCTCTTTCTTTCCTATCATGAAAGATGACCATGTAGCTGTGCATCTTATTTCCGCTGCACTTAAAGGGTTAAAATCCCTTTCCACGGCTACATTCTGGGACTGCTCATTCAAGCAAGTTTTCTCATATCTAATTGCCTACCAATACAGATAATAACATCATAAATTGCATACAATAATATTGTGAGTCAAGCATATCTCCGAAGATGAAAGTAAATGACACTCGCTGCTCTCTCTTCATCCCCAAATCTAATTTTATCCTAGATGACAATCTACACTAAATAGATGGTCGTCTTATCTACTTCATGTGCCCAGAAGCACTCTTGAAAAAGACTTGCTGTGTGATTATTTTTCCAGAAATCAAAGTGAGACTTCAAGTTCCCTGGGCTTCCCTTTTGACTTTTTCAAAGATGGATACAACATTTGCCCTCCCCCAGCCATGCGGGACCACTTGATCTCTATGAGCTTTCAAAGATAACAGAGAGAAGCCTTGCAAGGATACAACCTGCTGCATCCCATGAGCTTCTGGGGGTTGAGTTCTCTCAATTAATCCTTGAGTCCTAATGGACTGCTGGTAGATCTCCATGATCCCTTTCACTAATCACAGAGATATAGTAGACATTAATGAAGACTGAGACAGATGACATTAAATACATTGATGGTATTTGCACCTGCTGTTGCTAAATCACCCGTCTTGTTTAGCAGCCCTCATATTCCTTGTTCAGCCTTACAGATATTTTTCTACTTCTAGGCTCCAATGAGACCTTGCTTTTCACTGAAGCCACTGTAAATCAATGCATTTCTTACACTAGAAAAGCAAATAAATGTGAGGACCTGTAACAAGATGTTACAGGGTTTACAAGTAGCAAGTAAAATTTTATTAGGTAGCTGTGAAACTTGGAAAATGTAAACCAAAAACTGCAATGCGCTCCTTGTTTACAGTTCTTCCTGCATTGCTGTTTTTGCTGTATCTTGATGGTATTGTGCAAGTTGTGGTGGCCCTAGGGGTGCCAGAAGCCTTGATTTCTGAAAAAGCCTTTTCTGAAAAACAAACTGTTACCAAGTTCTGCATCTTCTGGCTCAACAGAGTATTTTGAGGACACTGCTGAAAATATCTTTCAGTTTTGTTTGACTGGTGCTTTCTACCACCTGAGGCATATGCTAGCTGTTAGTGTAAAGTAGGGAATCTACAGCATTTTGTATTCCTGCTTCTCAGTTTAGTCCTGTGCTGGGAAAGGAATGGAATCCAAACCCAGGAGAACTTTGAAAAGCAGCATTTAATGCCTTCAAATCTTAGACCTCTCTCTTGACTCCTTCACTTTCTTTGATGATGTCACACGTTTTGCAGTGTTAACTACAGTCCTTGCACTGTAAGCAAGGGCTTTTCCTTAAACAGGTCAGCTATCATATTGCTTTTTTAGTACTCATCTCAATAATACAGAGACATCTCAACCTCTGGCAACAATAATGAAGGCAGATGGGCTGTACATCCTGGCCTTTTCAGCTTTGAAAATGCTTGTGACCCCTGTGCTATGAGCTACCATGCATCTCTCCTGCCCTTCTGATGGCAGTGCTTAACAGGAGATGGAATAAGGACAAGCCTTGTAGGATATTTGCATTGCACTGTCCTTGAATGCTTAACACTCCATCTTCATCCAAGCTAGATAAAAGAAAGATTTTTTCATTGGGAACCTCTGCTGGGCCTGTTAATTTTCAGTGTTAAGTGATGTGTTGCTCACAGAATAACTGCCAACCATGGATTTACTGCCTGTGTGAGCAAATGGCTTTGTGATTCTTCTGAACTGTGCTCATCTTGAGACAGAGGTTTTCTTCTTTCATTCTCACCCTGTTTCTTTCTCACCTGTCTCTCACTGTACCTGTTTGGTACAGTATGCCTGATCCTGCTCTCTGGAAATAAAAAAGTTGAAACCCACCAGTACAGAAATCTTTTTACACAGCTTCACAATAAGGCCTTCTACCTATGAGTAGGTTTTTGAAGAAGGATAAGCTATGCCTCAAAGTCACAATGTCCCTGCAGTTTCTATTGATTTCAGCAGTATTTGTGGGTGCTCAGCAGTTTTGTTCTGCTTTCTGACTGTATATGCATGGGCTAAATCACACTCAGTTGCATAATGAGAAAAGCTATAGAGGCAAAAATCCCCAACCCTTTTTGCCTTAATATTTTCTTTCAAATGCAAGTGAAGAAAGGTCTGAATTAATTAATGGAGAAGCTGCAGAACATCCAAGAGCATGTCATGATCCATTTGCTTTAGAACAGTTAGATGTAACACAACTCATGGACAATGACACTGAAGTGGGCGGCTTCTAGGGAGCCAATACTAATTCTTCACTAAATGCTCAAAATTATGCACATTTATAATATTTTTCTTAGCTGTATGCAGTGTAGTGGATCAGACTCCAATGTGAAGATTGCAAAAATATCTTCAGTGTTTTTTCCATTTTTATTTGTTATGATCTGTTAATCTTAACAAACAATGCAACATTTTTTGAGACACTTCCTTCTTCCTCTTCCCCTGTGCCTCACATGCCTTCTGGGCTCCTTCCTCATCCCTTATAGGTTTAGATATTTAAATGATGAAGTTCAGAAGCCCAACAACTTCCTCATTGTTGAGGCAGAAGTTATTGTAAATATTTATGCAAAGCACTGTGAGGTAGGCTCTATGCTGTCTCCGCACTATCCATTTGGTAGCTTAGATTTGAATAAAGATATGTCTGAACACCAGCTATGCACAAAGGCCTCAGCCTATGTATAACTACATGTCTTTGAGTGCTCAGGATTTGTTATTTTATTTGTTTTGGGTTCTTTTTAATAACAATAAACTGTGAGTAAATAGTTTCTGAGATGCCAGTCTAATTTCTACTGACACCAGAGTGTTAAGTATCTTTCAATAGAGAGCAAAACTTTGGCAGCAGAAGTAATAAATATACTGTGGGTGTCTAGTAATAATCAATTGGGTGCTTATGCAGCAAAGTTTACTTCCTAAGGCCCCCCAGCTGTGGCCATAGCTTTTTTCTAAATAAAAAAGGTTTCTTCCAGCCAGAAAGAGATTTTAATAGAGAATTTTTACATGTTGTTCTTACACTGTTTCCTCTGAGTTTTATCTTCTTTTTCATCAGCATATTAATGTTCAGGGAAAGCTTTTTCCTTTTTTTGAACATATCCACCATGTTCTGCACTTAGTTCTAGTTATCTGCCTATTACTAATTAATTTTCTGAATTATTAGGGCTGCCTGGGAGCAAATATTGTATTCTTAAGCCTTTATCAGACCTGATGAATTTAATGAATAACACAGAGTCTGTTTTTTCTTCCTACTTGGCTGGACAGGTTCTCTGCTATTTTCCATCTCAGAAAACTCGATCTAGTTCTAGTTTCCTATCTAAAACCTGAGCCTATAATCATGTATGTCTGCCTTAATGTAAAATTAAGTCTATTTATTTAGTTTATTTTTTCTTACGTGGTAGGTTGACCCCATCTGGAGGCTAAGCCTCCACCAGCCACTTGCTCATTCAGCCCAGCTGTGGTGGGGGAGAGAATCAGGGGGGCAAAAGTGAGATAACTCAAGATAAAGACAGTTTAATAGGTGAGACAAAGCTGCAGGCAGAAGCAAACCAAAATAAGGTGTTCACTCACTGCTTTTCATCAACAGGCAGAGGTTTAGTCATTTTGCAGGAAGCAAGGCTACATCATGCCTAACAATTCCTGGGGAAGATAAATGCTGTAGCCCCAAAGGTTCTCCCTTCCCTCTCCTTTTGCTGGAGTTTTACTGGGGAACACAGGGTTATATGGTTTGAAGTATCCCTCTGGTCAGTTTGGGTCAGCTGTCTTGGCTGTGCTCACTCCCAGTTTCTTTCACACCCCAGCCTACTTGTTAGCAGGAGCAGAGTGAGAAGAAAAGGGAAAAAAAACCACAAAACCCCCTCGGTGCTGTACAAGCAGTGCTCAGTGATAGCCAAAACACTGGTGTGTTATTTGTTTTAGCTTTTAATCACAAATTCCCAAACTCAAAACACACCACCATACAGGCTGCTATGAAGGCAATTAAATCCATCCCAGCCAGGCCCAGTACAGCTTATTAAACTTTTGAGTCAAATACTATATGAAGATGGATTTAATTAAGGTATTTTTGGTCTGATCCATAATAATGCACAATTTCTATTGAAATGCAGCTTTTTAATTTTTTTTTTGTTAGCATGTATATTTTATTTTGCTCTAGATGGTTGAGAAATGTTTTTTTACTGAGTTTAATTTTTAGAACTGCTGGGAAAAAAACATATAAATTTTAATGTTCTTTTCTTCATTGACTGAGTTCACTAATTCAAATATACTGTTAAATAGATGTGGATCAAAATTCATCTGCAGTCATCATAGGTCAGGGATGCTATGGATTTTCAGGCCTTAGAAATGCAAAAATGTCTTTCAATGCTAGACGCTCTTGGTAAAGAGATCTTTCTGCCAAACTGAAGTAATATAATCTAGCTCATTTAGTATTTCCTTAATTCAAAAGTTCTCAGCAGGTGAAACAGAGGAAGAGAAGACATATCAACAGGATTTATTGGGGAAGAGAATAAAATCCGTCCTTTGGAAGAAAGTAAATACCATCATTTGAATTAAAATATTAACTCCAATGTAATTTGCCCTGTATTAAATTCATCCCACATTTAATTCATGCATCATTCTGACTCTCTTGTATGTTCTTTATTTAAGGATATATAGTTTATTTCCATGGCTTTAAGATTTTGGAATTAGAAAGATCCATGCCCTGAAGCATGATTAATACTATCTCTAAGGGAATGCCTAGCAGTGCTCTCTGTGAGATGACTTGATGATGTTTTGCTTTCTAGATGACTTTGTGGCTCAGAAACTACAGAAGCAAAAATGGACTCTAGTATGAATAGGTCACCAACAGGCTAGGGCACAATTGCTTTTTGATATCTGGAATATGTTGTAAAATCACAATTCCATTTCACATTTGTAGATCAGAACATATTAATATTCTACCTCTGAAGTGAGGGGAGAGAGAGAACTGCCCATCTTTCAAACATAGCCAGAAATCCACAAGTAGTGTCAGGGAGGCAAAGTGCTGTTGCACTCTCTTCTGCTTGACTTCATTAAGTCTTCTGTTGTGGATATGAGCTACTGCATCAGCAGCTGAGCCAAAAAACAGGTGTTGTGGAGGGAAGTAAAATGAGCTTACATCAGCTGTGAAGTTATTTAAGTCATCTTACTTCACTAAAAGTTGGTCTCTGCTTCTCAGCAAAACGCTGAATAGCTGCTTAAAAAGTTAGAAGTTTTCCATAGCACCACCACTGAACAACTATGAGCAGGACAGTCTTGTCAATGGAGTGGGTATTTGCACGTATTATGGACTTATTCACTGGACTTGCACAGATAAGAATTTATTTTTCTTTCCTTTCTGTAAGACAATGAACGCTTTATAAATTTGTGCTTTGTTATCATGAATATCCCATTAATGTGACTCTAGTTTCAAAGATTTATAAGTGGGCTGTTATTTGGTTTGATTATGGTAGTTGTTGTTTTTCAGAACTCTTTGGAAATAACTGAATCTGGATTTTGGGATACAAGTTCTCTATAGTAATTCTTCCTTTAAAATATTAGTTGCTTAATTTGCCAGAACTGGTAGCATTTTGTATCCTCCTTTTACACTAACTCTTGATGATTAAATGGAAATTTGAATTCATTATATGGCCAAACTTTTGGCTTTGAGGTGCTTATATTGTTATAAAATGGAACACATGTTCTGAACTTTTTAAAAGCTTAAGAAGAGTTTCTTAAACTGTTTCTATATATTTTGACAGAAATTCCCCAAATTTTCATTGGTAGTTCCCTCTTAGTTTCAAGTCCTTTGTCACTGAGAACTTGGGAACTCTCATAAAGTTTACCTTCTCTAGTAAAAACATCCCAAATTTTTCATATTTGGTAGCTCCAAAAGTGGAGTGTATTGGAGTAAGTCATAGCCTATTGCAAAACAATAACATGGAGCAGAGAAAATTTGAATTATTTTAATACAACAATGAACCATATAGATAATAAAAAATATAAAGGTTCCCATAGTAGTAATTGCTTGGCTATGCTGAGTGATTTATGTAACATTGTTGCTATAGTAATACATGCATACAATTATTTGTAAAGCGTGTTTAGTGTGGTAAAATCAATATTGCTCTGGGAACAGTAACCTTGTATTATCTTGAACTCTGCATATTGAAATGTTTGCCTTTACTGTTGCAGTAAGTCTGTTATAACTTTCTTGGACTTAAAAAAAAATAAATAAGTTCTGCAGTGGTGGAACAGTGTTAAGGAGCAAGAAAACCCAGCTCAGTAGGTGACAATTATAAACCTTAACAGCAATGGAAGTAAACCAGGCTTTAAAACAGCAATGGAAGTAAACTAAGCTTTAATGCTGTAGGATTGTGTGTTTTGTGTTGATGTTGACTCCTTATGCAGTAGTTCCCTGATAGGTAAAGCCATGTTGCACATGAAACACACAGGTCAACATGAAACTCTGTGAAATTGTTTTTTAATATGGTGATGGATATAGTGGATATCTTGGAATCTCATAATTTTGAACTGTGTCGTAACAAATGTCCATCCTTTTAGGTGGTAATTAACTAAATTACTGAACTGGATATGGGATGTCTAAAAGTAGATAAGAAAAAGGTGTTAATAGAGTTGCTTTCAACCTTCTAGCTGTGGTGCACACAAATTTTGGTAGGGTCTACATTTGTATAACCTATCCAAAATTGAGTTTGTATTACTGTGCTCTTAAGTGCCATAGCTTTCCTGATGGTTAATTCTATGACAGATATGTTGTTTTTATATACTTGATATACCTTGCCATTCACTCAATTATTTATGGAAAAAAGTACTTTTCAACATGAAAAATAGTGCAGAACATTTCCCTAAACTCATCAGTGGACAATGTTCGTTAGTGCTTACATTTGCTAGTACAGGTAAGACAGCATCCACCTTTGTATCTTCAGGCACCAGAGCAAACCAGAAATACTTTACTGGGTTGGTTTTGGTTTGCCTTTTTTTTTTTTTTTTAATTGAAAAATCAGTGTTTCAGAGATTTGTCAGTCTGTGTATTTCCCTATCTTCTCTCCATTTTTGCTGTACTTATAAAACAGCCTTATCAACTGTCATGTTGATGACTGCTAAAATAGAGTTCAGTACCTCAGTACTTTAATATAAAGAATATTGATTAAATGAAAGCCACCCCTGCACTTTGAACATTGTCACAGTAATTTAGACCCTTAGAAATGTGCAGGGTGAGTGGATATGTAGGGTAAAAAAGATCAGAATAGTGACTCTTGAATTTTCAAACATTCAGATGTAGACCACAAATCCTTTCCACAGGCTACCACAGATCCAGAGTTGAGAGCAAAATCAGCATTTGTGGTCTCTGATTCATCGTTGCTTTCTGTAACAGAGAATCTTCTCCTGTGATAGACATCCTTTCCTCAGGGGGAGGATCCTAATATGCCATAGGTGACCTTAAAGTCAGCATTCTTCACAAGGGCAAGAGTATGTGTTGCTGGATCTACAATCTCATTTTGAAAAAAATCCACGCAATTAAAGCAGGGAGAAGGGAACAGCTCATGATTGTGTACAATTTAGATGTCTTAAACCTTTAAATCTGAGGACATAAGCTAGTTACTTCACCTTCCATTGAAAACCAATGACCATTAGTGGATAATGAAAGCAGAAGCCAGTTTTGGGGCAGGAGCTGGAAGGAAGCTGTGTTTGCCCTCCTTTGTTCTACACAAACACATCATTTTCTTCCATGTTATGTCTTGGCTTTAGACTTTAACTATTTCTTTGCAATAGCCTTTGTTTCAGAAGGAAAATATCTGGCCTTGCTTTGGAAGTTGCTGTATGCGATACCTGGCTTTGTTCTGTGCAGAGGACAGAGCTGAGGTTCTAGTTTAATTAGGGACACAATCATCCTACGTTTTTTTTTAGGACAAGCAGAACATTTTATGTATTCAAAGTCCACCAGTGCCCTTGCATAATCGCTCACAAATTATAAACAAATTTCTTGTAAGTGGTAAGGAAATCCTCCAACGAACTCTTTGGGGAAATGAGCAAGTGAGCGAGGTTGCAGTGACACATGTAAAGCTTTGCAGTGGGATGCTCTTGCTTGTGATGAGCTCAAGGGATGGGGACTGCCCAGATTGTAAATTCTCCACTAGAGTCATAAACTGCTATGGGACAGAGAGTGAGATTTAAGGAAGAAAGGAATGAGTTTGAGGAGCTGTGAGAAATGGACTGCAAGCCCTTTTCTAGAAGGCTGTACGTAGAATTGTTTGCGTCAATATTTGTCCAAGTCAGCTGCTTGGACAAAAGGTCCAAGCAGGGTTTAGGACCCAGTGCAGTGCAGTGAAATGGAAAAAACAAGCCCACGAAAACATAAATAAAAGCTGAATGAGAAATCAAGAAAATGCTTTGGTGGTTGAAAGGATTTTTTGCAACCTTAAAAGAGACTGTTTATTTTGTTTACTTGTAATAAAAGCAAGGGTAATATAGTACTCGATGCCAGAAACAGGTCAAGGAGAGGCCAGTGGCCTGCAGAGAGGGACATTAACATATGGCTGAAACACTGTATGTGTTTGGCCCTCTGACCAGTTAGATTAGTCCATGCCTCCAGGGCTAAGACATTGTAATGCTCTCTGCATTACACCAGTAATGTGTACCCCAGATGCTGCTGGAGGTCACTTTTTCACTGGCCCCTTAAACAGCCATCATATAAGAGTAGGAAAGACTAAACCCATTGCTTGGGGTTCTTCTGGAGGAATGAGAAATGCAGCAGGCTTCACTTCAGAGGGTAGAGAAAAAAATCTGCATAACTCCAGTTTACCATGGAGCCAATGGGAATGCTTGTCCTCCTCAACTATAACTTTGAATCTTGCTGTGGATTCTTCTCATATGACTTTTATTAGAATTTTCTCAAATAAAACATTTTGAAAAATTCAGAGATTCAAAACATAAAAAAAACCCCAAAAACCAAACCCCAATTCCTAAATAGAGATGGAAAAACCCATTGAAGTTTTTTTTGCTTCTGCCTCTGGGAAGGTTTTTTGGTTATATTTTTTTAATGGATTGGCAGTTAATTTTCTTATTTGGATGGGAAGATTTTTGTTTTGGACAGGAATTCTTTCTTTTGTGTGGCCACACATCTTACTTGAAAAAAATGTTCAAACATGATATGTAGAATGTTTGCAGTGAGATAAAATTCTGATGTACTCTGCTGTTTTCTCAAAAGCTGAGTATCTACATTTGTTTTAGCACAATTTTTTTTTACCCTTTTGACTGAAGTCTTTGTTTTGCTTCTAGTTTCTGTTCAGAAATCCAGATAGCTGAAATAATGTTTTGTGAAACATTTTGAGTTTTTATGTTTCAACAAGTAGGAAAAATTTGGTGTTTAAATGTTGATAAGAAATGGAGTGTTCCTGCTGGAATAGGTGTTGTGATTTAGTTTGTGGACCAAATGATGATTGACACTGTTAGTATGTTTTTGAAGTAGAGCCTAAAACTCTGTGGCAGCTCTTTTGTGGTAGCATGTCTTAATAAACAATTTTTACTTTTCTTAGCACAGCCTCCAGCATCGTTGATTTCTATTCTGGCTAGAGACTTCAAATAAGAAATAACAAAATACCTTGAGGGAACTATTCTCATGGTGTTAGTTAACTTAGCTAAATTAACCCACCATCACAAAATGTGCTTGGAGACGAGAAATGAAATATTGTTTGACTTCTGCATGCTGAAAACTCTGCCATTAGCAGCTGAAGGATTTGTGGTGTTCAATAAAGAAGTAACCTATTGTAGTTATAATTGTGCATGGCACAGTGAATTATGGAGAAGTGATTGCTCACCTAAGGCTGAAATTGCCAGTGATGCATTTCTTGGGGCAGCTCTACTAGGAGGATAGTTTTTATAGGCACATAAAAGATACCAGGCATGGGAGTAGCCACAAAGCAACAACACTGAGAGTGGTGTGCTGTCATAAAATGTATGAAGGAGCAAAGGGAGTGGGACAGAGGCAGAAAAGGACCATTAGTTTTACTGTACTGTTGGCAGAAGAACTATACTGATAGATGCATATGGCTCTCCTTTGCTCCAATTTGAGGAGCAATCAGCAGAATGCACTTTTTGGATGTGTGCTTCTGTGGTGATAAGTCTGTTAACTTCAGAAAAAACACCCAAAAGAGAGCTGTGATTCAAAATGCTTGCGGGTGATGTCCCTTCTCTCCCAGAAGCACCATTTTCAACACCACTGCCTCTTTGTTCATGAGGCTATTACACAGAGGAAAAAATCAATACATAATTTATCTTTCCACATGTGGCAGAGTTCAACAAAGTGAAAGAAACTGATAGCAACTGAAGAAAAAAGCCGTGGTTTTGGTATTATGCTGGGAAAGAAAATCAGTTTTTATAGACGCAGTTTCAATGTGCTTTTGTATCTGTTGCATATGTCAATGTCATACGTGAAAATGGATGTTGCATGCATACATTTGATAGCTGGCTTTGTGCAAAGGTTTCAGGAAAAAAATCAGGACTGATGTGCACTACTAGGAATGGGAGGTGATAACAGTAACATTATTCTAATCAAGAGTGCAAATCTCTGTTCCACAACGTTAAAAGCTCAAACTCAAGTCTTTCTCTGTCTAATGAGGCTTTAAAAATCATGTTTTGCCGCCTAGGAAAAAAAATAATTAAATCATTTAAAGAGAGATGGGTTGTTTTTCTCTGTCTGATATCTTTTTTTGTCCTGGATTCACCTCCGTGAGTGAGATCTGGTGGCTGAGGAGCAAGATACAGCTCCATGGGAATTCTGTATGCAGGAGTTTTTCTCTGGGAAAGGAAATAAACTGGAGGGTCTCCAAGTGGCTTCCTCGGAGTCTTGTTTTTGGACTCACAAGTTCCAAATTTTTTGGAGCTCCTGAACAACCTATGGAAAGAGGAGGGTTGTCAGCTCTCCAGACTTTTAAAAATCCCTGCTGCTAAGAGAAGGGCTTCCTCATAACTGTTGGACAATGGCTGTGCCTAATGAATGAGTAGTCTTGTAATTGTGGCTATTGCAAATGATCATTTCGCTGCCAGCTGTAAAGCATTAGGAATTGTAGTTTGTGCACAGTGTGTGCTCTGAAGCTCACTGGCTAGAGTCAAAATCAAAATGGTTTGTGTTTTATTTAGCTCATTGTACTTTATGCAGCAGAAGTGTTTAACAGCATTTGGCTATTGTGAAAAATGCTACCATATTTATTCATCTTTGCATATCTCTGTCTGTTCAGGGCCATGGGAAACATATGCCTGGTGTATCTTGGAGTTTCTCCTCAGCAGCTGGTGCTGCAAAAGTCAGGTCAGTTTTCCTGGCAGACAGTTGCTTTGACAGTATCACTTCATCTCCAGGATTTCTTCATTTAGGTGTGTTGTTTATTGCTATGCAAGATCTCAAGAGCTCACTGTAATTGTCGCTCTCTAACACAAATACCTTGACTATGAATCTTCATCCTTTTCTTACGAACACAAAAGCTGAAGTGTAATAGTTCTTTATATGATATTATCTAATTCCCTTCACTGGTATTTTGAATGCAGGAAAAACAAGCTCATTAGACTGGTAGACTGATGTTCTGAAATAGGTCAGGAGTGTGGAATTTATGCCAGACCTTCACTCCAGTCCCCGGCTATGGCCATGTTTAAATTTTGCAATTGGAGTTTACTGTTTTGGGCTTTGCAAGGGTCTGAGGGTATTTTGAGGAAAAGGTACTCAGATTTGGAAATTGCTGGAAAATGAACCAGTGCCTATACTTTATCATACAGCCTCAAATGCTTGAAGGAAGAATTTCCTCCATTACTCATATTTGAGTTTAAGGATTTTTCAGATTGAGTGACTTGGTGCCGACATCCAACTCGTATTTATAGTTCTGTTTTAACAATGGCATGATCTCAGCTCAGCGAGTGCAGAATTTTTTAGTCCACATGCTTGAGTGATTTTTCAGCCAAACTGCTGAAGAAATTGAGACCTTCCAATTCTACTTCAAATGTTTCCTGAGACAATACTTATATTTACATAATTTAGGGTTGTTGTGGTTGAGCCCACTTAACTGATGTATGAAGAGAGAACTTCCTGTATCCAGCAATGATTAGAAGATTATAGCACTTTCTTTTACAATTAAGAAACTTATTGCAATGAGATTATCAATTTGGGATCAATTGTTTAGGGCGTGCATCAATATGTGCCCCTCCAAACATTTATATTGGTTTTCTCTTGGTTTAGGTGTCAGCATTTTAAGCAGACAATAGATGAACATTGTTCTTGCTCTCTGAGACTGTGTATATATTAGCAGTCTGTTATCAAGTAGGAAAATACATTTCTGAAGCAACCTTCCATCTCTGTGACTCTCTCCATTCACAGTGATCTTAGTTTTCAGTGTGATTATGATGCATGTGAACTAGATGTCTTTCAGAGGAAATTAATCCAGAATAACTGCTCAGACACTGGACACCCTTTGGGGACAGCCATAATGGTCTAACCAAGAAATAGGCCAGCTCACCATGAAGTACCTAACATAAAGCATGAGGTTCTTAAACCACTGAGAACTCCTTCAACATGTTGGAGATGTTCTTGCACTGTATCAAGGATTAATGCCATCTGTATCTATCCTTTACCAGCTCTCTGCTTTATTTTGACTGATGCTCCTTCCTCATCCACTTATGCTTTTCCTGGTGTATAGCCTTCTCTCCTTTTGCCTGTTTTACCTTCTGCTTCCCTGGGCCTTTTTAATATTTTTCAGAATTTTTAAAATTTTTTCTCCTTACCACTCCTCCTGTGTCAAAGTCATATATAGAGTCTGAGTAAGTTGAGACTTACTTGTCAAAAGACATAATATGTCACAGCCAGGCCCTATGACCTGTGTAATGCAGCAGATGAAAACAGACTGTGCTAGCCTCTTCCACTGGTATGCCCTAACCTGGTTTAGATGGCTGCTTTGTCTGGTGTCTGATGCGTAATCTCTCTCTTTTAAAATTATTTCCCGTGCCCAATAAGGTTGGAGTGATTGTATCACTGAAATGTGTTACTCACACAATGTAATTCACATTGTTAAATGAGTGTGTCCATATGCACAAAAAATAGAGGCTAGATGCCCTCTGCCCTTTGTTTTATCCAAAGAAGCCATGAGTAGCCTTTTCATTTGACTGAATAATCACTGAACCTCTGCTTTTTATCCAAATCATGGTCTTAGAGAAGATGCAGAAGCTATGTGCTCCATTGTAAAGAAAATCCCAACCAGGAAATACTGGCAATTGTATATCTACATAAAACATTTCTTCTGTTTTTTGAATCTTCTTGGGCCTGTCAATGAAACCTAAATAAGAAATTAATGATGCTATGGTGTCTGTAGCTTCTGTGTCTGACACGGTTAAGGTAAAAACCGTAATGTCTATTTCCCACGCAGAGGGAAAAAGTTTGGTTTGTAAGGGCTTTCTCTTTCAACAAAATAGCACAGCCTCCTTTAAAAGCAAGTAAGTTACTTGCTTTGAGATATTTTGTATGCCATCTTTGTAGCCCTTTGATTTTATACAATAGCCTGCATCACTCACAGAGGATAACAGAAACTGAGGGAGACTGAGGAGAGCTAGAGCACAGGAGAAGTATAATCAGCTCTGCCAAGCCTGTCAAATGTTGTTTGTAGGCATGTACCAGTTGAGAACATGTAAATGAATTTTGAAACTTTTTGTGTCTCAGCCTTGCCAATTTAAGGCATGTATTTCATGATGGTGTTGCTGTTCCAAACTGTCTTAATATATTGTAGAGAAGAATAAATGTGGTCAGTAGAAGAATTTCACAGCCCTTACATACAGCAAATTGCACTTTTTTTCTTTTTTTCATAACGAAGCTATACTCGTCAGAAAATGTTAAGGTGCTTGTTCGTGCTGCTGAGCTGAAGTGGGCAAAACAGGAAGAGGATTGGAAATTGTTGATGAATTATATCTGTGGCAGTGGGGTCATGATCAAGAATGACTCTGCCACTAGTAAATTCTGCTGTGCCAAGCTTTGGCATTAAAACATAGGAAAGGCAATAAAGTTTTCATTTTACTAGTATAAGGCAAGGTAATACTCATTAATTGTATGATTATTGTGAGAAAAATAAATATGTCCCTCAGTGAATGTTAAGGTGTTGGAGATTGCAAGCTGTTATAAAAGATAGCGGTTCTGGAGGCTCTTACAGGTTGTTGAACCTTGTTTTTCCATCAAACCCCAGGTGCTTCTAGTACATTGCTAATTTTTCTATTTATTCATTGATAAGATGCATTGAGGGACAAACAAACAGAAAATGGCACAGGTGCTCTTTCAGGCACACAGAGCCAGTTTGTGTGGATTGTGGTTATCATGTGCAGGAGAATTTCAGAATGTCACTGCTCTGGCAGGCCTGAACAGACACTGGCATCATAGATGATAGCAATGCTCCAGATTTGACTGATGTTGGATGTACTGTGCTGCAGAGTATTCAAAAGGAACCAGGTTGTCTGCTTAGTGCTTGGAGAGAGTTAGAAGCTTTTCATGTTACTTCATTCTACACCTTCTCCACCCAAAATATAGCTGTAGGAAATCAGATTTTGAACTGCACACCTACTACTCTGATAGCTGTCAATTTGTACTGATTTTTTTATTTTTTTTTGACAATGCCTGCCAGTTGCTGGCAGTTGTTAGAAGCTGTGATTTGCAGTGTAATGAAGATTCTTAGTAACCATTATGTGAAAATATGTGATACTACTGTCTGAGAAGTAGGGCATGGTGCCTCATTTACCATCTTGCATTTTTGTCCTAAGTAGTATTTTTAGCTGCACTATGGCTCTTTATGGAAAACTATATTAAAAAGAAAAATGGGCAAAAATATTTTTATATATAAGCATTAAAAAGTTTATAGAACATGGATTTAATAAGAAAATGCCAATGTTTTTATGGCCTGTCTTTTGAAAAACAAAATAGAAATGCATTAATTGATTAGTAATTAGAAATAATTAACACTTAAACATGCAAAATTCATTTATGTACTTAACTGCCGCAGAACATGGGATTATATTTTACAACTCCTTACCTAATTATATGGCTCCAGAATATAAAATTATAATGCATTAACCAGTGTAAATTATAAGTGCTCATGTAACTGCCTTTCATATTTTGAGTGCCTATAAAATACAATGATGTTTGGAACTAGAAAGGTTCAATGGTTTGTTCTTACATTATTTATATTATTTCTTATCAAATGAAGGCGCTGATGATTGCTATGAAAGTTGTATTATTTATCTTTGTTAATATTTAAACTTGTAAAAAAACTCCAAACCGATATAAAAATGCTGCATCATCTTGTTTATTTAGGTAGACTAACTTCACATTTTCTTAAGTTTGAGCTGCTTCATGGTTTTTCTTTCTATATTTTTACCTACTTTTTCACTCAATTCTCTAGTTATTTTATTTTAGCAGATCAAATGCCTGCCTACTCTGTCTCATTTTTAAAAGTGTTCTTTGGGTAATTATTGGGTAATACAATGTAAAGCTTTTAGGGAAATTCTCATAATTAAATTAATTTCATTTTCTCAGTATGTTTTAGGCATTATTAATTATGGATGGATTTGACTGCTGAAGCAATGGCTAATAAAACTTGTGTCTAAAATAGCAAGTTGCAAATACTCTATGACAGATTTTTTGTTTCTATTTGGTTGTTTTACCAGTAAGTGAATTAAGAAATGTACCGTGCTTATCCTATTTGCCATCTAACTTTGTATAGTTTTTATATTTTTGTATTCTCCAGCGAGTGTCATTGTTGGGCTTAAATTAAACCTTAAGAGTGAATGTATATGCAAATCCTAGTTGTTTATGCATAACCACTATGAAAATTTTTAATAAGCAATTAATTAGATTTTGTTCTAACCCTGCAGCAGGTCACAGGCAATTTTGCTTACCACTTCTCTAAGTCCTATTTGAACATGTATCATTACTGTTGTACTGCATTTCATTATCAAGTATAAGCTGTGACTGGGTAAAAATGGGCTTGAGCTGGGTGTGGTAGTACTTATCCTTATAGATATTTATTCATACCTTGGATACAACATGGAGGCAAGGAGCTGAATTAATTTAAAGTTTTCTTATTCTGTACATAAGACTGGAGCTAAGAGAAAGCTTCAGACTCCTTAGAGATGTTGTTGATTCATTATTTAATCATATCTTTCCTTCATTTTACTTCTAAATATATAAAAAAAAACAAACAAAAAACCCTGAAGATTTAAGAACTTGAAAACTCTCCCCATGCATAAAACAAGCTATATTAGACATAAGGAAGTCTATTTCCCACTTTACTAGATCAGTTGGAAAAGCAGTAAGCTTCAATGACCATTGAGAACTAGGTTTTATGAGTTCCCACAAATACAACTGAAGAAAAGGAGCAACAATTAGGTTGTGAAAACAAGTTAGCTTTGAAAAAATGGATAGCCACTTGTAAGAAGATAAATGGGACAAAGAAGAGATTTTTACAATCAAGATATGACATATAAAAACTGAAGAAAACACAGAGAGAGTGAAAGCCGATTCTTCAATGAATTTTCCCATTAAAATAAAATATCTTGATTTGCCCAATGGGAATCAAGTTAATTGTTTTCAAGTAAGACTTACTATAAAATCTGGGTCTAAGGGCTCTTTATCCTAGCCAGCATAATCAATTCCTTATCCATGCAGGAGGAAGCTCAAACAGGTTAGACATTGCACTCATTTTCATGGCCCTGAGTTAGGCATGTCATTTTGCTCCTGGAGGAAAGACCTGTCCTAAGGCTGGAATACAGCAAGACTTCCTCTTCAGTGCACAGAGGAGCACAGAGAAAAGCGACACAATCTGCTTTAGACTAAGATGGGTGTCTCTTCTTCCAGCTAAAGCAGAAACATTGTATAAAATAACTTTCTTGGAGTAGGTGTTTGAATTTTTCCATAACTATCTCTTGATCTCTGACAGGCTTCAACAGAAAACACAATAATTTTAGATCATGTGTGTTTAGAGCAGTCAAATTTCCACCTAATAAAAGTGGTATATTTCTGCAAAAATGAATTGTACTTTTTTGTTCTACAATGTGATGAACATCAACATTGCTTTTTACAAATGTATCTAATAATCTTAGAACACTTTATCCTTTGTGCCTAGTTGAAGGCACTTATGATGTACCCAGAAACCAAACAATGATTTCAAGGGCAAATAAATTTCCTGTAGTAGGACTGAAAACCTGACTATAATAAATGTGACTAGACTAGATCTGCCAATGCTTACATTATCCAGGAAACTTTCCCTGGGGTACATTTCAAAATGGAGACACTTTGCTCATGAGAATGGACACTTATTTGGTAACTCATGTATGGTGGCATTAGGGAGGATTCTGTGGCTTAGCCAATGGATCTTTTGTTTTTTTAACCTCTTGAGTTGTGGAGACTAAGGACTTACATTGTGTGCTGTGCTAAAATTCCAAGCAGACATAGGAAGACTTGGCCACTCTTTGTGAACACAGGAATTATTTAAGGCTATCTGATCACACGACTAGGTTTTTCCAGGTCCTGCTGCAAGTTTTGTTTATGTTTGACAAATTGTCATAAAAAGAGGTCTCCAGGTTAGCTAAACCAACATTTTTCATTCATACAACCTCACCTTGAAGTCTACCACTGCATGAAAACATACTCTCCTGAGTTAGGAATCAGTCACAGAAATAAAATGTTTCTACTATTTCTTGCAGCAAGGCTCTCCTTCAGCGTGGTTTCCTTCATCATCAATGAAAAGATAGGGCTGGAACACATCTCAGGAGGCCAAATAATTCACCCTCCTTCTATAACAGATTTTTCTCCCCTCTAAGTGGATTTCAGCTATATGTTTTAAGTTAAGAGATGATAAACTGATCTGTTCTAGGTTGCCTCCCATACTTGTGATTCTACCACAGATTTTCATGCCTGAATATTCTTATTGTTTTTCTAATACCCAGACTGACTCTTGCTTGCTGTGGTTACTTATTTTACTGTCTGCTGTGGGTATAGAGAGAAGTTTTTTCTGAGTAATGTTAATACTGAGATTCTTTGCTGCATTTATTTTCTCCAGCATATAAAGAAACATGAATGTATATACACGTGTATACATATGTAAATGAACACAATTTAGTGTTTTGTCTAGTCAGTCTTAGGTTTTTTCAGGAAGTCTCTTTTTGATTGAAAAAGGTGATTAATATTAGACATACTGCTCTCCTCTTCCTAGTTCTGGAGAGAATGCACAATTTCATTTTTTTTTGTAAATATGTGCACACTGGGACTATATCTATATGTAAGCACTGCTGAAGATCTTTTCCCTGGGAATACCTGTGGGAGGAATCCCAAGCCCATCTCTCGCTCTTTCTCTCTCCATCTATAATCCACGAGTTACCTTTTAGAGGGACAAAATAGAGATCCACTTAAAAATAGGTGCTCTGAATGTGATTTAAATAAAAAATTATCCTCGTTGTCCAAGCTGCCAGGTGGTTTAACTTTTTTTTTTGTGCCCCTCTATTTTTAAAAAATACATCCAGGATAAAATTTTCCAGATATGAGTTAAAAGCAGAAGAATGTATTTCCTTGTAGCTTTGGCTTGGGTGCTTAGCCCAGGGGGTGCTAGCACTTCTCTGAATTTCACTATGAGGATGTTTGCTCTCCCTGTGTGATTTTTTTTTTTTTTTTTTAATCTGTGTCTATTGCATTTCTGGAGTCACTGTACCCTAGCACCTCTCTGGTTAATCCCTTCCTAGATCTGAGCATTAAGCCCAGTGTAGGCATCCTCCATCTCAGTGTAAATATTTACAAGGATAACTGCATCTAACTTGTGGCTGAAGGCCTAACATTATAAATCAACAGAAAACTAAATATAAACTGGATTTTATATGTGAAGCATAGATCTTCCTTTAGGAGATGCACACTGTATCTGAAGAAAAGACAGCTAGCAATGACAGCAGTACACTTACAAGCATCTACAGACTAGAGTGTATGTGGAAATTATGAAAAAAATATCACTTTTGCATAAAACAGTGCCTGACAGGTATTCTGTCTCATCAGTATCTGGTCTTCTACTGCTTGCAAGCTGTAGTGCTGAAACCTGTCAGAGAATAGACTCTGAATAGTCATAACTTTATGCCCTTAACTTTATTCTGAACAGGTGGGCATTAAAGAGATATGTGTATATATGTGTATGCAAACACATACATGTGTCCATTCAGTCTTCAAACTCTATCTTCTGTGCTGCTCCTTAGTTTGGCCGTTTTTAAGGAATGAAATGAGTCTATTTTTGGAAGAATACTCTTCAACATGATCAGTAACGTTGCTTCTCCCTTTGTCTTATGAGAAGCTCATTAAGTAAAACTTAAAATAGGAAAGATGATCCTCTCCTTCCAATTCCTTCTATTAGTTTTCTGAGGAAGGCTTTTTTGAGTTTTCTATTTTTTTTTTAATAGTAGAAATAACTCTAATTTTTAGTCTTATTGTTACTTATTACTTGTTCTATGTCTTATAAAAGCGTTTTCAAATACATAGGTTTCTCATGCATTTAATTGCAGTGAATGTTCTCATGCCCTCCAGAAAGTCCTTTAAACTTGGATAATAATCAACTTTGACACTACTGGTATCATATGTGCCCAAAAAGCACATATTTTCTTACACGTGCTCATGACCTTTCTTCATTTCATATCTGAAAGCAGGGAAACAAGAAGCTCAAATCTATTTGGTTTTTAACATGCTGTCTTTTAAATTAGGTGGGCAAAAAAATCAATAGGTCCTCTAGTTCCTGCAATCTTCATTCTGCAAGTTCACTTCTCCTCATCAGAAACCAATGTTGGTTGCAATCTAAGGATAAATATGTGTGCGTGACTGGCGCAAGTGAACTTCTTATCAGAACATTGACAGAAAATCCCTGACATGCATAACCGTTAAGACAAGTGGCCTAGTTTTTAGGAGTAGTGTCCAAAGAATAGGAGATAAATCCAAATGAGAAGGTAAGGGGTAGACTTTTCATGAAGGATAAAAGGAGGAGGCAGCTTGGCAGCCTATGTTGAAATACTATTTTCCTAAACAAAAGTCTTTCCTGTCTAAATGCATGTTAAAGATATTATTTGAACAGATCTTCACAGCTCCATCTCCTCTGTTTTTATTAATTTTTAAATCCCAGTTTGTGTTCTTGAACATTTATTTGTGTTTAATCAAATTTTACATTTTACGGTGTCATTTGCCTTCTTTAAAAAAGGCATATTGTATTTGGACAGCAGAATAAACAGTACGTAATCATAACTTTATTTAGTTATCTATCTCACAGTATTGTATAGTGGCTTCAAAACCTCCCTCTATCTACAGACATTTGAGTCAAATCCCTGACTGAAGTTTACTGTTTACTAAAAATATTCCTGAATAAAGTCTGTAAGTATGCAAGATACAATCAGTTTCTCTTTTTAATTACAATATATGATGTAGTCTGGAAATTGCTCTTCATATTCTCAATCACACCTTAGCAAAACCATAAGACTTCCTCATAAATACCTTTGCTTGTATGGCATGGAAATCTAAAATTTTGGGATGATTTCTGTTTGACTTCAGAGATCACCAAAACTGCACACACATCTGTTTCACTGTGTTTTCTGACTTGTTTATTTCCCACCATAAGGGCTTCACTATCTGAGACAAAGGTTTCATTTTTTTCCATTTCTATCATGCCTGTCAGAGGGGGGTGTCATGGTATGATTCATTATTTTTAATTGTGACGAACAGCCATCAAATAATTGATACCAGATTGCTGCAGCAGGGGCTGTTTATGTCTGGCACAAGGGAGTGCAGAGTCACTGCATTTCTGTTCTGTATGATCACTGCTGGTTTGTGTGCCCCTTGGCATGTCTGCTTCAGCTGTGTTGCATGTACCACCTTTGGGCTTTATATTTCTTGTTGTAAGAGGTGGGTCGTGTAGGGTGACATGACAGGTCTTTTCTTGGTTTGATGCCACCTTTTCTTCAAATGTCAAATTACTTCTTGAAGTTTTCCACTTGTTAAAAGTGATTTATTTTGTTCAAACTTCTATTCACTGTTTCTTGAAGTATCTTGGGTAGTTTCTCTGTGTTAGCCTTTTCTCAGGTTGAAGTCATCAAAATGTTATCTAAAAGAAACTACAAATGGAAACTATACTGAGAAGTTCCTGATGAATGGGTGATATCACCTCATTCATCACAAGGCAGGTCATTCTGCAGTAACCCATCAAATGATACATTGCACATCTGTGGTAACACAATTTTTTCTTGGGAGTACTTCTGAAAGCATTAGTGTGAAAAGCATGTCCTACGTCCTGCTGTAAGTGTGTGTCAGAGAAACTGAAGACACACGAAGGGAAGAGAATGACATTGTGTGTATATTTTATTGCATTTGCTGACAGGATGTTAAGGATTGCAGCAGATCAGAAGTGTTCTAGGACTTCCTTGCTGCTTTGAAGGAAAAAGGCAGAAAAAGGTCAGGTAGCAGCTCTAGGTGATGTGGGTATATGGATAGCTATTTCAAAACTGTAGACTCCCAACCTGCTGAGTTATGGCACAAACCACACTGTGACATTCCATCGCATCCCTATGCAGAACAGATGCAGGCAGAGTTTTTACCTTTTGTGTTTTGCAAAGTAAAGAGTACAAATTGTGATCAAACCTCTAGGTTTGGAGAAAGAATTATTGAAATTTATGAAGTGTCATAAGCATCACAGCCATCTAAATGAAAATGATAGTAAACTATTCAAAGAAATAATTAATATTACCACGTACACTAATTTTGCATTCAAGTGGCAGATGTGACAGGTTGCAGTGCAGAAAAAAGATCATCTCAGATATTTCATATTTGTACCCACTCATGGGCTGAAACATTTGGATGATTTTAAGTGAGAAGTACATTTGTCAGACCTGTCTGTAAAACAGGTGTCACTTCCCACAATTAGAATGGTATTTCCAGGTCTTCAGTGGATCCTCTTCTTTTTATCTCTTCCACATTTTGATGAATATGTTTCCTGTGATACCTGCTTGGTCAAAAAATATCATATTGCCTCTTCACTCTGCATCTTTCTCCATTCTGCTTCCAGGGTCTTTGATTATTTAGATTTAGTATTTGTTTGAGGTCACTCCCGTAGTCTCTTTTTAAAAGAGGTAGCTGAAAAATCCAATCTTCAGGTAGTTTTTTTTTTTTTAAATGTGCTTTTTAGTCATTTATTCTCCAAGTTCAGTTATTCCTCATGCATCTGAATGCGCAGATTTTTTGGAAGTAATCATGACTGCGATGAGTTCATATAAATCAGCATCTTTATTGGGCCATTGTTTACATTCCTGGTTTTGCATTTGAAATACAGCATTTAACATGGCATTTGAAGTCAGGCTCTGATGAAGTTCATAAGTAACTATAGAGTAAATGGCTGTTAAGAAGCATGCATTGAAGTGCATGACTATCTGAAGACCGCTTTCATCAATTAGTCTTTGTAGATTGATGAGCAGCATGAATAAATAAATTCCCTCCTCCTCTCACAGTTTTTTTTTTTTCCCTCTGATGTTCAGCTTGCTTCTTTCATAATATTTAAAGAATGAGAATTCTAAGCTGTAGTTGGGGGTTTCTTAATCTTGGGAGTCTTCTATTACTTACAAATTTAATATTGACTTAGCTTTGGTGTGTGAAAATCTTCCTTTCTTGAAAGTCTGATATTGTGAAGTGGAAAAGGGATATGAGAGTAGTTTGAAATACTATTTTTATTTTTTAGGCTGGTTTGTTGGGGGTTTTTTAAGGCTTTTGTGTCTTAATACTCATGATTTACTGTCTATTTCTTGAATTTTTCATCTGTGTTAAGAGGAAAGCAACTTTATTTATAAGTCTTTCTCAATGGCATTAAATTCTATTTTCCTGATATTTATTCTAATTATAATAGATGGACATTCTGAAGGAAACTAGTCTTGATAGCAAGACTTACAGCAGCTGTCTCAGCTTTGGTATACTGAAAGCAAATCAATGTTTCCACCCTACTGCAATTTTATACCAGCTACCAGTTTTCTGTGTGTAAGCTGCAAAATTTATATTCTAGAGCAAGAAGAAAAGCGATTTGAGACACCAAATTCTGTAAAAAAAAAAAAGCGCAGTTAGGTTACTGATTGAATACTACTACTCTAGTATGCTGTGTTACATGAACAAATTGAATTACAGGACTCAAATTTGTCAATAGGAAGCTTTTACAGTAACTACTTTTTTTTATTCATGTTTTTTAAGAACTCTTAAGTTTTCTTTTCTCAATTGTCTTAAATATACATTCAATATTTCCAAGAGATTCAGAGAAAAGAATTTAGCAGAGTTTAACAGAGTTCTTCTCTGCAATGTAAGAAATAGGAGTCTCTATCAAACGCTTAAGACAATTTATTTCAAGGGCACCATTTGACACAAGTGACAGCAGGATTTCCTGAACCAAGTCTCTTTTGGACTTGCAAGTTGATCCTTTCTGAGCCATCTGGAAATAAACCTGAGTAATATGTCATCTCTGTGAGCCCAGGGTATTTTTTGTTTCTTGTTCAGTTTTTTTGGCTTTTTTTTTTTTAAACTTGTGCTTTTTAATAAGCGTTTGTCTTGCTAAGAACTGCCAGCATTATGCTAGTGCTCCCAAGAGATTATTTGCTCTCTCTTTAAAAATACTGATCATATGAAGAGGTAGTTTAGGTGCTGAGTAATGAAAGAGCAGCAAGCTGGCCTGTCAGTTGAAGGGTACTTCTCCTGGATAATCATAACTGGCATGCATGTTTGACATGGTCCATTTTTCTTCACCTTTTTTGTTCTCTGGACACACGAATGTCAGGAAGCAGGGTTACCAAAAGTGTAAAATTTACTTTAGAAGATAAGATTTTTGGCATCTTTTCCTTGATTGACATCTGTACATCCAGATTTTCACTAAAGCTCCAATGTGAATCTGGAGTAAACTTGGCATAATTTCAATAAATTGGCAGAATTAGTACTTATGAAGAGACTATTCATTTGGTTTGAATTTGTCCCTCCTCTGACTCCATCCTTTGTGGCTCTTTGGAGAGAAAAGGTGACTTGTGGAGGGTTGATGTTGTAGTGTCTTGGTTTTTTTTGTTTTGTTTTGTTTTTTTTACCAGACTGTGATTGACCGGGTATTACCCACAGAAATATAGCTGATACACATGCCTTGCCCAAAGCAATGCATTTATGAAGCACCCAGTTTCAAAGCGTTCTGGGTCTGAACATTTCCAACCTATCCCTCAAATAGGGTTTTGAGACAGTGTGCATGTCTTTGCCATTGGGTAGTTATTTGTGAGCATTGTTATGCTGTGCATACAGCTTGCTGTCTTAAAGATGTTCTGAGAATTGTGCTGATGACCTACATTGGAAGGCAACATTTGGTTCTAGATTTTTAAATGAGGCATGCAATTTATAAAATTTTTGAGTAGAATTACATTCTGGATCGATGTGAGCAAGGAGATCAGTAAAGCTCCTATTTATCTCTTCCAACAAATCCAAAAAAGAGTGAGAATTAAAGGTCCAAAAGCCTGGGATTTATTATTTTCTGTGCCAATTGAAGGCTGTCTTCATGTGCAGTGTACAAAAGGCCTTTTGCTTGTTACTGAAATTGCTGACTAAAATGCCCACAGCTGACACACTTGTCAGAAGACTGACAAACATCTGATTCAAGAAAGTTTTCCATCCTTTTGTTTGACATTTTGGTGATTGGTTATCATTGTGAAAGGGATTGTTAGTGAGTTATTTTCATTCTGTAGTGCATACAGATATAACTTATTTTATAGCTCTGCCATTGCTAAAACGTAAAGCAACATTTTCTTCCTCTCTATGTGCACTTAGGTGAACTTTGTTTTTAGCACTACCACTATTTTGAGAGAAAATACTGCTTTCAAATATGTAAGTTCTCAACACTGTAGGCTACCATCACCACTGCAGGCAGATGATAGCTAAATCTGTGGGTCATTGTCCAGACTTTCATTTTTTTAATACTTTAATGTGGCTAGACAAGTATTTCATGGCTCCCACAGAATGCCCATGACAACTAAAATGAAACGTAAGCCTCATACAAATGTTATACCTCCTCTGGTAGAAAGTTAATCTTTGGGTTTAACAGGTATTGTCAGATTTTAATACAGTAGCTAAGTAAGCATTTTTAAAGTAGTTTAATCCTTGATGCAATACAGCAAGTGTGCTAGGGATTGTAATGGGCCTTTTTTGTCTTCTCCTAAGAGAACATCAGGTTGGATGAAAAGTATTAATTCAAAGTACGCTAGACTGTTATAAGTTAAGCCAGAAAAAAACAAAACTGTTTTCCTAGGTTCTTGTACTGCATTAGCTATATCTGTTCTTCAATATGTTATTTGTAGGCAATGTTTTATTCTTTGAAGAATCCAGGAAAGGTAGCTTTGGAGGGCACTGGAAGCACCCCTTTCCAATTGTACAGAATTCTGTGTGTACAACCTGAATGACTGAATGCAGAACCACTATTCTGCCTCTGAGTGTTTGTGTGGCTCCAGTTTTGACTTTGAACTACAGCCTTAAAGGATTGGTGTTCCAGTTCTCTATGTCTGTTGTAGTGGAGATAATGGAAACAGTCGTAGAATTTTTAATGTTGGAAAAGGCCTCTAAATTCATTGAGTCCAATGGCTAACCCAGCACTGTCATGTTCAACCCTTAACCTTATCCCCAAGAGCCACATCCACATAGTTTTTGAATATTTACGTTTCCTTAAACTAATTCTACAATGTGGTTTATAATTTAGTCACTGCTCTATCCCCACTATGTATCAAGATAGGGTGTACATTTATGATGTCTCAGGGTTACTATTGCTTCAGATTCTTTGATGAATTTGGCTAAGAATCACCCATTCTTCAGACAGACATCATCTCTATCAAACGCATCAGTTCTCACAATGCTTCACATTTTTGAATAGCTCAAACCAGCATCAGTAAGCATCTGTGCCCTTTTCAGCATCTCCCACAGCCCTGATTTGATGTGCCAGACCCCCACAGACCTTCTGTTTTTGTGATCTGTTTCAGCCAGAAGGATGACACTGGTTCTGAGGGGAATGAAAACTTAACATGAATATGCAATTTCAGAGCCTGTAGAACATTTTGGATCTGCTTCTGAGGTTGTCATGTTTTATAGTGACAATACTGTTATGTTCAATGCTAAGAAACTGGCACAGGATTTCTGCTTTCCTTCAGGTGCAGGGGAACATCAACATCCTTTGGCAAAGTGGGCATCTGAAATGAGTAACCTGGGACAGGGAACCCATCTGATAAATACAAAGAAGAAATGGTTAGACTTTCAGAGTTTTGGATCAGATGGTGTCAAGAAATCTCAGATGTATTTCTGACACCAAGCCTGTGTCTTTGTTTCTCCTTTGCCTGCTGCCACCTAAAGACAATATTCAAGGCTAAATTTCATTCCTGTGGGACTGAAGTTGCACCTTAAAACTTTGGTTTTAAGAGAACTTTTTATTATGCTTACAGAGTACACTCCTAGACTTGGGAAGTTCTGTTTGTATTAACATCTAGAGATCCAAAGGAAAATCCATTTTCACACAGCCAAAGCATTTTGTACCTTGACAAAATGCTGCATTTAGAGCTCAAGCTATGTCTGGGACACCACTGAAAAATGTCTTCTTTCACAGCATTTTCTTAGTACAGTTCTGGAACTGAATCTGTCTTTCAAGATTTGGGTTTCTGCAGAGATGCTCACTATGGGCATGACTTGGTAGGGTGATCCTTCAGTTACTGTCTCAGTGAAGGCCATCAAGATCCTGACAGCTGAGACTGGAGTTCTTTAAATGTGTCATTTGTGTGGACATGGATGAGGGCAGCCACTGCAAGAAAGATGGAAATTGCATCCTAGTAACTCCGGTTTGCTCATAAATGGAGCATGTATATGTAAATGTTTTGAAGAATTCTAGTTGCTGATGAGGAACTCATAAGAAATATGGACTGGGTCAAGGAATTTGAACAACATAATATCCCTTGACAGGGCCTGGGAAAAATCCTAGGGCTACAACTTCTGCATAGTGCTCAGGAGAAGTGTTTTGCAATTTTCTCTTTGCTTAAATGCATTCATTTGTACTTGCAGGAGTGGGGAGAAGGCAGATATGGGCCTCTGATGCTTTCTGATAGGGCACTGATTACATTTTTTTGTCTCATATGTTGCTTTTGTATTTCTAAAAGAGTGAGAGAAGTATATTTCCTCCTTTCAGTCCCTATTCCAGACTTGTAGTTTCTCCACTGGTACTCTCTTCCTGGATGAGTGTCTGGGATGCTTTCTCCATTTCTTTGATAGCCCCATTAGTAGTGACTGGAAAGTTTAAAGTTTGAAAGAAAGGCTGAAAAAATCAAAGTTGTTTTAAGGTTAGTAAATAATTTAATTAGGATATCATAAAAATGCATTATGAAGCTTAAATGAATGTAAGTCTTGTTTTTCTATAATTTGCAGAGATTTCTGCTTTTCAGGACTCTGTGATAGGTTTTTTTATTCCTAATCAGTGTCTTGCATCATCAAAATGTAATAAAATTTTAATGTTAAATATAGACACTAAGAACAATGTCTATATGACATTTAACTATGATTTGTGATAGTTAGAACTGTTTTATTGTATTGCAGCTTTACTTTAGTTTTTCCAACTGACCAGACTACAAAATTAAAGCTGGGATGAGGATTTGTTTTGAATTAAACCTGTATGGTAACCTTTGAGTCCACTTGAGTCAGAGATAGCAGAAACCCTTGCTATGTTCTGAACTAAGAATGTGTGGGGAAGTTGTCAGAGAGGATGTTACTACTCATTCAGTTTTCTCAGGAGCTGTAACAGGTTTCCCCAAAAAAGGAATTGTGGAGAAAACAAAGATTTGAATAAAAACACTGACTTTAATATGAACCCTTCCTGCTTTAAGAAAGTTTGGCAGGTATAGGCTTGTCTGATTTTAACCTACCACAGATTGATTGCTGTCAAGAGCCATCTTAAGGGAGCACTGAGGGTAAGCATAGCTGATCTAGAACTTGTTGAGACTGGAATTTGAGAGAGAATCTGAAGGAAGTGCTATTTGCATGAAATTCCAACCGAACCTGAAACAGTGGTCTTGCTTTGTGATGGAACTCATTTTATTCCTGCAGCAACAAAGAGGTGACTTAGCTTTGTCTACCCTTCTATTTGCTGTTGTCATATACAGCATTCACTTTTGGTATGAAAAATCTATTGAAAAAAAAAGGTCTGAGGTAGGTAGTCCTTGCCTTTACGCCCATCTTCTCAGCTGACCCCATGCCCTTTAAGGAGCATGACCTCACTGTGTGTTTCAGAAAGACACATTTCCTAGCCAAGGTTGACTTCAGAAAAGTCTGCAAAACACAAGCAACAGAAGCTTCCTGGAGAAGCTTTTGTATGACAACAGCACCAGATTGGGACTGTGACACAGAGAATTGCATCTGCCAGTGGACTGTGTCTGTGCCAAAGATAGTCTTTTGGATGTCTCCTTTCTATGGTCTTCTCTCTGAGCTTGGGATGGAGTTCATGATGGGCCCAGGATGGAGAGAACAATGAAGACATGGTAGACTTTCTTTGTAGACACTGCAAGTTCTACTAATGACCATTCTTTTTCTTGGAGTTCAGAATGTAGTTTTGCAGCTGTTCTCTTACACTGAAAAGAAAAGAGCTTCTCTTTCCTGTTACTTGTGCTTGATAGGAAGAGAATTATTTTTCTTTGAAATGGTTAGCATCTACCTTAAGCATCTAAGCCTCAAACCAATTTTTTCTTCCATCACCTCTGACTCGGGGCTTTTTTTGTCTGTTTGAAGATGATGGAGTTACCTTTATCTCAAGTGTTTTCTTTTATTATTCTTTCTTTATATTTCTGACATAGCCTCTTCTCAGGATGTCTTGGAGCTTCATCAATGGCAAAGAACTGGGGTTCTTGTGACATCTCACTCTTTGCAGCTGATACATTGACAAGTGGTCTTTTTTGGTCTTGAGTTAACCTGGACTCTAAACCTAAATTTAAATTATCTATTGAGAATTTGTTAGTGTCTACCACTGATTTAGTCTTTTGTCTATTTGTGGTTTTGTTAACCATTAGGAAAAAACCTAAACCAACAAAAAACATTCAAACCTCTAGGCTTGAATCCCATTCTTATATTTTGTGGAATAATCTGCAAAGTTTTAGAAGCTTTGGTTTTTCCTGAACCATGGAAACAGTTGGGAGGTTTTATTGATTTGAGTCAAAGATAGAAATTTATTCATACTAGCGTACTTATAAAAAGGTCTAAACCTGATGTTACATCTTCTCTCCGATGAAGAAATGCAACAGAAGTAGGAGCACTGTGGTCATATGGTAGAATGCTTAGTCTTGGCTTCTCCCTGCAATTTCAGTCTGCTGACCTGAGTGCTAAGCAACCAGCTAAATGGTGTCAATCACAATGCTGCCATCCTGCCGTTAGACAAAATGAATTTCTTCCATTTACTCTGTAATGTGCTGCATGGTTGGCATCAGTTATTTTCATTCCTTTCTCCATAATTTTCTGGCTTTCTGTGATGCTACAAAAGGCAGATTTGCATAGCTAGTGAACAAAAACAGATTTGTGGATCTGCCTGTGCTCCACATTATTAGCGAGAAAATTACTTTTGTACGTATTCTAGAATGTCTTGCACAGAAAATGGTGCATTGTTGGAATTATATATGAGTGAATAATAGCTGAGACATATGTTTACATTGACTGTTTCTCTCAGCCCTGCTTTCTGTTGTACTTCAGGTAGTAACATGATTCCTGCTGCTATTCTGTTCTGCTAGCTGAACAGTTCTCATAGTGTTAAGTCTTGGAATGATTGCACTTCTAGGGACTTCTAGCTAAGAATAAATATTGCTGTGTCTTTTGAATACAAAGTGTAAATGACATTATTCTATTCATGTTTTAACTTGAGTTTTTATGTAGAATTACCGTGTGAGAATAGGAACATAATTTCTCTTATTTAGGCATTATTTTAAAAGCATGTTTACATATAAACATTAAAGGATTGTTTTCCTTGTAGTAATCAACCATGAAAGAGATGATAGACATTAATTGTATTGATTTAATTTTTAAAAATAGCTTCAGTATGATTTTTGACATTTTCTTTCTCCATGTTATGCTAATCAAGGATGTTAGTGCACCTGATTTTGGTGACTGTGAGTTTCTCGCCAGCTAGGGTGTGAGTATTTTGTGTGGTATAAGCCTGTACTAATTCACAGAATGAATGCGTTGTAACATCTTTGAAGATTTTGTTGGGAGGTCCTTTGCACTTCTTTTGTTTTCCTTGTAGCATTAGTGGGTCACAGGTATTTTCTCTGGAAGATAGAATTTTATGTTTGTAATTTTATATTATGATTTCACATGTTTTTCTACAGATTTATATCTGTGTCCCATATCTTCATAAAATTAAGCATTTATGGCTTGAGATTATGACTTTTACCTGGACTATCATAAGATATAAATTCATGTAATAAGCAATCACTAATGAGTGTAAAACTGTTGACATTGACATGGAGTTTCATTTAAAAATATCCATATTCTCCATCTTCTACAGCTACAGCTTTGTGGGCAAAATGATTTCAGGTGTGATTTTGTGTAATGATGTATTGTGAGTACAAGATTCCTCATTTAGACATCCTGTGTAGATAAGCATATTACAAAGTTAAATATTTAAGTGTTAATACTGAATGTGCCTCCACATAATTGCAAGGACCTGTAACATATGGGTGCAAAAGTAAAGGTAAAGCTTAAAAAAATTGTGTTTCTTTTATCTCATAAAAAACCTGGAAAACAATATACTCTTTTCTTCTTTCTCTTGTTTTCCAAAATACATTCTGTGTAAATGAATTAAAATTCTAGAAACACCTCTCATCCCATGAAGATCTAGACTAATGCCTCAGTAAAATGGATGTAGATTTTTTTTTTCCTGTAATAGTAATAACATTTGCAGAGATGAAATTGTCAGGATAGCTATTAATACCCCAAATTAAGCCTTACTCATAATCTTCAACATGCTGAAGATAGCTCTTGATACATCCTTTGGGAAATCCATACAAAATACTTTGCATTGTTTATGTCTGCTGAGTTGTAGCAAAGCTGCACATTCTTACTCTCTCTCCTGTTAACTAGTTTTTGACTGTTGGAAATTTTTGTAGCCCTATTAAAAATGATATGCATATTTTAAGCTATGCAATAACATCCCGTATTTGGGTTTATTCACATGTCTTAATTAGACTCAATTCAGTCCATTTATTTGGAGGCTGCTGAAAAGGAGAAGTGGCAGCAAATTGACAAGTTTAATGTTTGAAAAAGAGAAATAGATGTACTGGGTTTATGGATAGATTCATTTGGGACAGGAAAACCTGAGTTTATTTATGTCCCCAGTCAGAGTACGGGTTTAAAGAGTAGCAAACTGAAGCCATTTGTGAGCATAATCAGCAGCACTCATTACTGGCTTCTAACTAATCTGGATTTTAACTGATAGACGCATGTGTGTAGAGGTTTAGATGTCAGTGAAGCTCACCAATAAAAAAGGACCTGTCTAAGATATTTTCAGCATCTAGTATTCTTCACTGAGGCACCTACTTCCCCTCTGCATATCTAGGTTGAAAATTCCCGTGGAAAGTTTACCATCAGCTGCCTTCTCCTTGATGCAAACAATTAAGCTGCTTTAATTTCCAATAGCTGTTATCGTCTGTCTGTGTCTCACTCTCTGAAGTATTAGAGATGGTCTGGATGGTTCTGATCACACAAGATATAGTTTAAATCTTTGCTTGAAGTTAGAGTCAAATGCTAATTGGTGTTTGAATACTTTTTGATTTAATTATTTGGTCTGCCATATCTCTTTCAAAACAGATACTGTGCTAAGCAGTGCTATTCTTTTCTGTTGTTTAACTGGGCATATTATATACTTGGATTTTTAAAGTAAAACCTTCCTTTGATAGAATTGTCTCCCTTTCTAAGTCTAAATTTTATACACTTCTGAAAAAGCATGAAAACCAGGCAAAAGTTTAGGAGTTTGTGTTTTTCTTTAATGTAGTATGGAAGAATAAATGTATAGTGATTCAAAGGGAACAATGTAAATACAATACAATTCAAATAGTGTTAACATTCAGCACTAGTTTGTATTTTCAGTACTGAATATCCTGAGTTCTAGGAATGTAGGTGTGCATTTAGTGGCCTGCCTATGCAGGAAAACTTGCAGCACTACGTCTTTAAACATTTCAAGGATCTTAAGATACGAGTCAGATAAAATTGTATGTTTCCAGACAATGTTAATGAAAATGTTAAATAATTCACACAAATCATTGCATAGAAAATACTTGGAATAGCTCTTGTGAAATTTATTTTCAGTTTTGCAATATACCCACTGCCATTTTTTGAAAATTTTAATTTAAAATGCATAATTCAGTAACGCTTATAGGAGTTATTACCCTGAATTAATACTTCAGCATTTTAGAATGATCAGTATAAAACTTTAATGTCTTTGTTTTTATTGAAGTGGTTTCAGAAAAAAACCCATAATTTCTTTCTATTTGAGAGATCTTTATGCCTACTATTCTTAAATAAATAAATTAGCATGATGCTTTTTTTCTGTGAAAAAGTAAGTCATTATTTACGCCATGGTCTGGCAATACCCTATTAACTTCAAAAGTATCACTAGTTCAAAAAGTCTTTGCACTTTCATGAGAGGATTTATTGTATGGGTCTAATGTGGTGGGGGATTACTACCAGAGTGCACTGCATTTATTTCTGTCAACATAATTTCTACTTGGCACCTCTTGGAACTTGACTCTCGTTTGCCCTAATGAATGTAAAGAGTCATTCTACTGGCAGTGGTTTGAAAATATCTTCAGTTTAATTGCCGAAATTAAGCTGCTTTGTGTCCACAGAGTAAGAGGTAAAATTAGCACAATTCTTGGTTATAAACAAAGCCTCAGGTGTAAGTATGTGGAGAAGTTGAACCAGCTCCTCCTGGTTGTATTTAAAACACTGACAACCCCTGTGCAGGGTATTATTTCAGTTTTGAATGTCTTATTTTAGGTTCCAGTGAGCTAAAGATTTAAAAATAGAATTGAAATCTACTCAGAATAGAAATAAACCTAATTTTTAAAAAAAGGCCAAGTAAAGAAGCAAAGATCAGCTGCTTCCTGGGCTGTATCAGCTTGAATATGGGTTCAGTTCCAGGGAAGTGATCTTTTACCTCTGTGACACTTGTGAGGCCATATCTGGAGTATGGTGTCAATTTCTGAGTTTCCCAACCTAAGGGATTGATATATGGGAATGAGTCCACTGAAGGGCCATCAAGATTGCTGGGGAAGTGGAGCAAATGGAATACAAGGAGATGACTAGGTAAGGGAAGATTTGGGAGAGATCTTCCCATTCCTTCAACTGACTAACTGGAAAATGCAGAGAAGAGGGTGCCAGAGCCCTCTTAGTGGTGTGCAACAGTAGGATGATATGCAAAGCACAAAAGCTGAAAAATGGGAAACTCTTATCAGATACAGTTTTTTCCCGTGAGTGTTATTTTACACAGGAATAGGTTGCCGGGAAGACTCTGGAATCTCTACTGTTTTCAGGGTTTGATGGGTCACAGCCTGAGCAACTTCATCTAATGAGACCTGCTTTGAGCAAGTGTTTGCACTAGATAACTCAAGCCTATATTATTCTGTGTTTCTGTGAAAACATGCTACTTGAAAACTGAATGAGCATCTATGCTTTGGCTTCACAGAATGATCTTAAAACCATTGTAATTTAATGTGTAGTTGGAATCTTCACTAACTCTTCTTTTCCCCCAGTTTGTCCAGTTGGAAGATAATAAGAAAGTACTTGTAGGTTACTGAGCAAGAATGGAAAGTTGGAGGGCTTTCTGTCCACATTAAACTCCAAGAGTGTTCTTCTTTCACTGACTGTGTTTGCATGAATTTCCCAAACTGGCCAAAGCAAGTGGGGATGTGGGCAGTGGAAAAGTAATTTAGAAAAAAATGTGGAGTATGAAATTTCCAGACTTTATTAACATAGCATGAAAAGCTGAATAGGTCCTGGAGACAAAGGGTAAATTGCAAACATGAGAACTTCTCTCATGTATGACCCAAACAATGTTGTATCAATGTCAAAAATATTTGGTCTCCTTGCAGATGGTGTCAGTCTGGAAGAATTGTAAGTAGTAAGAACAGGGGCATAAATTTAGGCAGCCACCAAAGGGTACCGTCCAACTTGCTGCATCTGCATTTCATATCTAAGATCCCAATTTGAGGATCAAGCTGATTAAAGCATACTCAGTAAGTAGTTTTGTATCACTAAAGATAGACTTCTAAAACTGGTGACCCAGGGACCTTTCAGCCTCTCTGGGATCTACAGGAAATCATAAGATTGGGACTCTGACTTGTGCTGCCCCACCTTCTGTGGCTTCAGGCTGCCAGGCAAAGATTACCATACCTGGGGGAAATTCTGTTCCTCTCTGTGTTTCTGGTGCTGCCAAGAGCAACCATGACCAAAGCTGTTCCACCAACACAGGCTGAACCTGCTCCTGGTCTGTTTTTCACTGGACCTTGCTGAGGTGACATTGTCCTTCTGTTCCACGCTATGCGATCTCAGGCCATCAGGAAAGATACCACCTCTGCTCCAGTCCATCTGAGGAACTGGTTCTCCTGTTCTATTTCACACAAACTCCAGTTGTTTGACATAGATTCTCCTTGGCAGTATTTACATCATTGCCTGTGACTGGCGTGATGCTGTTTAGTGAAATGTGTTTTCAGCCCTCACCTAGCTCTAGATCATTCTGGAGTTTTAATATCATGATGAATTATTCTTCTTTTCTCACTCTTATTCTCTCTCTTTTTTCCTTTTTGTTTTTGGCCTTAATTGAAGGAGAAATCCTCCAGTGAAAACAGGAAATTCACATGTCCTACATAGTGCAAGTTGCAGTACTGTGATCACCTTCATGCAGACTCTATCCTGGTCCTGCCCTCAAGACTCTAGTCAAGCTCCTTGACCTTTGCACTTCTCTCCAAGCATGCACAGGAATTGTTAGTTTATATTCTTTTGTTGGATGAACAACACTTATTTAAAGATTTATTTTCTGAGGGTTTTTAGAGCACTAAAGAAGATGCCTCAGCCTCATCTTATGGAAGCAAATACTCATATAGACAGATATAGCATTTATTAGTGACCTGGGACCCTTTGCCCATCAATGAGGAATCAGTGATCATGCCCAGAGGAAGTTCCTTCATTCAGTTTTCTGAGGTAGACATGAATAATTGTTTTCTCATTTAAGCTGTTAAGTGTACATAGATGAACATTAAATGCCATTTCACTGGCTGCTTCTGTGGAGGTGGAGTGTGCTGACGTTATCAAAAGTGATAAACATGTCACATAAAAGCATGAAAAAGCTTTTAAAAGATTGATGTTTCACTTAATTGATAGCTCAATATATTTGATAATCAACTTTTTGGACAATATTTTGGACAGTATTTTATGCTGGGTTTGGTCTTTTTTCCTTAATATTTTCCTGAGATCCAGGGCCAACTTTTTTTTGAGGTAAGATGACATTAAAAAATTATCTATGAGCCTTTTCACTCTTCCAGACTTTTCTGGGAGTTGGTTTCTTATTTGTTTTCATATCAGGACTGACGTAAGAGTTTCTGCTCTAACAAGAAGGATGATATTATAAACAAGAAAAGAAAAAAATAAGTGGGTGACAATAGACTATGTCTGAGCCTGCTTATGGTCTAAGTTAAACCTTAATATTGCTGACCTTTATCTCACTGTAACAAGGTAGAAAGCAGCAGGCACTCTATGACTCATTTCACCTCCCAGAGCTTGACTGTGTTTCTCACCATGCTGGCTTTGAGAAGGGAAGAGGAAACATTAGTATTTTGCAGCACAAACATTCTGCCCCTGATGCTGAGGAGATGTGCGGGGCAGGCAGGCTCTGTCTTGCAACAAAAGTCACTTCACACCGGTCATGTTAATTGCATTGCTTATGTGAGTAACTACTGTGGTTTAGGAATGGCATTCTCCAATTTAGTGCTCTCACTAAGATTCTCTAAATCACCATCACTCACTCCCTGTGGTGGGATGGTGAGGAGAATTGGAGGCACAAAAGGCAAAGATCATGGCTCGAGATAAGAACAATACACTAACAGCGAAAATATGAATAACAGAAGTGTACAAGAGAGGTGAGTGATTCACATTCAAAATGCTCAGAATTGGGTTTGCCCTGCTCCCTTCATCACGCTTACTTGACCAGAAGGAGCCCTTCTCCCCAGAGGAGACTCTCTTCCCCACGCCCTGGCAAGGACATGATGTAGTATAAAATAATCTGAGGGTCCTGACCATGGCCCCTCTTGCCTACTGCAAGAATTAAACGTGTCCTGGCTAAAGCCGGGACACTAATTTAACAGTAAGTTTTGATAAGAGCAGGAAAATGCTGCTGGCAGCAATGAGCTTGAAAGATCACAGGCAATTTTTCCATGAGTTTCTCCCTGTACCCAAGATTTGAGCAGCAGCAAAGAGATGCTTAGTCATATGTCAGAGGGTGCTGTATTTTAAAATCAGTCCCTGATTGCTCCTTTCTTTTTTCTTTTTGTTGCAGAAATCCATAATAATGAAGGAAATGATAGAATTTATCTTTCTTTAATCAGCATATTTATTCATGTACTCCTGAAATAGGCTTTAAGTTTTCTTCAAGCTTAGGTTTGAATTATTTCACCAGCACTGCGACAAAGCATCACCAGTAAGAGATGTGAAGCTAAAAACCCAAGGCAGTGAAAGCTTAAAGGAAGGAAAAGAAATGTGAGTAATTTTGTTGGCAATGTCTGGAAATTTCTACTTTCCTTTCCCTCTGCAAAATGTATTCAGAGAAATGCTCCTAAAACTGAGTGCTTCACATAATGTGTCCAACTGCTGTTGGAAGAGATTTGCATTTTTTAACTGACCAGAACAGCTGCAGTCACTAGATTATACGCATTTGCTAGCAATTCTTCAACTTAAATAATTAAAGATTCAAAGTTCATTTTGTCAGTTTCATCCTAATAATATTTTTTCTTTATTTGTTCCCTACATTTTTTCCCCTTAAGAATATAAGAGAACTTTTGTTTGTCTGTTGGCTTTTGTTTTTATTTATTTTTCCCTGGAAGGTGAAGATGACCAGTGAGATAGCAGTACAGATTCTACTTAATTTTGAGTACTGAGTCTAAGGTTCCTTCTTGCAGGCTTTAGACTAAAGCACCAACCATATTCTAATCACAGACCAGTTCTCGAATCAGGTTATTGAACCTGGCTCTGTGACATTGTCATGTTTAAGCTGATCTATCCAAAGCTGTGGCTGCATCCAGATCTGTATTCCTGCAATATTTCTAGATGAAGTTGATTATTCCAGTACCTTATATAAAAACTGCTTGAAGTTTAAATAAACTGAGATTCCATCATTTTGTTTTTGAGAAAAAGGATGAAATACTTTCTCAAAAGTTTCTAAGCATATAAGATTTTAACAAATTTGATGTTAGGTATCTGTCAGGGATGTTGAAGCTGTGCTTGCACTAAAGTTGTAGCATCTCGTTGTTGAATTAGTTTTTCTTTCTTAAAAATTTTCCTCAGGCGTTTTTACCAAAATACTTAATTAATGTATGTTTACTTGTATTCAACTGTTTCACTAAGCTGTGAGGAAAGTAGAAAATATTTGCTAATTTAGGAATTCCATGAAGTAACATAGCTTTTAAAAATCCATCTAGACCTTTAAAGATATGGAAGAATGCTTCTCTCCTCTTCCTACCATGAAGTTACTTTACTATGGAGGTACAAATGTCTGTATTACAAAGGGAAATTGGAACAGTATCAGAGATGGAATCTCTGTGTGAAAATATCTGTGACTTTCTCCCTTCTGTTATTCTCAAAACTCTTCATTTCATGATGAAAGAAATTACTGAGTGTGAAAATTGGAAGGGTTGCTGTAAGTGATCTCAGCTTCAGAAGCAAATAATATTATTTTATCCTATTACTTAATCACTAATGGTTTATTACTATTGTGGATAACTTTATGGATAAGTTTAGTTACTTGAATTGAGTTCTGCTAACACTATGAGGTATACAGAAAAGAGAAAAAATATGAGCAAAAGTGGATCCAAAATAATGCTCTATAATTATAATTGAAAGTGTATATGTTGCTTAGATGGTACTGGTATGGTATAATCCTTCCAATATTTATCCTCATTTACTTTCTTCTGCTTTTGTTTTACCTACTCATTCTTAAAGCAGAGCACCTTTAGGAAGACAATAAGTTCCATGATAGATATCAAAAGGTCTAATTATTTCAGGTAGTAATCTTGTATTACAGCAGGTATGGAATGCTAAATGAAAAAGAATTGGGCAAGTATGGAAAACCGTTCTTTTAGATATTAGTCATTAGGTCCAGAAACCTATTTTTCAAATTCCATTTTGTGCTTTGCAAGAGGGGACAATTGATGGTGAACAGTTTTTTGACTGCATACATTTTCTCTTCTTTCTGACTAACATCTAGAGAACTGTTATATGGCCTCCATTTTCCTGGGAGTCTTGGAATCTTTCCTAGACACTCTTTGAGAAGAATGAATTTTGTGTGTGGAGCAGTTTCAGACTTACTTCAAGTTCCTCTAGTGTGTTCTTTGAAAACTAGGTGTTTTCAAACTCCAAGGCAAGAAAGCAATATAGTATTGGTGAGAATTTAAAAATAAACTAATTCTTCATGTGGGTATATGTTGTGTTTCAGGGGCTTTTTGGATGGCATTAATAGCATGGCACTAAACCCCAAATACTTAACACACAGCAGAGCTCTTTATTTCTGTCACTTTGCAAAAGACATAAGTGATAAGGCCTTGGGAAATTAGTAGACCAGTACCTATCTTTTCCAGGGGTCATAAGTTGTAATCATGTATCTCCTCTTACTTTGAGAAAAGAGAAGAAACCATTTTTTCATCCTTTGGGACTGTTTTCTCCAGGCACTCAAAATTATGACTTTTTTGTGTATTCTGCTGACATAGCACATTAGCAGTATCTGGTGACATGACTAGATTTTTCTTTCCCTAAGTGAAGAAAGTATTGATATAGGAGTTTTATCTGATTTTCAGAAATTCATGCCTTTGAGAAGAATGGGCCACTGTGAGGAAAAGAAATAAATCTAAGGTTGAAATGTTCATAAATAGTATACATTGTCAGAAAAATGAGGGGAAAAAATTAAATCAAGGAGAAGTCATCAAAAAGTAAAGTCTCCCATGAAGGTCAAAACCTCTACTGCCAAAGAAGATATATAAAGTAGTCAGAGCTGGAGCTACGGCCCCAGTATTGCACAGCCTCATCTTCTCATTCTCAGAAACCCACTCCTGGATCTTTCAAGGGCTACTGTTCTGTACTCTACTTGCTGTCCTATAACTTACTATGCTGTTGTATGTATGGTCTGCAAGGTTAAGTTCATAATCCTTTACAAAGTCACTCAGTTTGCCTTTAAAATCAGGCAAAAATCTGTTAAGCTTCATTTCTAACCCTGTATTCCACACTGGTTTCAATAATCCTTTATATCAAAGGGTAATGTTTTATGTGTTACATTTACAGCCACAGTTTTTCTCAGTTCTTCAGCACATGAATGAAATAGGAGAAAAGATGATATGGTATGTTTAATTTTGTCTCTAAAATCATAATTGTAAATTTTTGAAGTCTTGAAGTCAATGAGAATTGGAAGTAGCTGTTGTATGGAATTAAAGAGACTTGTATAAAAGTACCCCTGAAATACAGTCACCTACAAATCAGGAGTATGATCTCACCTACAAATCAGGAGCACTGGTGAAAAGCAACTCCTGCTGTTGCCCAAACCTCCTACTTTGAAGAACTAGCTCAGTTTACCTCTGGGTACACAGTGTTGAGCAGTGTTTGAAAGCTGCACTCGGAAGTGGGTATCAGTAGCAAATGTGCATAACATGAGAAGATACCTTTCTGAAGAACAGGTGGCAGCTCTTTTATTCTGATCACCCTCTGATGCTGTTGAATGATTTTATTACACATTTTAATGGTTAAATATAAACTTTTATAAGTGTGTGACAATAATCATCCAGCAGTTTGTCTCTACTGAAAATGTATGTTAGAGAGGAACTTGGGAAGAATTGCTTTTCTGAGATCTGTCTCTGTACAATGCTGAACATCACACATGATGTTCATCCATGCCCAAAATCCATGCTGAGTGAAATTTTAGTGCTACTGAAATCAAAGGCAAGACTAATCTTGGTGGGAGAGTTTGAGCAGTCCTAACCATGTTACAAAGAGCCATGAGAATGTTGCCCTCTTCCAAACCATCTGATAGATAAGTGAACTGTGGTAGAAGGGGATCAAACAGGGAATTTCATCCAGAAGTAGCACAGAAATCAGTGTCTATAATTGCAGAAACCACAGAAAGCTTAAAAGGACAGGATGTAAGCTGTGTACTTTGGAAAAAAAAATTAGCTCAGAGCTATTAAGGCACATTTAGGACTCTGCATGACCTCCTTGTACCAGCTTCCACCTAACTGGCAACAGAAATCCAGACTGAAAACAGCAGCCTGAGGTTTTAATTTGTTTTGCAGTAACCTATATTTAAAAAAAACAAACACCCCAGAACTGTGTCACCACTCTGATGTTCTTATGACGATAGATGATTGGGAGCTTCTGCCTAAATACTGAGGACAATACAATACTTTAACTTCAGGTGCCTGGGTAGAGCTAGTTGTGCAGACTCCCTTATAATTCATGGAGAGAAGAGTCCAGCACTAGGGTATGACTCATGGTCAGGTGTGTATCCTAGGATGAGATAAACTCCACTTTGATGTGCCTGTGGTCTGCTTATTGACTATAAAGGTGCCCTAGGCAGCTATCTCAGATGTAATTTTGTGTTCAGTAGACTTCTAATGGTGAATGAGAATGAGTTGTATCCTTAAGCCTGACTTAAATCCATTTCTAAGTGCTTGCTGTGACCTTGTATTTCTGTTTTATCCTCATTTTTTGTTGATTAGACTGGTATATTACATCAGAGCAGGAGAGCTTTACCCAGCAACTTTGGAAACAGTTTGAAATGCAACATAAATCTTGTTTCTGTAGTGTTGTACTTTCCTCCTGCCAGTGCAGTTTATATGAAACAGAAACAAACATCACTTTAAATATTTCAGTTTCCCCTTAACACTCTTTTAACACTCTAAATACTTCTAAGATTAGCATAGTAAGGCTGCTTATACTGAGGTTTGCTATCCCAGGAAGTGCACTGGATATGAATCACTATTGAACAGGCATATCTGAAGATCCTTCTGAATTCATTCATTTCCACAACCCAGTTTGCTGACGTCTTTGAATTTAGTAACAATAGACTTTCTCTTGCATTATTTAGATGATTAATGAAAATCTCCAACAATACTGAGCAGACTAATGTGGAGACTTGTTAACCATGTAGCAGTACTGTGACTGTTTCACACTCTGCAGGTTTTGATCTTGGTTGCCTCATATCCTTGTGAAAATTCCACAGGAAATCCTGCCAAAATCTCTATAATTTATAAATTCCATTGCCTTTCCACTATTCACGGGGCATAAAATTCTGCTAAAGATGCACATTACTTTGATTTCATGTGACTTATTCATAGAAGGAGCCTGTCTTAGCTATGATTTATTTTTTGTGCTATCTTTGCACGTGTGATATTTTTGAATCTAACACTTCTCTAGGAATTTATCTTAATTAAAAGCTCCCCAAATCTTTCCTTACACCATTTGTAAAAATGTGTGCTATGGGCTTTTTCCTAGATATGTTTTTCCATGAGCTCCTAGGGATAGTAATTTAATTGTTGTACTTCATCCAGATTTTTAAGTATTCTTACATGAAATTTGTCCAAACTGAACAGCCGGAGAATATTTAATTTAGCTGAGCTATTTCATCTCTCTTTAATGCTGAATTTCTATGCTACTAATAAAGCCTCTTCTAACTGAGCAGTTATCATGGATGATATCTTTTTGCCTTTATGTTTTATTAAAATTTTCTACTTTCTGGTACCATATGTCAATTATTTCCTGTCTTGAGTAATGGACTCATGGTATTACTCTTTTTTTTTTTTTGTTATTAATAATGAAGAAGGGAATAAACGGTTTACTGTGTCTGGAAAAGGTACAAAGAGGTACAAATGTACTAAATTTCAGTGAGGAAAGTTCACATTAAATGTTAGTAATTTTTTTAATGATAAGGGCAGTGAAGACATGGAAAAGATTGTCTAGTGAGGCTCTGGAGCTATCTCTCACTGTGTATCTTCGAACACAGGCTGGTCAAATTCTCTTCTGTTTTTTTCTTATTGGTTTGTTTGGGGGTTTTTTGTTCTTTTTTTGTAGGTTTGGTTTTTTGTTGTTATTTTTGTTTTGTTGTTTTGGGGGTTTTTTTGTAATGGCAGAGGAATGGTCTATTTACTGAAATCCTTTTTCTGTGGCTCTATGAAAGCTAATCTAATTTTTCTGGTGAAAAATCAGGCTGTAGATATTGTGAATACAAACTGGGAACTGTAGGCTGTATTTGCTGCTTTGTATTCCTCAGGCGACACTGTGCAAAAATCAGCCAGTTTGTCCATCTGCCTCTCGTATGACACTCTGGCTGCTGAAGGCAATGTCAGCTTATATAACATAGAGACTTCTGCTGGGGTGACCCATATATCCCAGAACAGATAGTCTGAATCCACAGAGGAGTTGAGATCTGAGAAAGGACAGGAGAGAGAAGCTCATAAGAAAAGTGCAGGGACTTGTAAAATGTTTATACCTGTGACCTTGACAGATTTGCTTTGGTTCCCACAAACCTCTAACATGACAACTTCTTTTCAGATCTCTTGAGCAGAAGGCAGTGAAAAGGTCACATTAGCCCCTTTTCAGCCTCCCTTGTGCTATAGGCTAATAATAAAATTGTTTTCCAGACATTTTAATGCAAATCTGGATGTTATCTGCAACACTTTTAACCTTGGAAAAGATTTTCACAGTTATTGCTGCATGAAGTATTTGATTATATGTGGAGATACAAACCAACTCACCAGTCCTGCCATGTTAGTGTTGATGTGGCTGTAGAGAAGAGCAGGCCTTTTTTTTTTTTTTTTTTTCTTTTTTTAACCCATACTTTCGTCATGGTATATGAGACTGAAACAGAGCTCTTCCTTGTGGAAACCCACAGGGAAAGGAGGATGAAGGAGTCTTCTACTTCATTTCAGTCTTTCAGAGCTTAGGGTTAATTACAGCCTTTCCAATAGTTAGGACACAGGGAAAAGAGCAGTCGGGGCTGTGGCTTTGCTATGCTGAGCTGGCCAGTAGATGCATGCTGAAAACATCTTAACAGTATTCTGCCCCATTCCACCTTTGCCATGGAACTCGGTGTCTTAATTTCAGGTTCAGCAGAGAACTGTGGCTCAACATGCCTGCATTAACTTTTTTAAAGTTCAGATTATCCTATTAGTCAGATTTGATCAATCCTGAATGGCTTGGGATTAACTCTGAAATATCTTCTATGCTTTTAGTGACTGACATGTTGCAGCAGGAACTAGCCTGATGCATCTTCAATTATAATTTAAAAATCTGGTATGTTTCAGTGTGTTTCAAATAGCACAACTCCATAAGAAAAATTAAAACAAAGAAGGAAAAAAACTAACATATGGGGGAGGCCTGTAAAACACTGAATTACCAGAAAAAGACAACTATTTTTGTGTTATTTTGTGTGACCCTCTCATCCTCTCTTGGAATACTTTTTCACAGACTTTAATCTTTTAGAAATTCAACTGAATTCCTCTCATAATTAACTGTCAATCAATCATTTATTATATCACAGAATTTATTTTTTAATGTTAAACCTCTTTTGAAAAAAACTGAATATTTGGCTGCATGAGAGCATTAGGATTTATAACATTTAAATGTTATCATAATGCATATTTAAAAGATTTAAGTGGACTTTTGATTAGGTGCACATAAAACATATAAGTAAAGGTTTGATTGGGTAGAAGATTGGCTAAGTAAACATGTATCAGCTTAAAGCCTGCTCTTACAGTACAAATTTCACTTATTTCAAAGGTATCCACCATTATCATAACAATTGCTCACCATTCCGTGCTCTTAAGTATGATGTGATTATTTACTGCTTGAGTATTCAGATACCACAGAGGCTCCTTCTGCCTTTGAATAGACACTCATATCTTTATAACTTTCTGGGTCAGAGGGAAGAAGGACAGAGGGAAGAGTGAATAGAAATATTTATTTTATGCAAGTCATCTGTAAACTCTGTCATGTAAATAAAATCTAGGACTCTCGAGTTTTTTGAATGGTTATTTATCAGTGGCTTAATGGTGGCAGGCTATGCCAGCCCTTTTAAAATCTTTTCAATGTGCATAGTGGCTGTTTTCTCTAACAAAGTAATTTATTTGTTAATTTTTCATTTATTTTTGATCTATGACTGTCATTGTAATGCTGCTTTGTATTTCTGTTTTTATTCCTGTAAATACATTATGCATTTTTACATAGCAAATGTGTGTATATCAATTAAGATACTATCTTAGCACTGTATAATTTGTAGTCTAAACATGTTTCTGGTTCATTTTGAGAACCTGCTCAGATTCACTGATTTTCCTCAGTTCTTCAAGAGCTCAAGGCAGACTGTATATCTGTGCTACATGCACTGGTGGAACAGTAGTTGTACAAGAAGATAAATAGCAGAACCTATAAATTACGGAGAGAGTGTCTCCAAGTATAGTGATCACTCTCTTACAGCCAAGCAGAAAAGGATTGAGCCACAGTCCAGAAACATTATTTTTGTGTGCACTGCTGAGAGTTTCAGGTCACATTTGTCTCTTCCCTGCACACCTTGCACCCTGTACACCCTGAGGGCACTGATGGTCCTTCACGGCCCTAACCAGTGTTGCTCTGTGTCCGAGCTGTGTTGTGTGTGTGCAGAATTCTGTCTTCTGCTATTCCCAGTTTGTCACTTGGATTTCCCAGCCTGACACCAGACCTGATTTTCTGCTTTGCCCTTGTCTGATGCCTGCTGGTCTGCTGGTGAATCGTGCAGCTCTCACCCACCTTGCTCTACTTGCCCACTGTGGATCTGTGCCAGAGGGAGGGTGGACCCTGCCTGTGCTGTTATCCTCCTGGATCCTGGATGATTGTCCCCATGAATCAGCTGCACAGCCCTCCTACCACTCCTGTGTGACTCCCAGAGTACAGGGGGCAACTTGCAGCCTGCCAGCCTCTTTAGTACCCTCTGCACCCAAACTAATCCCCGCTTCTTCAGCTCATTTTGGGTGCCATCATGGGGATTTTTAATTTGCCTACAGCAAACATTGATGCTTTCCCAGTGCTCAACCCAATGGATATTAGCAGCTCAGCAGAAATGACTTCACAGCCCTTAGTGACAGTCCTAGGCCAGGCCACCCTCTGCAATGCAGCTGCTCAGTGGCCCCATGTTCCAGGAGTCTGATGTCCTGTTCAGTCCTTTAGAGCAGCTTTCTGGGGACTGTGTCTAAGGCTGCCTTCCTGGAGCTCTAGCAAGGGAGTCGCTTGGCTGCTGACAGCACTCATGAAGCTGGATGTGGAACCTGCATCTCTGTAACTGCTGGAAATTGTTGCTTTGCACCACAAGCCCCTATTTTTCACTTTGATGCAGGCTTCCTCGCTCAGCTCCATAATATCATTATATATATGAAGGTAATTTCTGGTTTCCTGAAAGTGGTCTGTTATTTTCTCAATGGTGGGACATTTACTTTAAAGGTTAAGCTGCAAAGCAGAAAGATAATTGTCTTTACATCTCTTCACTCATGGTTGATTTTATTCATAAACCTTTGTGACTTCTGTTCTTAATGTGCTCATTTCTAGCATGAAATAAAACTGTTTACTTTAGAAATTGCGCTGTATGGATAAAGCTGTCCAGCCATTAAGTTTGCTCAGATACAGCTGGCTTTAAACACAGCAAACAAAGATGATGGAACTGGTTTTACTTGATCAGATAAGAATATCTTCATTTTTAAGACATCCATTAAGCTACAAGAGCATTTTAAAAATGTCTTTCCATCCTTAAAAAAAAAAAATCTTTACAGTTCATATCTTAACTTATTTATGGATTCATTTCACCAGTGCTGTCTCGGTTTCTTTGAACATTCTAAAAAGAGATTTGCCTAAATGAAGAAAAGTAAGTTTCTTCTAATACCATACAGAATTTGAAAATAAGTGACCAAATTTGAATTTATTAACTTTGAGAGCCCATACTTTGAGAGCAATAGCTTTGCAAGCTATTTTGATGTACTAGGCAGGCTTCCTTGGCATTTCCAAGAAATTAATAGCTTAAGACTGTAAGCTAGGATCAGCTTCTATTGTGTTGTCATGAGACATTTTAAATTTATTTTAGCCCAACATGAAAATATGAACATCTATTATCCAGCTGAGTCTGTGAGGGCCACTGAATGTGACATTGCATTGTTCATGAAGCTGATCAGTAATTATGGTTCACAACGAAGTGTTTCAAATTATAAATACTGGTTCATCATTTTTGTACTGCAGTTCTGTCTAGTGATAAAGTTTATTAATACTTAGAAAAGCTAGATTTAGCCTGTGATTTTATTCCTATAAAAATCAAAGTTAACATTCCTCCACAAGTTCATCCTGCCCCAGTAAATGGGTATGTGGGAGGATTCTTCATCACATGCTTGTGCAAAACTGTGTAGTGTGACATATTCTTAGATAATAAGTGCATACTACAAAGGAATAACATTACATAAAAATGTGTTATATTTTGTTAATATTAGTATGCTTTTAACTTAGTCTGTGTTTCAGTTGCTGCAGTCCAGTAACTGATTTTAAGATTATCAAGTTGTGCATTCTGTTGACTAATGTTGACTTTTGGTAGGGTTGGGTTTGCTTGTTTGTTTCTTTGTATTCTAGCAAATAACTCCTTATTTCTCCTGTAGGACTTTTCTTTATAATTTTATATTTTATATTTTTCTCTATGGGTGCTGAAGGAATTTACTACCTCTAGTCCAGGACAGAGACTGAACTTCTACAATGAGGAGGAAGGAACTTACTGTATACATGTTCATGTTCTGCATATGGAATGGCAGAAATCACCAAAACGCATGTACTAGAAATTTATGAAAAACATTGTTTATGGGTGACAAGACTGGAATCTGATTTGTTATGCTAAACAATACATTCTACTCTTCTGTTTTAATGATTGTCCCTAATGATGTTCCTTTAAGTCTTGGTAGCCCCTGCCTCAAATCACCCTCCTTTGTTGCATGGCAACTGTTGGATACATGTTTGTAGTATCAGGATTAAGACTTAATTTTTTTTAATTTAAAATATTCTGTTTTGAAAAGCCAAAAAAAAGCCTTTTCATTTGCTGTCTGTCCTATTTTTCTTTTTCACTAGGATTTAAGGACAATGGATATAATTGAAAAGGTAAAAATGTTGTCTGTAAAAAGGCTGATGACTTTGTCCATTAATAGCCAAGGGTGGAACAGGAACTTCCCATCTGAATTGCAAAATAGATTGCCACTCTGTGCCATCATGACTCTGCATTGGACTCTCGATGTAGAATGTGGATTGTCTGGTAGAATGTGCTTTTACCTTCACCCATGTGAACAGGTACAGGTAAAGTTCTGGAAATCTCCAGAAGTGGCAACAATTTATGGACTAAATTATTTTATGCTAGTATGGGATTATGCTGAAGCTCACTAAGTGGGTATCATGCCCTCTTGCCAGCTCACCTTGGATAGATTGTTCCTTGGCATCTCTTAACTCTTGCAGCCTTACACAATAAATTCTGTGTCAGTTCCTGTCTGTTTCCTTTCCTTCCAGAATCTTTTCAAACTGTTCTATAAAAGGTTGTGGACTTTGCTAATGGTCTGGCAATTTTTTCTGTAAGGCATTGTCTTCTCAGTCAGCAGTTTTTAAATGCCAGCTTGTGGTTGCAGTGGACTCTCTGGCTTCTCATCCTTCAATTATCTCCTTCCCCTCACCTTTCCTGCAACCTCTTTCTACAGCTGGTTGATGACAGGTCATTCATGTCTACCAATCTGGATTACTCTTCCGGTTTTCCAGACAATGTATTTATCCCATAATGCATCCGGCAAATTGTTTCTATTAACCAATAATACCTATGTGACTGGCTCATTCTGAAACTTCTGACAGCATTTTTTGGTTGAAAGTTCTCTATCTAGGACAGAAGAACTGTTTTTATTTTATACAGAAAAAAGTAAATATTGGTATAATACATAGTATATAAAGACATAAAAATATATAAATAGATGAAAGTCCTATCTATCACTCAGCTCTATCATCTCCATTCAAAATAACTTGTACAGCTCCTCCAAAAAGTCAGCATTTCTCTCTGAACTATGAGTGTCCTGTACAGACATGGGATCAACTATACACCTCTGTTATCATCTTGCTTACCTTAGAATCATGGAACCACTTTATGCTTTTTTTGTGGAAAAACTATGTAGAAGTTTGAAACAGCTACTCCCAGAACTGTTTTTGCTCAGTGTTACTGTCTGTGCTCATAGTTAATCTTCCTTCAGAACCAAATTTGAGCATGTTTCATGATTTTATTTATAAGATCAAAGGGAGAGCTGATTCAGGTACAGCTGCCACTTTTAACCATGTAACCTCTAGATCTGTTAATGCTGGACAACACTTCGTGCACTTCTCAACCATTCTATCAGTGAATTCAAGAACAGGATGCCAAGGACTTCAGTTTTGTCTTCATCCCTGAAATGACTTAAACAATTTATGTATCTTTTCTAAACGAAGAAGTGGGAATACTTTTTCAGAATAGGGAATACTTTTGGTGCTGCTAAATTACTTGTTGAAAGGGATCACAACTTTATTTCTTGTCTGATATTGCTGTGCACTTGTTGCCGCACAAGTCTTCTTCCCTCCATTTGCATCTCTACCCGTATACAACAAGGAAAGGCAGCCTTTTCTGGATGTGAGTGAGTGAATCAAGGGGCAATTAATCTGCAATAGATTACCTAGCAAAGGTAGGGCTTTAGGTGCCAGCAAGTGGGTGTTAATTCTAGGCTGGTGTTGAAACTCTGCCACAGTCAGTGATGGAGTGAGCTAGTCAGCAGTGATTCACTTGGCCAGAATGTCTGCTGTGATGAGTGAGTTGCTGTCTGGAACCCTCTGGCTGAGCTGCTTAGCCCCTTCTTGACTACAGAGGAAACCCAGACACCTGCATCAGGAGATGAATTCCACGCTTGGAGTACAGCTGGGAATGCGCAGTCTTTCTGTCCTTGCTTCCAGATCAGTCTGTATTTTCTCTGAGGCCTGCTTAACACAAAATTCAATATAAAAATCTTCAGGCCAGGCAGAGAGTTGCATTCCCAGAGTTGTGGTTGTTTTAGCGTACTCGGAGATGGTAATCACGGTATTGCTTAGCAAACTGGAGTGGTGTGGAACTCCCACTTTGTGAATCTTGTTCAAGCTGTGGCATGAATGATGTACCAACACGAGAGCTGGTACGGGAAAGGCTGCTGTACAGACCTGGGACACTTCTGGACATGCAGTTACTCTTCCTGGATTTGAGATCAGAGACTGAAGTGCACAGAGTGATTAGGTGTCAGCTGAGTGGAAACCAGAGAAGGCACTGTTCTGGAGTCTAGTTGCTTTCAGTTTTGCTCTAGTCTCATTTTATGTACCTACATTTTTTTTTAATTTACCTCCAGAGATATGAATCTGCAATAAGTAGATTTGTTATTAAGCATTTCAGTACCAACACCTTTCTGAAATGTGTTCTCCAATTTTTTTCCACTGTGAATAGCTTTATATTTTTTTTTAAGTTATGTTACACAGATACTTCAGAAATTATTTCTTCTGTGTTAATTTAAGAGACAATAGTGGAAAACAAGGGATTTTTAAATTGTCTTCTTTCATCTCAATTCTATAAAGTATAGTGCACTTTTTCTTTCAATTCTCCTGCTCTCACTGCTGCCCTCCATGGGCTTTTTCCTTCCTTGTGATCCTGTCACATGACACATTCTCTACTTATTTATTTATTATTTGGCTAATATTTGCCTTTGAAGCTTTTAATTAAGGTTCCAGTTTTGTGCTACTCTTACAAACAATTTTTTTCTGTTCTGCCTGGATGGAACTACAGCTTATTTACTGTCATTTTCTTACTAATTTTTTTTTCCAGAAGGTTGTTTCTCCAAAAAAACCAAAGACATGTGTTTACATATATTGCTATTCACATTATTCAGCCTAGTGGGTATTATTATTGTCAGCTATTGATTTAATCCTCTTTGTAAATAGTTCTTTCGGATATATTTGGCATGAGGTGGTACTGTCTAACTGTGATGCAGATTTAGATCCTGAAAACTGCTTGCTCTGTTCAGATGACTTAGATCATCATAATTTTTAAGTGATTAATTGAATTAAATAATTTACAATTGTATGCCATCAGCATTTTTTTTTTCTGCCTTGCTGTTTGGCCTCTTTTTTGCTGTGTATCATAGCTGTAATCACCAAAACACCTACTGAGATGATAGATGGGCACAAGAACTGAGTCACCCTAGGGGAAATGATTGTTGGATATTTTTTCTTCTGGATTTCTTTTTGTGTTGGGTTTGTACAGAACTGTACATTTTGTTTTCTCTTTGTCCTGGTGGATATAACTGGTTATGCAATGTGGACAGTATCTTGCCCAAGGCTGATTTTAGGTTTGGTTTGGGATTGGGATTATTGTGTGTTCTCTGGGCAGAAGGGCTTCTTCTTGACAATAGCTGACATCCTGGTAGTAAATTCCAACTCTCTTCTACAGACAACCTTTATGTGAAAAAGAGGCCCATGGTAGTTTTGAGCATATGACACACATTTAGTTTAGCTTTACAAAAATACACTTGGATATGTAAACTAAGGCAGTTTGGAGCCAAGTCTAAATCTGCTTTCTGGATGTTATGCAAGGTTTATGCAGTGATTATTGAGCACTTCCACAGAAGGGTAGTAATTACCACTGCAACCCTTACATTAGATGACACACACACAAGTAGTGAAATACTGGAAGAGAAAAATAAACCTAGTCTGAACAATACCCACAGATTAAAAATACTATGAGCAATACATAATGATGGGATCAGTGAAAATGAGGTGCTAAAGCTTTAACCTAAAGGATGAGTAGAGGACAGCTGTGGAAAGGAGTCAGATACCTGCAAGTTTAGGATGCAAAAGCAAAACGCCTGATGGGCAGATCACTCTTGCTGGGTGCTCCTCTGTGCAGTCTGTGTGCATTCCCTTTCCTCTGGTAGGAGAAGTATGGTTCTGATCAGATTTATGGGCGAAAAATGTCAGAATGGATAGGAATGAGAGCTAAGATGGGAAAAAGGGAACACCTGCACCCCTGCGTTTCCCTAAAATTCTTAATCTTAATTGAAGAAGACTGACAAGGAAGGGAATAGGGCACACAAATATATCACAAACTGAACTAGGTTAGCTAGACCTGGAACCCATCTTCTCGAGAAATGTGAAGGTATGAATTGTTCTGTGCTAGCAGACTTCCAAGGAAGGGCTGAGGAAAAATCTGAGCTGGAAACAGGAGGATTCTTTGATCCAGGTGAATAAGCTGGGTGCAAAACCAGCTTCTTCCCTTCATGAGCACCTAAGATGAGTTTTTATTACTGTGTCTTAACTACTAGCTGTGCTTTTATTCAGGGCATGGAACAATGTGTTTTACTCCTCTTAGTGGTTGCTATTTGACTATTTCCAGATATATTGGCATATTTCCAGATATCTCCTTGAACTTCACTGCTCTTCCTTTTCAGACTTGTAAATATGCTGTAGGGAAGCTATTATTTTCTGGTGACATTAGGGACAGGAAGGCAGGGGAAAATGTGGATATTCCCAGTTATCACTCGGTCCCCTTTTTAGTGTCTTTTTGTCTTTTCTGGTTAAAGCTATAATTTAATGATGAACAGGTTTTTATCTGGGAGCAGATGCAGACCTTTCAGTAGCACTGGGCACAAAATTGTGCAATTGTGTGTGCAGGAGAAGACAAAAGGGAAACAAAGAGGGTAGGACTGGAAAGATACTCTACAGCTGAGAGATACTGGTAGAACTGAATCAACTCTAAAGATTTCACCCCTTCCAGTACTGCCTTTTCTAACTGAGTGTTCATGCCATGAGAGATACAGAGAAAGAAGGGGATTACAAGGCATGCTGAATTCTACTTTGATTCCAACACACAATGTGTTTTATTTCAAATTTATGGTCTACTCCTGTCATCACTACTTTTTTCACTTTTCTTTATATCTTCATCAATGCAAAGTAGTTTACCTTAAAGCTGTAGCTTTATATCTACTGTTTCTTGGGAGAATAGGAAAAAATCTTTACTTAGGTTTTGCCTGGTAAATTAAATGAATTCTTCATAGGTTATAAAACCTGCATTGTATATTTCATCAGTGATTTTGTGTGCTATTAACATTATTAACTATAAGATTTTGTGCATTATAAGTGAACTGTTATTTTACTGAATGCACTAGCAGCAGTCATGTAGGATACTACTTAGAGAACTTGATAATTCAGCATCGTAGAGGAATTAATAAAAACTAAGGAGATTAGCTAGGACTGAGCAGGACTGACAGCAGAATGATATTCATTATTTTAACATGAAACAAATTCTAGTCACATGAGGTTTTAAATTTACTTTCCTTCCTCTTACAGAAAACTGGTTAAAACCACTTTTTATCTACATCCAACAAGTTATATTGAGGAAGAATGAACTGCCATGGAGCTTGCTAACACCTTTTGCATTTTAATTTGAATTTTCCAACTAATTTAATTTTTAGCTCAATGGATATTTGCAAGTGAAAATAAGTTGTGATTTCTGACAAAGTTAACACATTTCATTATCGCTGCTTTTAAATATAATTCCATGCATAAGCATAGATATGAAAAATACAAATAAATTTATTTTATAAATTTCCTCTCAGATTTTTTTTTTAAACAGAATTCTCTGTTTAGTGACTGAATTTGAAAATGAGCAGGACTTATGTTGTTAACTACTGATTTTTCTTTACAGTTTTTCTGGGGACATTTCCAGGAAATTGGTGAAAAATTAATCAGAAAGTGTTAGATTAGACTTGAAATATTCTTCCTTCAGTCATAACATGCACTTAAAAAATATTAAAAATGGAGAGACTCTAAATGTGACAGTAGGAAACAGGATATAGAAATTTAAGCAGTAAGTAATTTTCTGGTTTCCTTCTCAGAAAAGTCTAATTCTGAACTACTTACAATGACTAATTTTTATATTTATATATATATATTTAATAGTCTTATAAGAACCTCTGAAAGCCTTGGGAGATCTGACTTGTGCTTAGCCTTTTGCAGAAGATACAAAGGAGTCCAGTGAGCCAGCTGAAATAAAGGGATGAACAGAAGATATGGTCAGTTAGGGAACTGGACAATGCAAGTGTTGCCAGCTCATCTCAAAGTGTTCCCATCTGGCTGAGGGGTCCTGCTCTCACTTGCTGAGTGGATAAAGATGCTGTTGCATCTAATTGGCCATCCCAGAACTTGTCATCACCTCTTCAGACTTGGTGAGACCTGTGTGGATAGAATTTTTAGGTTCAGTTCATGGTCTGATGTCTTAGGACAAACCACACCTTCATTAGTGCTTTAAGCTGATATTCTGCACTGTGAGCTGGAATAATTGAGTCATGCATTTCCCTCTGTTACAGTGTGCTAACCTCTATTAAAGAATTACATGGGGAATTAGAAATGGTGATAGATTAAAACTGCTAGGTTTGTCAAAGTTCATCTGTCAGAACCTCAATGCATGAGTCTAAATCGCTCTACTCTTAAACTCCACTCCCCAACAACGAAAAAACCACCAACAAACAAAACCCACAAAGTATCACCCACCTCCCTCCATGCGTCTGTTCAATTAATTAAATTTTTTTTAAATGGAGCTTGACATTACATATTTATATGATATAGTATCAGGAAAAAGCAGAGTGCAGCCTCAAGAAGAGAAAGTTCCAGAATCACCTTGTAGCACCTTCTAGTACTTAAAGAGAATCTACATGAAATCTGGAAGAGAGGCTTTTTTACAAGGGTATGTAATGATAGAACAAGAGGGAATGGCTTCAAACTGAATTAGATTAGATATTGGGAAGAAATTCTTTACTGTGAGGGTGGTGAGGTACTGGCACAAGTTGCCCCAAGAAGCTGTGGCTGCCCTGTTCCTTAAAGTGTTCAAGGTCAGCTTGGATGGGGCTCTGGTTAGCCTGGTAATAGAGTTTCCTTCTGCCCATGGAAGGGGTTTGGAACTGGATGATCTTTATGGTCCCTTCCAACCCTGGCCATTTTATGATCTTTTGATTCTGTAATTTTATGATTAGACCTGATGACCTGAAAATGCACCTAAGGGTGGTTTGAAGTCAATGCCAGTTGTGTAATCAGTTTTTCTGTTTCATTTATACATTCTGGTTACTTGCATGAATGTTTATCTTTGGGTCTTAAGAGTGGTTTTTCCCCCTCCAGTGTCAGGTTGTTAGAATTAGCAGCATATGCAGTTTTCACTTCTGTTTTATAAGAATTGTTTTCCAGATGCTTTTTAAGGTTCCTGAGTTACCCCAAACTTTACCACTTGCACAGGTGTACCCCAGATTTACTTTCATGTATGTGTCACAAAACTTTCTTCAGCAGGTCCTTTTCACTTCTACTGACAAATGTAGTCAAAAAAATTTGATGGTTCCCAGATGGCTTTTTTTTAATAGCACAGCAAGAACATAAACCCCCTAACTATGGTAGCTCTAGAAAAGAATGCATCAAGAAACTTGCATTTGCAGCCCTGCACCAGAGAGGCAGGGAGAGAGAAATTTGAAGTGTGCTATGTTGATGATCAGAACTTGCTATTGCCTTTAGCCTGGGTGCAGCTGGACTAGCTACTTATTTTATATTTCTCCGAGAGTAGCCCTTCCCCGTGCTATTTAGCACAAAGCAGCATCTTGGACCTCTCTTGAGAAATGTAAGCCAAATCCTAGGCTGAACTGAAAAAGCACCCATGAGTTTCTGAGATGGCCAAGTAGATGCCCCACTCTCTCTGGCCCCAGTGGAGCCTGAGCATCCATCTGCTTTCATGTTCTGCTGAAACAGAAAAACTGAAGCTGACAAATGCTACCAAGAGAAAATCCTTGGGAAAATGGATGCTCAATTGAATGGGAATCTGTGCAACAGGCAGGGAAAGAAGGTGTAAACCAAGATAGGAGCAAAGCAGGTCATGTTTCAAACACTTCTTTTGGGAAGTTGATGATTTTGGTAATTTCTGTAAGCATTTAGAGCAACAAAGTGCTTTGCAGTTTATTTCAAGATATGAACTCAACTAAATGACCAACCTTTTCATGGGGACTCACTTTAGCCACATCTAACTGATATTTTCCAGAGATCACTTTTATATTCTCTCTGCAGAAAGATTTTACATTGACTTATTTTTAACAATGCTCCCTTGTAATGACCAAGATGTCTGTTCCTCCTGTTTCATAAATCAAACACCATTATTTTCTTTCTCACTTGTGCCTGTGAGTCTAATATTTAAAATGGTCTAATTCTCACAGTGAGACAAATAGCCTCCAGGAAATGGATAAAAATGACTAAACCTCGTAATCTTGCAAAGTAGTTCTATTTTTCTTCAAAAACTTCTGCCAACAAAAGCTAAACTTAAAATGTCTATCCTGACTTTCCCGTTTCTTAAAGTTGGGAACCATAAATGGAACTTTGTGTGAATAGTGATTAATTCATAAGATGTAGTATATGGTTTGAAGCACAGGTGGCATGGGTTAAGAAAGGCTGGAAACCATTCTTTACTGCAGGATACTCCAAAAAGGTCTGCATGAATAAATTTATTGTAGATATCAAAGTACCTGGCTGGAAAAAAGTCTTTACAGCCGTGTTTAGATAGAGTTAAAATAATACAGCCCCTCTGAGTTGTACTTTAATGTAATTTGACCAGTTAGTAAAACTGAAAGTACATTGTTAGAAATATATCACTTCTACTGTGCAACGTTTTCAAAAATACTCAATACTGTTTATGCTGATAAGATATTGCATTAACTTTTCTTCATAAAACTAAAAAAAAAAAACAATTCCCCTCATTCTCTCAGTCTCTTTCATAGAATAAGATAGGTCTGTAACTTTTAGTTGGATGTGGATACCTCTTTTTACTTCCTGGTAAACTTGGTGGATGAGCATGAAAATATTTATTCCCCCCTCAAAAAATTTCCTTTCCTACCTCATATTGAAAAATGCAGAATTGTTTTAAACAAGTTCCTTACAGAGTACCTTTCTTTTATGGTCCTTTTGTAGCTCCATGAGGTGTGCATTAAAATCAAGCAGACTTTGAAAGATGCTCTTTCCTTCTCAGCTGCTCTTTTCTGAGAGAGTATAGCTATTGTGCTCTTGTCAGGCTTTGGGAAAATGGTTGAATCACTAGTTGAGACTTATGAAAAGTAAGTCTAAAATTGTGTGGAAAATAAGTATGCATGCAGTGTTTATGTGTGGTGGTTTTCTTTTGGGACATTTTGTTTTTGGTTTGGTTTGTTTTTTCTGTTTGACTCCATCAGTTTGGCCTTGTGGTTAGTTCATTTATCTGCAGAATTAGAAAGCAAGTAGTATTTTGGGGAAGTGTAATTTTTATGTCATGGCATGTAAGGTCTAACAAAATTAAAAAGTACAAACTAGGATTCATTAAGGAAAGATTCACATATGTTTGTGGCAGTCTTGCAGATTAAGGAGAGCTTGCTGTGTTTTTGTTGGTTATTGGCATGAAGGCATTCGTTAGTCAGCTTGGATGTCAGTGCGGCAAATAAAACAATACACGTCAGGAGCTGAAGCAAAATACTCTTGTGTAAAAGAAAGGCAGTTGGGTGAAGGTTATTTGTTTCTCAAGGCAGGAAAGTGCATTTACAAATTATACCTCTTGATTGTGCTCCCAACAACAAGATTTTGCAAGATGTGTTGCTGTGTGTGTAACCAATGCATAGCCATAGGTAAATAGGTATGTAGTGAACATTTCAAACAACAGTTATGAGCTGCGTATTCATAACAATCCATATAACAAGGGAAGACAAAGAAATTATTGCTTTGGACTTCATCCAGTAAGGCAGAATAGTAAATTCAACTAGTACTGCAGTGCATGAGAATATTAAACGTCAGCATCGATCACCTTTTCTTATAATACAATATGTTTTTGTTTTAAAGACCTCAATTTAACTAGAAATTGATAAAGGTCCTCTTGATTATCCTTATTAAAACTTAAAATCAAGCCTCAAGCTGAAGAACTACTGCCACAGAAGCCATTGGGGTAAGATAATGCTTGAGGCATACTTTCCTGGAATTTCACAAAAGCAGTAAGAGCATATAGTAAACGTTAAAGTTTATATTCTTTTATTCTTTTTTGTCTTCTGTGGCTGGAGAATCACATTCAATCATGCTCTTATTTTTAACTCTACAACAATTGTAAGAATAGCAATTGTATCAACTTACTGTGATGCTATTTTCTGTAACTAGACAAAAAGGTATCTCTTCATGATCTCACAGATGTGTCCTAAGCAGGTTGCCCCTGTTGTCTTAGGAAATATTTTCTTTCTGCAAAAACTTTCTGCTTTTTTTTCTTCCTTGATTTGTCACTTGTAGCTTATCTCTTTTCAAGGACACGTTCTGTAACAGAATGAAGCCAGTTTCTGATGATCTTTTAGGAAATGGAAAACCAAAGGTACATCAGGCTGAAATGCAGAGAGCTTTGAGAAATGGTATAAAACCACACAAGTCACAAGCATTAGAAATGCTATTTCCCTCTCATCCCCATGAGAATCTTGCCTAAAGAAAAATCTTACATTTATATTGCTTTTTAACTTGATCTAAGCTGAGAAGAACTATTATATTTTCAGTTTACCATTAGAGAGCAAAGATATTAAGCTATGTTTGAATCCATGGTTTGAATGAATGTTAATTTACAATTCTGGAATAGGCTCATGGGATAACAACCTTTTGAGCTGACGTCCAGATGTGGGATCTTGGCAGATATCAGGACAAGACCAGATTTTTTGGCTTCCTCCAATTCTTACGGTTTTTACTTCAAAATAACTTACATGCCATTATTACATCCTGTATAAGGCTGTAGCAAGTGTAGTAAGGGGTCAGGAGCGTGCAATACCCTGCCTGTGTTGTTCCTTGTGTGTTTCTTATCCTCAGGTGTTTCCAAGGGAGAATTAAGTTGACATGACTGCAGGGAAAGTTTTTTCAGTACCAGGATTATTCTTAAGTATACTGATATCTTTTTGTAATCTCTTTAGTGTCAAACATACCTTCTGTGTCCCTGAGCTGCTCTTCTGTGTTTGGTGAATTCACCCAGGGCTCATGATAAATTTTAATAGAGTTGCTGCTTTTAATGAGTAAGGATTGCATTTTCAGGACTTTAGATTTGTGCAATTTCCATCAGTAAAGATCCACTTTAGCCTGGTTCCTCCTAACACAATATTAGCAATTTGAAAAAGTGTAGGATGTAAAAATCTGGAGATTATTAACAGGAAAGATATTTTGAACAGAAGTAAAAAAGTCACACATTTCCACTAGCACTAATTACTGGTAAAATATTGTTAGAGATAAAATCTAATTTTAAATTCTGAGTGCAGAATAATTGTCTTGTTGTTTTAGGGGGAAAAGAGACAAAGTGCATCTATAAAATTCAACTGCAAATGTTTTCCTGTGCTGCCTCATTGATTCACAATGTCTTGCTGTGTATCCTTTATGATTAGGGATTTACCAACTGTGTGGGTCACAGCATTATTCTCAGCTTTGGTTAATTCCTCTCTGCTGAGGGCACTGAGTGTGCTGTACAGCAAATATCCTTTGGTCCTTCAACCCTGAGAGATTTCTACAATAACTTTGCATGTTCACATTATAGTCTTTAGCAAAACATAATCAGCATATCTGCTGGGGAATTCAGTTTTAATTTTTTGTGTGATTCCGCTATGTCTTGAAACTTTTGACTGCACCATAAAAAATATTAGATGAAGGGTAGCTGAAGGCATTGGCAGCTGTTTGTGTTTCTGTTGGACCTTTCCTCTCAAAGAAGTGTTAGAGGGAATTTACTTTGGACTGTGTAGTGAGCTCACTGGTAGAATGCTACTGCTAAAATCATCAGCAATAAAGAGGCCAAATTCACAAACCTCATATTGTTAACAGGCCATTAACGTGGACAGGAGCCGTATTTATCTTTTTTGCCTCTGCTGTTTCAGACTCTCTACAAGTGAATGACACCCTGAGTTGATTTAGGCTGTTGTTATACAAATCTAATTTAATCTTAGCCTTTCACTTTCCAGGTCCCCTTCTCCTCCCATTCCTGCCGCTACTCAGACTATTTGCCACCACGATGGAATACTGTTGCTCTGTTAATTATGCAGTGGCTTGGGTTTTTTTGGTGACACCTGTCTGAACTGTTCCATAAAAATTGCCTGTTTTAAAAATAACCAATTAATCACTCTCCCTTTTTTGGGACAGACTATGCATTCTGCACTGCTTTTTTTTTCTGAACCCATAATAGCTCTTCCTTCCTTTTCTATGTTTTTGAATGTGTTTTGAATGAAAAGATTCTTGCTAAGGCATGATGCAGATCTGGATAATAAAATGTAACTTGTCCTGTTACGTGTGTTATGTGCAACAACTCTCCTGTCATAGGGTACACATGCACTCAAGGTTTATGCTGCTCTCCATCAGGGAGTACTGAAAATTATAATTATGGTATTCTAGTTAATTTTCCTAAAGGCAAAAGTTAAATGCCTATTTATAATTTAGCTTGAAATGTCAGATCATGTTGGTGCAGCATTAGTACAGTATCAGTAATACAGATAACCCCAGTTATTGGTTTGCCAAAAAAAAGAGAAAAGCTGTTACTGCATCACCTGGTGCCAGTCACCTCTCCTCACATGGGGCTGCTGCCTACATACATAAAGATCTAATTTAATAGTCTTATTGAAATTATCAAGGGTGTAATGACAATTTGAAAATCTAAAAATATTTTGATAGTAACTGTACAGGAAAACGAGTTCCTTCACTGACAAAAATACCTGAATTTGGTTGAGATCAGACAGAGGAGGAAAACAAAGAAATCAACAAAAAAAAAAAAAAAAAAAAAAAACAAAACCAAAACCGAAGGCATCTACAGCAGCGACAACAACAACAAAAAATAAATCAAAAAACAACAGAAAAACCCCTCTTCATACTTACAACAACCCTTTTATACTTGCAACCAATAGCAAAGAATTGCTCTTCTCAAGGAAAAGTTATGACACTTGTTCATGATCATGTTCAGCCTATCAAAATGTGCCTGCATGATCAGCCTTATCAGCCTTCTTGATAGAGCTGTTTTTGATAGAAGATAATTCTTTCATTAATTAGTATTCTGTCTTCTGTTGGGTAAAAGATTACCTTGCTTCTTATGCTAGTTAATATGTATGCTCAGTGTTTCTCTTTTTGTTGCTGGATTTCTTGGGTCAGTGGTTCATGAATTGGTGGCTGCAATCTGCCTCTTCCAGAATTACCTTTTACCCAGACAGAGCTGATTTCAGCACAGTTGCTGAGTTGGCTGTGTTAGTTTCTTCATTGTGTTGGGAGTTTTGCCAAATGACCTTGTGGCCTGTAAATTCTGCATTCTGTGTGCCCACTATCAGTGGTACATCCTTTTCTCCAAGCTTTGTCAGCCACCCCCTAGGTCTGAGATCACTGAAGCATGTCAAGCCCTAAACCTTAACAAAGGAATTCTACCAACCTGTTGTTTATCTTTCTAACACGTGGACATTCAATCCCTGCTGAGAGTGGGACAGAGTGGGAAGGGGAGGATGCTGCCTCTCCTGAAGGTCTTCCAGCACAGCCACTTTGTTCACCATGGGCTGAGGGTTGCTGCCTCAGCCATTGGCAGGGTTTTGCTGCTACTGGAGATAAGCTCTGACCAGTTCCAGTTTGCTGACAATGTTCCCAATGCAAGGCTGCTCAGGGGGAAACATGGGACAATGCCCTTCTTTCTTACTGCTCTTAATCTTGTCTTCCAAAGGTGACTGACCATGACTGTTCTTCAAATTGATGCAATTGTGTTTGACAAGTGGGGCTTTTGGAGAAGTAAATAAAAAATTTTATCTTATGCTTTTCTTTGTTTTCTTCTGCTGTACTGGTCTGTGGGACACTAGTCCCACTATTAACTAGAAAATTTTATCCTAGGGTGTCTTCAAACCAGAGCAGAGGGGCTGTTGACAACTCCAGCCTCCAGCTGAGGCTGCATCTGGTCCAGGCTTCTCTCCTGCCATGAAGCAATTTAAGTGGCTTCCTGTGAGTCATGATTCGAGGTGGATCGATATGTATTTCTGTGAGTTTTAGAATTAATGAAGATTGGTCTCTGAAGAATTTGTGTGTTATGACTACATCCTCTGATGTTTACTGGAGCACAAACACCAAATGAAATTTCTTGTGCAATTGAGGTCCTGAAAACCTCTTTCTGTGCAGATTTTTTTCTAAGGATTGCTGCATATTTTAGCTTGTCCTTTACTGGAGGCTTCTTTTTCTTTCCAGTCTTCTAGTTCCATGAAACTTAAGGATGTAATTTTATCCTCCTGTTTAATGTGTTTGAAATTGACTAGTAGGTTGAAAGATAACTGGGGAATGGAATGGCAAAATCTCACATGCTGACATAGTGTAGTTGAATGAGATTTGCTTCTTCAAGAAGCCAGGTTAGAAAGACGTGAGACAGGTTTCCTGCAGAAAGAGTGCCTAGACTGTGAGGACCGGAGGCCTGGGGTACAAGGCTGTAAGCTCAAATAAACAAGTGTGCTTTAACTCTGCACAGCCCAAGATTACATTGATGCAGCAGATTTGGAAAGGCTTTTACTAAAGCTTTACTGATGAGGTTGGGACACTCTGAACATGATATTTAATGTACTTGTAACTGGCAGTTGCAGCTCAGGAAAGAGCACTTGGAGTTGTCATGACTGCTTTCACACTTTTCTGAAATCCATTAGGTCATTTTGAAGCAGAGGCCAAAACCAGGTTTTTAAAAATAGAAAAATCTTGGCCATCATCAAGAAGGATTTTAAAGATAGAATGGACTGCATTATTTTGCTGTTGTGTAAGGTCTTCATGCACTTGCATCTTGAGTAGTATGTGCAGTTTGGGCCTCCTGACCCAAAGGAAGATAAAGTATCACTTCAGAAGGAGCAGAGGAAGGACAACTAAAATGATAAATTGGATGAAATAGACTGAGGAGGGACTTACAAAGATCCAGGTTTCTTCAGTTTGGAACAAAGGTTGAGGTGTGAGGTCACCAAACAATACACTATCACTAAGGCAACACATAAGAGTTGTTGGAAGCGTTGATCATCAAATTGCAAGAATTGAAGGACACTAAACAAAAATAGCAGCAGATAAATTGAAAGCACAAAAGAAAGTATTTGCACTGAAGGCTGCAAACTTTTGGCATTTACTAGTTGAGGAAACGGTGGAGATGGGATAGTATCAGCAGATTCCAGAAAGTTACTAGAATTTATGAGCAGCAGCTCCATAGTAGCACAGGAGAGGTTAGTCCTGTTCACCATTTATAATGCATGGAGTTTGGAGACTGGAGGAGGGAATAGATTGTAGAAAAAGCATCTCTTACTGCTCTGTTGCAGAGGCAACACTGGGCTTGATGGACCATTGTTCCTGAACTGTTGGGACATTCCTTAAGTTCTTGTAGTGTCCTGAGCTCACGTGTAGGGCAAAATCTAGACTGTAGGTTGAAAGTGATGGTGTGTGAAACAACAGTTAAATTCCCTAGTTTTATCTGGTCTGTGTCAAAGACAATAATCTGTTGACCCTAAATGTCAGTCTGGGATAATCATAAAGCCAAGAGACAGCAACTGACACTGTGTTAGGACTATTGCTTGAGGAATAGATTAAAGATTTTTCTCAGTCTGCTTTTGCATATTTTTTGGAGCTGCATGTTGAACTGTGGTTGATGATGGAACTAAGTGCAGAAGACAAATGTTGGTGATGATTTTCTTTTACAGTGAAACCTGTGAATTTGCTTAAACATACACTGTTAACTGGATTTTCTTCTTTGACAATGAAACACCCCCTGTTTCATCACTGTGATATAGGAATGTTTAGTTAAATTATGAAGTATATAAAGTGACTAATTTGAGAGAGATGAGATCACTGTATTCATACAATGGTTAGCACAATGCATTTTGTGCGTGTAATCATAACACTCTCACCTCAAAGTAAAAATTCCTGATAGTTTAGGGGTGGCAACTATTTCTGAAGCAACCCTTGAAGTATTTTCTAAGTGGTAATACAAGAAGTAGTAACAAAATAAGATTTCTAATCTGAGCGGTGAAATAACATAAATTTAAAAAAAATCTGTTTTCTTATATTATGGCTCTCAAGATGGTTTTATTTTATCAAAGAAATGTATGTTGTACATTACAAGGTGTTGCTTTGACTGTCTTACATCATGCTAATTATTTTATGTTTTTTTATCAAAATTACTTTTTCATCATCTTCAATGGCCACAGTAAAGTGAATTTAAAGTAAGACAAAAGACTAAAATACTTTGGAAATGTCAGTGGGTGCAAATCTGTAAGTATTGAATGGCTGATACTTTGAATACTCTTTGAGTTCAAGAAAGTCGTTCTTCTTCTTACATAACCAGGTACTTTACACGTGTTGAGCATTTTTTGTCCAACTCAGTGAAACTTTACATGGAGTAAATTAAGTCTTGGAGAAACATGTTCTTTCACAAACAGCTGTTCTCTCTGCTAATGTTAGTCCTCCAACTGCTCTTCGCTATCTATCAGTCCATTTTAGG